>NC_140071.1:103852174-104452174 GCF_964194135.1 Talpa europaea | reverse complement strand
TGAGGTTTGTTCTATAAAATGGGAAGCAATTATTTGTATGTCTCATCAATAGAGGTGCATATGATATTTTTTCTAACTCAGGTGATTTCAGGTTCACTCCTTGTAATACTCTCTTTTCTTACTCATATCTTAGTCATTGTGTTTGGCTCAGGTACATGGAAACAGCTCGATAAAGCTTGGCTATTCTTTATCTGAATAGTAAACTGAACAGTAAACTGAACTCACCAGGCTAGTTCCAAAAGTTTTAGAGGAGAGAGGCGTGGATTACTGACAAGCCAAAATTGCATGATACCTTCAAACTTTATTACTTTCTGCTTATGGTTACAGTTAATATTTAATCCTTTGATGACATCTGTACTGTGGCATGTACTATGCCCTCAGAATTACTGCATGGAAAAGGGAAGAAAGGACAGAGCAGAATTTTGTTTCTGATACTTCCCCAAATACCATTATAATAGCAAATCTACACTTTGTGCCCCTTAACTATATTTAATTTCAATTACAAAGTTAAAGCCAAGTGATTATCATAAAAAATGCCCTTCTTACTGCTTAAATCCCTGTCATGTATATTTTGGTTTGAGCTTATGGGGGAGATAAAGCAGAACCATCTTTATAATTTGGCATGCCTGCATAAATCCACATCTACTGCAGAGTTAATGGTCACATTTAGATTATCTTCCTCCTTGGCCCTTTATCAGGGCCGGCTCCGATGGGGAGTGTCCAGGAAGTCGACGTACCATTCCTAGGTGCCTGAACTCTACAAAGGTCATCTGGGAAAACATTACACTTCTGAATTCTTGTTCCATTGGTCCACTTACCTTGGCAGGCATTAAAAAGAAATTACACAGAGGGGGCGGAGCAACATGGCGGCGAGGAGATCTCCCATTAAAAAAAGTTAATAGGGAGGAAAAGCGGCAGGTCCCAGTGAGAACTGGGACACGGAAGATAAACGGACGACTCCAGCAAACTACCTGAAGAAGAAAGTGGCCATGAAAGAGGACCAGAAGGGAGGAAAGCGCAGAACCCTGCTCCCCTCCCCCACCCACAGAGGCGGCACTCTCCGACCGGCAGAGAGGAGGAAAACAACAAACTAAAACGACCAACAAGAACAAACGACGCAGCAAGCGGGACTGGCAGTGGAAAGGAACTATTGCAGCCACCACACCCCGTGAACGGGAGCTGTGGAGAACCCTGCAGGATTCGCCGTGGCGGTGGGCGAACGGCTCTGGGCACCATTAGAGAAGAACAAAGAGACTCTGGAGGAGACGTGCACACAGCCCCGGGCCGGCCAGTAAGCTTGCGTGGAAAAGCGGCGCGCTTGGCACGTTTGAAAAGCAAACGCGGATCGGGATCGCGGCTGCCCGGGTCCCCACGCCTGCGACCTAGGCTTGCGGGGAGACGCGTGGAGGCCCTCACTGGGGTGAAAGTCCCTCAATTAGTAAGCAGGAACAAGGTGCCCAGGCATGGTAGCGGGTGCAAAAGGCGCCATTCCCGCGCCACTGAACTGGGCTACAGCCCGTCCTGGACCTGAGGGCTTTGGAACTGAGACCCGGGGCACGAAGTTCGGGGTGTGGGTTCTCCACGACGGTGGGGCACAAGGCAGACACAGCACCCCAAATCCGTTGAGGTTTACCCTACCATTCCCGCTCTGTTCCCTTTCCCACGGGGTGGGGGGGAGGCGAAAAACAGCTCCCCAAGGACAATTGGAGAGATCTCTGGCGCCACCTAGTGACCAGGAAAAAAAAAGTCACTAACACCCCATAGAACAGGAAATTTCTTAAGACTGCTTGAAAAGGGCAGAAGGCTCCCGGAGGAGACAGTGGCCAGCTGGGAAGTTAGCCCATGCCAGGCCGCTTCCGACCAGCAGTCTGAGCCCACAGAGGGAACAGGCACCCACGACCGGGGCAGACCAGGAGCGCAGAAGAGTGTGCCTGAGACCGGATGCTCAGGGACTGAGTCCCTTGTCGCCATTTTAGAACAGGGACATTTCTTCAGTAAAGACTGCCTGAAACCAGCTGAAATCTCCCTCAGAAGCCAGAGATGGCTCCTGGAGGAGCCAGAGGGGAGCGGAGAAGTTCACCCAAGTTGCCAGGCAGTCCGAGCAACGCAGTGTCCCAATGCATACGACAAATTAGAAAACAGACAGTAGGGAGTAGAAGAACCACACGCAACCTAACAACTCCTCAGGAAAAAAGCACACCACAAAAAGAAAACCACCCTCCAGATTACAACGACAGTAACTTGGAAGAACTTCTGAGACTTCCAGAAAGAGAATTTAAAATTGCTGTGATTAAAAAACTGACAGAAGTCATAAAGGAAAACAATGATATGAGAAAAATAATCAACGATCAGAAGAATGAAATTGAGTCCGTAAAGAGGGAAGCAAAAGAAACACAGGAGATCAAAGAATTAGTGGAGGAACTAAAGAACTCTGGGAAAAGCAATGAAAGCAGAATAGATGAAATGGAAGAACAAATAAGCACTCTTGAAGACACAGAAATAAAAAGAACCAAAACAGAAAAGGAAAGAGAAGTACGAAGGAAAAAGAACGAAGAATGACTTCCTTTCCATGAGGAAAGGAAATATAAGAGTTATAGGAATTCCAGAAGGAGAGGAGAGAGATGTAGGAACAGAGAAAATATTCCAGGAGATAATTGAAGAGAACTTCTGAAATGTGAAGAAGGAGCTAAAAATTGATATACAAGAAGCAAGAAGAACAGCAAACTTCCACGACGAAAGGAAAAATACAACAAGACACATAATAGTAAAGCTCCCAATATCCAGGACAAGGAAAAAATAATGAAGCTGGCAAGAGGGAAGAAACAGATAACATTCAAAGGAAAACCAATCAGGCTGACATCAGACTTCTCTGAAGAAACACTACGGGCAAGGAGAGAGTGGAGGGACATAGTCAAAAGATTCCAAGAAAACAGATGCCAACCAAGAATAATCTATCCCGCAAAGCTCTCCTTCCTCTATGAAGAAAGAATAAGGACCTTCCCAGACAAACAGAAACTCTGGAATTTCATTAAGACTAAACCCCCACTCCAAAAAATACTACAAGGAATCCTAAAGCCAGAACCTCAGAGGGACGAATAACAACAAAAGCAGGCCAAAAAAAAAGTTATTAAAAGAATAAATAAATAAAATCAAAGGAAAGACAAACACAATGGCAAATACAGATGCTAACATATCAATATTAACTCTAAATGTAAATGGACTAAACTCTTCAATAAAAAGACACAGGGTTGCAGCCTGGATTGAGAGACAAAGCCCAACCTTTTGCTGTCTCCAGGAAACACATTTAGCTACAAAAGATAAAAATAGGCTCAAAGCTAAAGGATGGAAAACAATCCTACAAGCAAATGGACCAAAAAACAAAGCAGGAACAGCTATACTTATATCAGATAAAACAGGCTTCAAACTCACAAAAATAAAAAGAGACCCCAATGGTCATTACATTATGATCAAGGGGACCATACTTCAAAAAGAAATAACACTCATTAACATACACTCACCAAAGGAAGGAGCACCAAAATATATCAGACAACTGTTGTCCTCTCTGAAAACAGACATCAGAGAAAACACATACGTAGTGGGAGACTTCAACACACCACTATCAACAATGGATAGATCAACAAGACAAAAAATAAGTAAAGAAACTAAAGCTCTAAATAAGGACCTAGAGCATTTGGGCTTAACAGACATCTATAGAACACTAAACCCAAAAAAAACGGAGTACACATTTTTCTCAAGCGCACACGGATCATTCTCCAGGATCGATCATATACTGGGGCACAAGACAAACATCAACAGATACACAAAGATTGAAATCATACCAACCATCTTTTCTGACCATGAAGGCATCAAACTAGAAATAAACCATAAAAGGAAGGCAAGGAACTTTCCTACCTCATGGAGATTAAAAACCACACTACTGGAAGACCACTGGACTAATGAGGAGATCAAAGAAGAAATTAAAAAAATTCTTTGAATTGAATGACAAGGAGGACACCAATATCCTAAATGTATGGGACGCAGCAAAAGCAGTAATAAGAGGAAAATATATAGCAATAGAAGCTCACATCAAGAAACAAGAAAGAACGCAAAGAAACAACCTAATCTCGAAGCTCAAAGATCTAGAAAAAGAACAACAAAAAAACCCCAAAACCAGTAGAAGAAAAGAAATAATAAAAACCAAAGCAGAAATAAATGAAATTGAAACTAAAAAAACAATCCAAAAGATCAATGAAACCAAGAGCTGGTTCTTTGAAAAAAATCAATAAAATAGACAAACCCCTAGCCAGGCTCACAAAGGAAAAAAGGGAGAAAGCACAAATAAACAGGATCACAAATGAAAGAGGAGAAATCACAACGGACACAGCAGAAATCAAAAGAATAATCAGTAACTACTATGAACAGTTATATGGAAACAAGTTCAACAATCTAGAGGAGATGGACAAATTCCTACAACTCTACAATCACCCAAAGCTAGATAAAGAAGAAATAGAACACCTAAACTGACCAATTACAATTAGCGAAATTGAAATGGTAATCAAAAACCTCCCCAAAAACAAAAGCCCAGGACCTGATGGATTTACAAATGAATTCTACCAAACATTCAGAGACAAATTAGTGCCTATCCTTCACAAACTCTTCCAAAAAATTGAGAAGGAAGGGACAATACCAAACACGTTCTATGAAGCCAACATTACACTAATACCAAAACCGAACAAGGACAACATAAAAAAGGAAAACTACAGGCCAATCTCCCTAATGAACAATGATGCAAAAATCCTCAATAAAATTTTAGCTATCAGAATCCAACAATGTATCCATAAGATAATTCACCACGACCAAGTAGGATTCATTCCAGGGACACAAGGATGGTTTAACATCTGAAAATCAATCAACGTTATCCAACACATCAACAAAAAGAAATATAAAAACCATATGATAAAATCAATAGATGCTGAGAAAACTTTCGACAAAGTGCAACACCCATTCATGATAAAAGCCCTTGAAATTCTTGGGATACAAGGAACATACCTCAACATCATAAAGGCCATCTATGACAAGCCAACAGCCAGTATCATTCTCAATGGTGAAAAGCTGAAAGCAATTCCATTAAGATCTGGAATAAGACAAGGATGTCCACTCTCACCACTGCTTTTCAATACTGGAAGTCCTAGCCAGAGCAATAAGACAAGAGAAAGACATCCAAGGAATCCAAATAGGAAAAGAAGAATTCAAACTATCACTATTTGAAGATGACATGATAATATACGTAGAGAACCCCAAAAACCCCACAGAAAAACTAATTCAACTCATCAATCAGTTCAGTAATGTGGCACGATACAAAATCAACACGCAAAAGTCAATAGCCTTCCTATACACAAACAATAAATCTGAAGAAGAAGAAATCAAAAAAAACATCCCTTTTATTATTGAAACAAAAAAAAATCAAATATTTGGGAATAAATCTAACAAAAGAGGTAAAGGACCTATACAAAGAAAACTATAAAACACTGTTAAAAGAAATAGAAGAAGACACAAAGAAATGGAAAGACATCCCCGGCTCAAGGATTGGAAGAATAAACATTATTAAAATGGCCATCCTACCAAAAGCAATATACAGATTCAATGCTATTCCATTCAAAATTTCAATGTCATTCTTCAAAGAAATAGAACAATTATTGATGAAATTCATATGGAATCAAAAAAAAACACCGAATAGCCAAAGCTCTCCTGAAAAAAAATGAAGCGAATGGAGGCATCACACTCCCAGACTTCAAACTATACTACAAATCCATAATCATCAAAACTGTATGGTATTGGAACAAGAACAGACATACAGACCAATGGAATCGAATAGAAAATCCAGAAATAAACCCACAGATCTATGGTCAACTAATCTTTGACAAAGGAGCAAAGACTATGCATTGGAGCAAAGAAAGTTTGTTCAATAAATGGTGCTGGGAAAACTGGGTCGCTACTGTCCGAGCCTGCAGACTGGTCAACGAGGTTCTCGAGGGGAGAGCAGCGACCTGAAGAACAGGGGTACACCACGGAGGGAGACACATACACTCTTCGTTCAGCTATCGCATGTCTCATTTATTTTTGGTTTCAGCGGGGCTTTATAGCTGGGAAAAAATCATTGCCTAGCCAATGATTACACACATGACCTTATTTGGTCAGCCGGAGGTCATCATGCATACTGGACCGGAAGGAGCATAGCTAATCCCAGAAGGGGGAAGTATCCTGATGCCATGAGGCAAGGTGCCAACAGATCCCCCTTTTCTCTTTATTAGTGAGGAGGAATGTGCCTGTCTTAGGTTGCGGATTGCAGGGACGAGCCTTACCCATCATCACCCGACAGTCCTAGATGAAAGGGGAGCGTGGGCTGTCTTAGGTTGGTCCCGTCCCGCATTCCATCTTACCCGTCATTGGCTATCCATTCCAGCATCCTCAAGGGGGCCCAGCCAGGAAGCTGGATAATGACTGACGTTAAAAGGCTACCAAGGGTCAGGACGGTGGGACTCCCATAGCATGTAGGCTGTGCTACCTATTGGCCAGGCACAGACGGCAACCGGAGATCCGTATATGCGTCCCTACTTTCCAGCATTTCCAGGCAGTGATAGTGCACCTGGATAGGTCTCGCCTGAAGGGACTGTATTTGTTGCCTTACAGACCCAAAAATTTTGTTTAAAACACAAGGACCTGTAGCAAGTAACAATAAAAGGGATAACAGGGGACCCAATAGGGGGAGCAGATACGGCAAAAGTCCGTTGAGGCTAGTCTGTAAGGGGTTGGCTGCAAGTTCCTGGAAACGGAGATGGCCAAACCGGAGGCACCCGTGGCCAGGGCAGAGGTAATGCCTTGCAGTTGCAGGGCGAATCCAAGGAAGAAGACGCGGATGCGAGAGAGGCGGGTGGTCCGAGGCCGGCTAAGACATGGGCGACAGGGTACTGTTGAAGAACCAGGAGAATCCAGGTGGCCACAGGCATCCTGAAAAGGAAACAAAAAGAGACGCCTCAGAGGGACTCAGCCACCCTGGGCGGAAGGGGTTGACGGGGCGCCTCGGCAGCGTCCGGAGGTTTTGTAGTGGCGCTGGGTGGCGCAGGTACAGCACGAACCAAGCGCTCTGGGAGCCAGCGAGGAGAGTCAGTGTCGTGGGGGTAGACACAAACCGCTCCACGAGCCCAAATCAAAACAGGGTCTGGACCATTCCAAGAGCCTGTAAGTGGGTCCTTCCATTTGACCAACGCAAACTGAGTGGAGGTGGAGGAGTGCCAAAAGCGGTCGGCTGCACTTTTACCAGCATCATCCAGGTGGAGGAAATTTAAAATAAACAAGGCATGACACAGGACATTGCGGGGCGCCAACCGGGAGGGGTAACAGGAAGATTGGCAGATTTTGTGAATAACGGTTTTGAGTGTCTGGTGGGCTCTTTCAACGATGCCCTGTCCCTGGGGATTATATGGTATGCCAGTAGTATGAGTAATGGAAAGGGTGGCACAGAATTCAGAAAATGCCTTGAAAGTGTAGCCTGGTCCATTATCAGTCTTAAGGGCCTTAGGCACGCCTAAAACAGAGCAGGCATAAAGGAGATGGGAGATAACATGTTTGGTGGCCTCCCCAGCATGGGGAGAAGCCACTAAAAATCCACTGAAGGTATCAATGGAAACATGGACATACTTGAGATTACCAAACTCAGAAACATGGGTGACATCCAATTGCCAGAGGTCTCGAGGGGCCAAACCACGAGGGTTGACACCCAAGTGAGGGGCAGGAAGGGAAGTAGCACACGTTGGGCAGGAGCGAACAATGTGCCGGGCTTGGTCTCGGGTGAGACGGAACAACACACGCAGGGACCGGGCATCGAGATGATGGAGGTCATGGGCTTGTTGGGCCTGGGTGACCGAAAGAACGTGAATTGTCTGAGTGGCCGCATCGGCCAAGTTGTTTCCGTGTGTCAAGGATCACGGAAGACCAGAATGGGCCCGAAGATGGCCGAGGAAGAAAGGAGCAGTACGGTTCCGGATGGCCGCCTGGCACCACTGAAAAAGAGCAGCAGCCATGGAGGATGTCTTGATAAATGGGGCGGTTTCAAGTAAGGGAACCGACTGGGCGATGTAAGCACTATCCGTATATAAATTAAGAGGTTGATGGGCAAAGGAAGAAAGAACAGTGATCACTGCCTCAAGCTCTACAAGCTGGGCCGAGGAATGAGGGGTTTTCCAGGCAGTGGAATGACCATGCACCACATATGCGGCTGTTCCATTGGAGGATCCGTCGGTAAAAACTGTGAGGACCGACAGAAGGGGCGATCTTTGTGTGGTTTTGGGAAAGACAAAGCGGTGGCTGGCAGCAAACTGAACAAGTTTGTCAGGAGGGTAATGGTTATCCAAAACGCCCAGATAGGAAGCCAGTACGATGGGCCAAGTGTCAGTGGACTGTATCAACCAGTCAATCTGGTGGTTGGAATAAGGAGTGACCACAGAAGAAGGCTCAAGGCCGAAGTATTTGCGGGATGCAAGACATCCCTGAACAATAAGGTCAGCCACAAGGTCATAATATGGGAGAAAGTTTCTTTTTGAGGAAACTGATTGATGGAGCCACAGGACAGTGTTGTCCTGCCAAAAGAGCCC
The DNA here is from genome assembly GCF_964194135.1 of Talpa europaea. Lineage (NCBI taxonomy): Eukaryota > Metazoa > Chordata > Mammalia > Eulipotyphla > Talpidae > Talpa > Talpa europaea. The sequence continues at coordinate 104,443,523 of NC_140071.1, read as the reverse complement.
AGTGGGACAGTGTTGAGTGGAAAAGATAAGCAAGGAAAATGGTTTGGAATAGTCCAAACTTACAAGGAAATGATCATTAATGGCAGTTTGTACCTTTTGTAAGGCAATCTGGCCCTCAGGGGACAGAGATCGTGGAGACGCAGGATCAGGGTCGCCCTGGAGGGTATCAAAAAGGGGCTTAAGGTCCGCTGTGGGCAACTTTAAATAGGGGCGAAGCCAATTAATATCCCCCAGAAGTTTCTGGAAATCATTAAGGGTGTGAAGATGGTCGGTCGCAATAGTTGCACTTTTAGCAGTAATATACGGACCATCGAGACGGAAACCAAGGTAGGTGTAGAGGTCACAAATTTGAACCTTCTCAGGGGCGATTGTTAGCCCTGCCTGAGTTAAATGGCAGTGAAGGGAGTGGAAGCAGGCTAGAACCTCTTGGGGGGGGGGTTGCCTGCAAATAGGATGTCATCCATATAATGAATGATGTAAATAGAGGGCCATTGAAGACGTACCGGCCAGATGGCGCGGGCAACAAAAAGTTGACAGAGAGTAGGGCTGTTAGCCATACCCTGTGGAAGAACCACCCATTGGAAACGCTGAAGAGGTTGTTGAAAATTGATAGAAGGAAGGCTGAATGCAAACCTTTTCTGATCATTGCGGTGAAGTGGGATGGAGAAGAAAGAGTCCTTAAGATCCACAACAACCCGGAACTAGTTTTTTGGGATGGCAGCCGGTGAGGGAAGGCCAGGCTGTAGGGCGCCCATGAGTGTCATAGTGGCATTAACCGCCCTTAGATCTTGAAGGAGTCGCCATTTGCCTGAGGATTTTTTAATGACAAAAATAGGTGTATTCCAGGGCGACGTGCTAGGCACAACATGACCGGCATCCAACTGTTCCTGCACCAGTTGGTATGCTGCCTGGAGTTTAATTTGGGACAGAGGCCATTGGTCGACCCAGACCGGGTCATCAGATTTCCAAGAAATAGAGATAATGTCCGGGGAGGGTACAGGAACGTCAATGGCCTCTACGGAAAACTTCCCAGTCTGGCACGGCTTACCTGGCCCTTAGGTTGGATGGGCTGTGTAATGCCTTGAAGGTGGGATCCAAGGCCACGACCCGGAAGAAAGCCCTGAGAGAGCATTTGAGCGGTAACCACCTCATTAGGGCTACACATCATGAGACCCATTTGAGAGAGGAGGTCCCGACCCCAGATATTAACCGGAAGGCCGGGCAAGACATAAGGCTTAACATGGCCAGTATGGCCCTCTGTGTCTGTCCACTGTAGGAGTTTGGAACTTTGTAATGGATTGGCAGATTGTCCTATACCTTGAAGGTTGGTGAGCGTGGCTACGGTAGGCCAGGAGGGAGGCCAGTCAGACTGGTGGATGATAGAGACATCTGCTCCCGTGTCGATAAGGCCGGTGAAAGAGCGCCGTCCAAAGAAAGAGTAAGGGAGGGCTTGTCCTTAGTTACGGGCTGAACCCAAAGGACATCTGTGACATTAGTGCGCCACCCTCGATGAGGAAGGGTTTGTTGTTGCGGCCCAGACAACAGGGGGAGAGGAACCAACTGGGCAATTTTTTGGTCCTGGCGGATTTGTAATGGGAGAGATGTGGAGGCAACAACCGAAAGGGTGCCCGTAAAGTCTTGATCTATGATTCCAGGAAAGACATGTAGGCCCCGGAGGTTGAGAGAGAAACGGCCGAGGAGGAGGCTGCAGGTGCCCGCCGGGGGCGGTCCCTTGGACGTGGTGGGTAACACCTGTGGGCCCATTTCTGGAGTTAATAATGTGTCGGTGGCGGTACAGAGGTCCAATCCGGCGCTACCTGAGGTGGCTCGGGAAGTTGGCCACTTATCGGGGTGGGACTGGTCGTCGATGGAACGAACCCCATTGTTTGTTGCGGGGCCTGGGGCTGGCCCCGCTTGAAGTTTCCCGAACGGGGGGGTAGGACATTTCCATCTGAGTCAGTGAGGGAGCGGCATTTGCGGGCCCAATGGTAACCCCTACGACAGTGTGGGCAGAGTCGGGGGGGTCGGGAAGAAGCGGAGGTAGTAGTAGCCGTGGTTTGAGGTTGTTGATTAGTGAAGGGAAACGGAGACGAACGGGATACCGCGGGAGCGGCAGGCCAGGGACAATTTCTAGCAAAATGGCCCTGTTTTTTGCATTTAAAACAAGTAACCTGAGCTTGTGTTTGGCCAGCCATGTAAGCGGCGACCGTCTGTCCTGAGAAGGCAGCGGCCATGGCCAGTCCTTGTTGGTAGGCAGGGTCAATGTCTGTACACGCACGGACATAATCCATAATGGTAGAGGTGGTCCGGCGAATGGGATGTATAGTGGCCTGACAGGCGGGAGGAGCATTTTCAAAGGCCAGTTGACGGACAAAGTCAGAGGATCCAGCCGTACCTCCTAACATGCGTTCTGCAGCAGTTTGGAGGTGATCAACAAAATCAGAATAGGGTTCCCCGGAAGCCTGACGTATTTTAATTAAGGGGGTACCAGTGTTGTTTTTTGAGGGAAGTTTGCGCCATGCACTAAGGGCAGCAACACTAATTTGGGCATAAAGGCCGGGTGGAAAATTGATTTGGTTATTTTGATCAGAATAATTGCCTTCTCCAATTAGCATTTCAAGGGTCCATCCATTGCGGGCCTTGCGGTTTTGTCTTTCAAAAACCTTACAATTATCAATAAACTCAGCCTTCCAAAGGAGGTGATCGCCCCCAGAAAGGGTGGCCTTTGCCAGGGAGTACCAATCCGACGGAGTGAGAGAGGATTGGGCTAAGGTGTCCAAAACAGTGAGGGTGAAGGGCGCCGTGGCTCCATAAAGGGACACCGCCTCTTTTAGTTCTTTAACGTTGCGGAAATTATGAGGCTCATGATGACGTTGAACAATGTCCTGGGCGTTGGTGGTTTCAACCACCGGAAAGAGATGTAATGGAGCAGGGCGCGAAGGAGGAGGGAGGGATGGAGAGGGCGGCTGAGTGGGAGGAGTCAAAGAAAAAGGCGGCAAGGCAACAAGGGAGGAAGAAGGAGGGCAAAATGGCGGCAAGGCGGGAACAGAAGAAGGACAAAATGGCGGCGGATTAACTTGTGGGGGAAGAGCAGAAGGGCCGTTAGCAGACACAGGGAAGGCCGCACACAATTTATCAAAACGGTTAACAAGAGTATTAATTTGGTTTCCCAAGGTCTCAAGTGTTTGCATTAAAACAGGCTTTTTTATGGGGTCCTTGGCAATAGAGGTGGGGGGAGGCCAGTAGCGACCCTCTTGTTCTGCCAACTCGTCCCAGCCTACCTCGGAAGCCGGAGGGGACCTACGGCGGGGTCGCAGCAGAGAAGGGTAGAGGCTTTTGCATGGGGGAAGTGTATTTGGACGGGGCTCCTTTACGGGGGTGCCAGCATGTTGGGGGGCACCATCTGGCTCTGGGGGTGCATTATTTTGGGGATTAGTCTCATCATTAGGGTTGGGGACCCCTGTCGCATGTTTTGGGGCGAAATTTCTTCATCCTCACTATGGGATGAAATTAGGTCCTCACCGCAAGCCCCGGAAGGGGGAGCCTCAGCTACACTGGAGGGGACACTTTTAAGGATATTTTCAGTATGGGAGATAGCATGTTGTAAGCCAGGATCAGTTTTTCGCTTAGCCAACAGATCATTAATAAGATTCCAATATGAAAAGGCCGTTACGGGAACCTTTTCGGGCCCAAAAACTCGGTAAAAATCGTTGAGAGCATCTCCCACTCTCTGCCAGCTTTTTTCATCAATAGTTCCTTCTTTAGGGAACCACGGGCATGTTTCTTGTACAAAATCAAAGAATAAAAAGAGGTCCTTGGACTTAACCCTAACTCCACGTGTCCTAAGAGCTTCCTTGAGCTGGGAAACATAAAGCTGGTGCTCACTAAGTGCCTGTCCCATTTTTAAGCAATTCAGACGCCGAAACTTACCTAATGACTGTCCCGCCAGGTGTGTCGGGACCTGAATAACTCGCACCACGCGCCGCGTCTGGGTCTACTGGAAATCTCTCATACCTCGAGCACCACGTTGGGCGCCACCTGTCCGAGCCTGCAGACTGGTCAACGAGGTTCTCGAGGGGAGAGCAGCGACCTGAAGAACAGGGGTACACCACGGAGGGAGACACGTACACTCTTCGTTCAGCTATTGCATGTCTCATTTATTTTTGGTTTCAGCGGGGCTTTATAGCTGGTGAAAAGCGGAAGAAGCAGGCCAACAGTGCCTAGCCAATGATTACACATGACCTTATTTGGTGCGCCGGAGGTCGTCTTGCACACTGGACCGGAAGGAGCACAGCTAATCCTGGAAGGGGGAAGTATCCTGATGCAATGAGGCAAGGCGCCAACACGCTACATGCAAAAGAATGAAGCTTGACCACTACCTCACACCATACACGAAAATCAACTCAAAATGGATTAAAGAACTAGACATAAGACCTGAAACCATAAAATATATAGAAGGAAATATAGGCGAAACACTACGTGATTTGCACATCAAAGACATCTTTACAGACACATCACCCAAAGCAGTGATAGTGAAGGCAAAGATAAACAGCTGGGACTACATCAAATTAAAGAGCTTCTGCACAGCAAAAGAGACAATAACAAAAACAAAGAGAAACCCCACCAACTGGGAGAACATTTTTGCACACAACACTAATGATAAAGGACTGATCATAAAAATCTGCAAAGAGCTGATGAAACTCAACAACAACAAAGAAAATAATCCAGTCAAAAAATGGGCAGAAGAGCTAAAAAGAAACTTCTCTGAAGAGGAAATGCAAATGGCCAACAGGCATATGAAAAAATGTTCAACATCACTTGTAATCAGGGAAATGCAAATCAAAACTACCATGAGATACCATCTTACACCAGTGAGAATGGCACATATTAAAAAAACTAGCAACAACAAATGTTGGCGAGGGTGTGGAGAAAAAGGAACTCTCCTGCACTGTTGGTGGGAGTGCAAACTGGTCCAACCACTGTGGAGAGCTGTGTGGAGATTTCTGGACCTACTAAACATAGAGCTTCCATATGATACAGCAATTCCACTCCTAGGTATCTACCCAAAGGACACAGAAACATCCATTCCAAAGAACACCTGCACCCCTATGTTTATAGCAGCACTGTTTACAATAGCTAAGCTTTGGAAACAACCCAAATGCCCAAAAATAGATGACTGGATCCAGAAGATGTGGTACATATACACCATGGAATATTACTCAGCATTCAAAAAAGATAAGCTCATGCAATTTGCAGCAACAGGGATGGCACTGGAAGGGATCATGCTCAGCGAAATAAGCCAAAAAGAAAAAGAAAAATACCGGATGGTCTTACTCATAGCAGGAATCTAGAAAACTTAAATAAGGGACCAGGAAAATGAATAACTACAGGAAAGTGAAAATCAGAATCAACAAAAAAACTATGAACCAGAGACACTTTTGGGGGGGTGGGTGGCGGGAGGGGAGGGATTGGGATCAGAAAGAGGGGGTTGCAACTGTATGGGGAATATAAAAATAAAATTTATTATTAAAAAAAATGGTCACATTTAGTTGTTGTCCACTATGAAGATACTTCATTTAACCTTTTGTGGTATCTGGCAAGAGCCTATGCAATCGCATTTGCTCTTTCTTCAGGCATGTTACTGACCATTGAGCCCAGAGTAAACACCACAATACCATTTTTTTCCAGAGCTCTGTGCAAACTCTTCCATTTCCTATGAAGAAAAATTTGCTGATCACAAAGGAGCAACAGCACAGCAATTGTGCTAGGAGGATTGCTCAAATTGCTAAGGAGAGACCATCATGGACTTTAGAAATTACTAGGATAGTGTCTTTTACAAAAAGTGCAAAATTAAAGTAACATAATATTTACATAATATTTACAGTAGCTAACATTTTAGATTAATGGATAAGTATATTCCCATTATTGTATAATAATTAGCAGATTTTTTTCATCTTACTAAACTGAAATTCTAGAGCCATTACATAAGAATTCTCTTTAACCATTCCCTGGTAACCTTCACTGTGCTCTCTGTTTCTGTGAATTTGCCTCCTGTAGAAAGTTCATGTATTTGGAATCATACAGTATTTGTCTTTGTGGGAATGGCTGATTTCACTCAACAGTTGTCCTCAAAGTTCATATAACATTGTGTGTGTACAACAGTGTTTCTCGACTCATCGACTTTGCATATTTAGGTTGCTTCAACTTTTTGACCACTGTGAGTAAGACTGATCTGAAGATGAATATGCAACAACCTTATGGAGATCCTGCTTTGAGCTCAAGTCCCTTTAATGTACACAAAGGAGTGGAATTGCTGGGGTGTATGGTAATTCTGTTTTCAGCTTTGGAGGAATCCTCACTTGTTCTTATTGGTTATTATTACAGTCAGCGCACAGGACTGAGGAGGAGAAGCTGTTAGACAATATAGACCCAGAATCTTCTTTCACACCATTTTAATCCCTAATGTAGATTCTGGAAGGAAGACACACAGCAAGATATTAACTCTTTAGTTCCTTATGGTGATCAGTCAACTAAATCACTTATATTTATTCTATGTTCTTTTCCTAAGGAATTTGTTTATTGACTCTTTGATATTTTATTTCCCTGAATATGAGCACTAAGAAAAATTTAATTATGTCCATGACTTTATCTTCCAGCACCGTAATCCTTTAATTCTTATCTTAAATTTGTTTTAATTTCCCAAATACTTTACCTGAATCATTTCTTAATGTTTTGCTATTAGTAATTGCAAATATACAAAGACTCTGGTATGGGAATTTCCATTTTCCAGTATATAGTCATAAGAGTCTTGTGTGTGCACCCTCCATAAGTGTTGAAATGCAGAGGGTCCAAAGTCTTCCAGAGATTCGATAAAACTGCACTAATATCTTTATATTCCTTCTTTTTAAAGTTGTTAATTTTTCTCTTTACAATTTTGACCAACTCTTCAATTACAAAAATATAATTTCCAATAGCAATAATTTTAGTTAGGCTACTTTTTGAAAATAAATGTTCTGACCATTAATCTATAAAAGTACAGAACTTTTGAAGTTCACCTTTATTCTTGACTTTTGCACAAGTGTCCTCAGTACCCTTACAACATTATATTATCTTTACCAATAAGATTTATACTTTCATATGTTTTCATTTGAACAATTAGCACTCTTTTGCTTAAACCTAAATAAGTTCCTTTAACATTTGTTGGAAGCCCTGTTTATAAGCCAGGCCTGACATTACTTGAGAGGAAGACTCTTTGTAGTTACTTCAAAAATGAAGGTCAGTTTTGCCAGTAGACTGCTCTTGGCGGCAACTATTTTTCTTTCATCTTTTTGAAATTATTATGCTGATACTTTTTTTTTAAGCTGGTTCTTTCTAACCTGTAAAGTTTCTGAAATATCAGATAGTATTATGGGGGTTCCCTTACATGTAACAATTTTTTTTCTCCTTGGTGTAAGATTTTCTCCTTGTCTTTAACATTTGACCCATTAACTGTATTGTTGTGTAGTAAGTTTCATTGAGTTCAGGTAGAAAACCTAAAATGTTCCCCAAGAGGATCAATATCAGGGACTTTTCTGGGACAAGTAGAGGAAGATATGTTAGTAGTTTAAAACGTGCATTGATTAGTATTAGCAACTTCAGTAATTACTAGTTCTTGACTATATGTAATTGGCAACATATGCTTTAGAAAAGATGAAAAGGGAAATTAAGTGATTCTGTCCTTCAGCTGAAAGTGCATATTTATCATTGCTCATGATTTGAATGATTTCTTAAACATTTGTTTGCTTGATATCTTCTTAAAACAATTTATTTTGGCACTGGCTAGATATCTTTAATGCAGTTCAAGGACAAGATAATGCAATTACTCTCATATGAATGTCTGGTTTTACTTTGAGAATGGCTTCCCAGATATCAATATTTTTATCACTTATGTAATGTCATTAATATCTTTGTGGTTTTCTTGTTCTTTCATTTGGAACATATCCCTCTATTTCTTCACTTTCCTTAATTCTCTGTTGGTTTCCATGCATTAGATGAAATAACCACCTTTTCCTGTCTTGTAGGCATGGCCTCATATAGGATACAACCTTAGGTTGTCCCTCAAATTTTTATGATTATCTAAATAGTTCATTTTATTTTTAGGGTTCAAAGAAATAGTGAGTTTGTGCCAAGATTTATCAGTGTCTCCAAGGAGAAGAATTCAGCTGGCACCTAAACTCAGTTTGACCGGAAATCACACACTCAAGGAAAAGTTTTTAAAAATGCAACTAATTCTCTTTCATGGGATAACTGCATGACGGGAGTTTCTCTAAACTCCATTTATTTTGAACCTTAGTGTGATAATTAAAATGCTGTTTTATTGTCCCTTATGTGAGATATATCAGCCTTAGGACACAGAAACGACTATTCCCTTTTGTCCTTTCTTGTTTTGACAATCTTCCGGCAACAAAACAGACAACATTTTGCTGTGATATACACAGCAGTTGCCACACAGGCCAGCAGGAACCCGATCACATCCAACGAGTGGTACTGGACCCAGGTGAGGTCATGGGAGGCTGGCCGCAGGTGCTTGGCTCCCTTATTACGCATGACAAACTCGATCCAGAAGACAGCTCTATCTAGAGGCTTCATTGGCTGATCATGCTGTATCCTTGATAATTTCATGATATTTTCTTTATATCTAGGGAGAAACAAAATTTATACATATCGGAAGGGAGCTATTTTGCCTAAGCATGTCATTTTCTGAACCATTTTTTCAAAGGTCATACATATAATCCAAAATAAATGTCATAGATTTGGATATGAAGGTAAAATATAAGGTGGGATGTTAAGACTTTTCTATCAGATGAAATGTTATGATTTAAAGTAGGAATTATAAATAATGCTTATGAAACATTTACAGAAGTTTATGTCATCGTGGATGAAATCACTCAATAGTTTCTGTGCTTAACTCATCTCTTGTCTCTCTAGATTTTGCCCCTTCAGATTACGACACTCTCTCCTCAACATTTCCATTTGACTTCTCATCACGTTAAAATAATTATGGTCTTTGGACTGCAGTATTTTGCATGTTCATACCAAATGATTTCTTTTAATATTTTGTTTCATGTACACTGTGATATAGGAGGGGTGGTTTTCTGGCTGTTCATTGAAATTACCCTAATATCTCACTGTAGAAAGAAACCAGCTGCAATACAGAAATCATTTCAAATGATTCTGATCATATGAAAAAGCCAGATTAGGGCAACTAGGGACAGAAAATAGAATAATGGTTGTGTAAGAGAGAGGTATGGAGACCGACTTCTAAGTTATGTAAGATTTTTTTTTAGGTATGTTGAAAATGTTCTATACTTGATGCTTTATACAGTTTATACTGATAGTTTGACAACTCTGTAATATACTATATTTACTTGAAATTCATATGTAAATTATTGATTTTTATTATATATAAATTGTATCTATAAAATCTGCTAAAATAGTAACAAAAAATCATATTTTGGTCTAAAGTAGATTTATACTTTCTGAAATTTTAGGTACAGACCTCAAATAGAGCTTCAAGTTCTTCATATTTTCCTGTGGTTCCTATAAACTTTTACAATTACCTATGTAATTAAGCATTTGCTCGTGTAGAAAATTGTTGCATAATTATTTACCCATTCACTCAAGCAGAATCAAAATGAAACTTTGAAATTAATGTCTGATTAAAAATAAAAATGGATTTGATAGGTTATATTATCTTAATAGTTGCATACTTATTAAAAAAGGGATGAAACATTAATAATAATATTTGTTAACACTAATGAGAAAAATTCTGATACTCACGAGGGGTCATTAATAACTTTCCTCAGTGCATTGAGCAAATCTGTGCTTGACATTTTTTGAAAATGCAATGCAACAGCTGCTCCCTTGTATGTCATATGAGCAATGTTATCAGGTTGATCTGCAAACAAGGGAATGCCCACCATCGGGATGCCATGGTAGATCGCTTCAAAGATGCCGCTGGCTCCACCATGGGTTATAAAAGCCTTGGTTTTTGGATGACCTAAATGGGTTAATTTCAAGAAATTAATTTTAATTCTGAGGGAAAAATGAGAGTCAAACAATTTGGAGACTGAGTGTGGCATTGTTTTCTCCAGAACAGATTATTATTCACATAAAATTCATTAATAACTTTCCTATCTCAAACAAGAGTACTTAAGGTTATTTTCCCCCAGCACCAACTTTCTATGGTCTTCGCTCTTTCTCCCTCTCAGCTCCTTTTTAACTTTAGAGCCTTCACTTAGTTTATTAGTGTCTACCGATTTGAAGGAATATAGCTGTTTGCTATATAAGCCAATGTTTGTCTTTGTCTTTCGGACTTGCTTTACACTATACACAATTTCTTAGAGATCCTCCCATTTTGCCATACATCCCCAGCATTTGATCTTTCCTTATGTCTGATTACTCTGCCATCCTGTGGATCTACCAGTCTTTGTCATCAATCTTGTGTCAGTGGACTTCAGGATGTTTCCCAGGGCTACATTCAGTAAATAATAAGAAATAAACATTATAGAAAATATGATTTTTTGGTTTTAGGTTCTTTGGAGAAATGTCCTAGTGTGAAGTGGATCTTAGGATATTTCCATTTTTTTTTCTTTCCATTTTTTGATTTTAAGATAAAATCAGACTGCTTTCCATAATGGCTTCAGCAATTTACATTCCTACAAACAGTTCATAGGACCACTTGTTTCTCCACATGATCTCCACCACTCTTGCTGGGATTCTTTTTACCTGTAAACTTTTCACAGGTATCAGATGATATCTCATTGTGGTTTTAACCTGTATCTCCTTATTAAAAGTTATAATGAACATTATTTTAATGATGTTTTATCACTCTGGGTATCTTTCTTGGTGAATTGTTTGTTCAGATATGCCGCCCACTTATTGTCAGAATGGTTGAACTTACTCTAATTTCAGTGGTTTTTTTTTTCCCCAGAATCTTACCAAGAAGGTCATTTTGGGGGAGCCATTTATACAGCCGAGTGTTTGCCCCTAAGGTAGCTGGCTTCTTGCCATCAAATCTCCATAGAACCTGGTAGGGTAAAGAATGTATCTTATTCCAATAGTAAAGTTTACAAGTTATAATATGTTTGAATTCTAAAGACATTCGGAGATCATCAAGTCTAACACCGTTCATTCACACATATGCATTAGATGTTAAAACTGAGAAATGTTAAAACACTGATAGTTATGCACACTTTTTTTTATATTCATGAAAGTATGCATCCTATCATGGCCCTTCACACAGGGGAAACAACAATTGGGATTATTAAAATTATAAAAATTAAAGACATTTTAGACATATAATATAGTTCAGAATGTGTTCGAAATCAGTAAGATCTTTGAATTTAATTTCTGATTTATTTAATTACTCTCAAAATTCCAACGTAACATTAACCTATTTATTTCTTTCTAAGTGTCTAAGAGCGAGTATTTTGTTTTAACTTGTTCACTAGGCTACATTAATAAAGATTTGTATCATTTAGTTTACAAAAAGGGTAGCAAAGTAATTCCAAAATCAAGAGAAATAATAATGGTGTTTACAGATAACTTACTAATAATGTAAATAATCTCTGATTAGGAAGTACATTGAGGTACTTTTAGATCTCTGGCTATTAAGCACTTCATGAAGCCAGGACATGGTGTTTTTAACTTTGGAAATTCATTTAGTGTGAAAAGGAATGTCTGTTTTCATTATGTAAAATAAATACAATTTTATTATATAAAATCAAAATATAGTTATTGAAAAAATCCAAATTGTGATGATGCCATTTTTTTAAGTGACTATTAGCATATTAAGCAATGCACTATCAAACCTAGACCTAGATTAATCTGAGACCTTAGCCATCACTTCTCTAAAGACCCGGGTAACAGCACACTGAATGGTGCAATTTCAAATATAGGGGAAAAAAGACCGGACTTTGCCCACAAACATCCACTGCATAATTACCTCTCCTGCTTTATCAATTTATGCTTAACATATTGAAATTTAACTTCTTGCTGGTAGCACTTGCATTGTGTACTTGCCTTCAGAAGTCCCATAGGAAACAGCAGGTGACAATGCATTATATGGCTATTTCTGTACCTGCCCACAAAACCTTCATAATGTAAACTTGCAGTTACCTTTTCAATATATTTTATTCTGATCACAATATTAATGCCAAGTTATTATCACTCAAAAAAAAAAAACACTGTGCATTTTAGCACCTGCCATGCATATTTTGTTTGAAGTGATATCCAAGAAAAAAAAAATGGAGCTACATGATTGTTTACTTATCCTGCAAGAAATATCTTTACAAAATGCACACACATGGAGGTTGTCCACATGAAGTGACTTTATCTAACCTTTTGTGGAATCTGGGCCAGGGCCGATGCAATCACATTGGCTCTCTCTTCTGGCATGTTACTGACCACCGAGCCCAGAGAAAACACGACAATACCATTTTCTCCAGAGCTCTGTGCAAACTCTTCCATTTCCTGTGAAGAAAGAAATTGTTCATCATAAAGGACCAGCATCATAGCAAACATTATTAAGTCATTGCCTAAATAACTCTAGAGTTCAACTAGAAATTATTCCAACAAATTATTCTTTTTTTTTTCTTTTTTTTTTTTAGGCATGTTTTTATTTATTTATTTTATTTGTTTGTTTTTTTTGTTTTTGTTTATACATGCACTGGGTACAGTCAGAAGCGCGGGAGGGTGAGAGAATTCACCAGAGCCAGAGCGGGGAGCAGAGCAGGCAGAAGGACCGAAGTACACTGCTGAGGGGAGCAGCGGGCGGCAGGAGAGGTCTGCGCGCCATGTGGGACCCTCCTCCGGTGGCCGGGGAGCAGCCGGGGATGGAACTGGCGCCGCGGAGGCTGCGGGCAGCTTCACAACCCAGGGCTCAACCGCTGCGCCACCGGGGAGGCCCAACCAACAAATTATTCTAACATACGTTAGACATGATGCACCTTTCAAAAACTGGTAAAATTTATGTAAGGTAACTTTTACCATTCCAATCATTCCTAAGTTTATAGACCAGTGGTAAGTAAATTTTCTTTGTGTTGTGACCAATTTCAGAACTGTTTCATCTTGCAAAACTGAATTTTTAGAACCATTAAACATTAATCCACTTCCCTTTTCACTACTCTGCTACCAACTATCATTTTACTGCCAGTTTCTACTAATTTGGCTATTTTATTTATTTACTTATTTTAATTTTTTTAATTTTTATATTCCCCATAAATTGCAACATCCTTATTTTGACCCCAAACCCTCCTTTCCCCGCACCCCCCCTCCATAGTGAATCTCTAGTTCACAGTTGTTTGTTGATTTTGATTTTTTCTTTCTTATAGTTATTCTTTTTCCTGGTCTTTTATTTAGGTTTTCTAGATTCCTGCTGTCAGTGAGAACTTCTGGGATTTTTCTTTTTCTTTCTGGCTTATTTTGCTGGGCATGATCCCTTCCAGTGCCATTCATGTTGCTGAAAATTACATGTGTTTATCTTTTTTGAATGCTGAGTAATATTCCACGGTGTAAGATCTGGAACAAGACAAGGATGTCCACTCTCACCACTGCTTTTCAATATAATACTGGAAGTTCTAGCCAGAGCAATAAGACAAGAGAAAGATATCCAAGGAATCCAAATAGGAAAAGAAGAAGTCAAACTATCACTATTTGCAGATGATATGATAATATACATAGAGAACCTGAAAAACTCCACAGAAAAACTAATTCAACTCATCAATCAGTTCAGTAAAGTGGCAGGATACAAAATCAACACGCAAAAGTCAGTAGCCTTCCTATACACAAACAATAAATCTGAAGAAGAAGAAATAAAAAAAAACATTTATTATCGAAACAAAAAAAAATCAAATACTTGGGAATAAATCTAACAAAGGAGGTAAAGGACCTATACAAAGAAAACTATAAAACACTGTTAAAAGAAATAGAAGAAGACACAAAGAAATGGAAAGACCTCCCCTGCTCATGGATTGGAAGAATAAACATTATTAAAATGGCCATCCTACCAAAAGCAATATACAGATTCAATGCTATTCCAATCAAAATTTCAATGACATTCTTCAAAGAAATAGAACAATTATTGATGAAATTCATATGGAATCACCAAAAACCCCGAATAGCCAAAGCTCTCCTGAAAAAAAAAAAAGAAGGGACTTCTTTTTTTGAAGTCTATAGTACAGACTTCAACTTTATTACAAAGCCATTATCATCAAAACTGCATGGTATTGGAACAAGAACAGACACAAAGACTAATGGAATCGAATAGAAAATCCAGAAATAAACCCACAGATTTATGGTCAACTAATCTTTGACAAAGGAGCAAAGACTATGCATTGGAGCAAAGAAAGTTTGTTCAATAAATGGTGCTGGGAAAACTGGGTCGCTACATGCAAAAGAATGAAGCTTGACCACTACATCATACCATACACAGAAATCAACTCAAAATGGATTAAAGAACTAGACATAAGACCTGAAACCATAAAATACATAGAAGGAAATATAGGCGAAAAACTACGTTATATGCACATGAAAGACATCTTTGCAGACACATCACCCAAAGCAGTGATAGTGAAGGCAAAGATCAACATCTGGGACTACATCAAATTAAAGAGCTACTGCACAGCAAAAGAGACAATAACAAAAACAAAGATAACCCCCACCGACTGGGAGAACATTTTTGCACACAACACTAATGATAAAGGACTGATCACAAAAATCTGCAAAGAGCTGATGAGACTCAACCACAACAAGGAAAATAATCCAGTGAAAAAATGGGCAGAAGAGCTAAAAAGAAACTTCTCTGAAGAGGAAATGCAAATGGCCAACAGCCATATGAAAAAATGTTCAACATCACTTATAATCAGGGAAATGCAAATCAAAACTACCATGAGATACCATCTTACACCAGTGAGAATGGCACATATTAAAAAAAACTAGCAACAACAAATGTTGGCGAGGGTGTGGAGAAAAAGGAACTCTTCTGCACTGTTGGTGGGAGTGCAAACTGGTCCAACCACTATGGAGAGCTGTGTGGAGATTTCTGGACCTACTAAACATAGAGCTTCCATATGATCCAGCAATTCCACACCTAAGTATTTACCCAAAGGACACAGAAACATCAATTCCAAAGAACACCTGCACCCCTATGTTTATAGCAGCTCTATTTACAATAGCTAAGCTTTGGAAACAGCCAAATGCCCAAAAATAGATGACTGGATCAAGAAGATGTGGTACATATATACCATGGAATATTGCTCAGCATTCAAAAAAGATAAACACATGCCATTTGCAGCAACATGGATGGCTCTGGAAGGGATCATGATCAGCGAAATAAGCCACAACGAAAAAGAAAAATACCAGATGGTCTCAATCATAGCAGGAATCTAGAAAACTTAAATAAGGGACAAGGAAAATGAATAACTATAAGAAAGTGAAAATCAAAATCAACAAAAAACTATGAACCAGAGACACTTTTTGGGGGGTGGAGGGCGGGAGTGGAGGGATTGCTTTCAGAATAGGGGGGTTGCAATTATATGGGGAATATAAAAATAAAATTTATTATTTAAAAAAAAAGACTGAATATAACTTGCCTCATACTCTAGAACTTGCGAGAGCTGCCCAATATCGTTAAATTTTGCAATCAAAACAGTACAGTTAACCCTTGAATATGTTAGTCTTATTTCCTGACATTTAAAAAGGCCCAGGATGTCTTCAAGATGGTAAAATATTTCAATAAAGGACACCCATTTTTAATTATGCATTTGTGCATATGATATCAATTTAAAATGCTTCCCTTTACAAGAAATATCCTCTATGCTAATAGACTTCTTTTCAAATTTATAGTATGGTGTGTTTTCAGGTATTAGTAGCAGAGGTAGTTTGATATTTGTTCTATATGTAGAATTTATGGCGTTTATTTTTAGTAGTGTACATTTCCTCTCATTTGTCAGTCTCTCTGATGTGGGGAACCATGATCTGCAATGGTACTTAAGCAAGATTTTGCAAAAACCGGGTGTGTGGTAACAAACACCTGCTCAAATGGTCTAGGCAATCCCCTCTATATTCTGAGATATCAAGCCATAAATCTCAGATGAGAATTGTTTAATGCTACAGTGAGAGGAAATTAAATCTTGGATTTGGCAAAAGGTATTGTGGGGATGCACATTCTTAGTGGGAAGGAATGGCTTCCTTTTAAGCTAGAATATTTTTGAAGAATCTCAAAGCAAATGAAACAAGCAAGGATAGGTTACCTTAGGCAGGGGTTTGGCAGGTTTGCAGTGGTATCCTCCAACAAACTCAAAATTTGGTAAGAGTGGGTGAGAATACCAAAAATCCCAATAATTTCTAACAAGCCATATATCAGCTTTCTCCATCAACTCAAATAATGTAGTAGGTCTTCCTGAAGGAAAAAAGCAACCAAAGTAGATGAAATGAGAATATTTTAATATCTGAATGTCAATATATATGGCAATTTTTGAAAGTAGTTCATAATCATTACAAAATTCAATTACAGGTCTGAGTTTACAATTCTGCCCATAGCTCAATTTTCACATAAGCAGACTGAGGAAAAATCAGAGGAAACAATCTCCTCGATGCTCCATAGAATGCTGTGTGAGAAATACGTAACTTCTCCTTCTAATGTGTAGTGAATGAAAGTCTCAATGTCTTTCCAAATGATGAACAAGAATGTATTACTCGAATATATAAGGGATAAAAAGATACAGTGTAGAGGATATTTTGGCAGTAAAAGGATTATTTTAAATAAAATCAATACATATTATTATAAATTGTCAAAACCCATAGATTGCACAACACCATTACACTGGATTGTGAAGTTTGTAGGAGTGTGATATGTAGGGTCATCAATTGTAACATATTAATCACTATTCTTGAACTTCTGTTGAGCATTCTATGCAGAATATATGCAGGACTTATTTACAATGTCTGCAATCAAAATTCTGGAACTTGAAAATTGTCTATAAAATAATGTATGTTACAAACACAATAAGCAAAAATGGATATGATATTGCAAGAGATACAGTGTTTAATTTGAGTTTCCTGAATCTCTAAGGTGTTTCACAATAGTCATGGATCAGAAGGCTCAAAATTACCCTGCATTTTCAATCTGTCCCGTAATAGTTGTGAGATTGATCATTCTTATTATTACTCATCACTGTACTTCTAAAAGACAAATCCCTCTCACCATACAGTTATAAAATATTACCTTCCAAGGTGCTATTATAGGTAAGATATTACTCTATAAATTTAAAACTAGACTTACCAAGTACTTCACTATAAAGGTCATTCCATGGCTTCTCATTTATTGTTTGGAACCAAAATTCAAAGTAGAGCACATATATCATATTTTTTACCCTCTCCAAGAATGTCATTTTATCACTTAATTCTGACAAAACAACTGGTACATATGATGGTGGCAGTGGAAGTTTTCCAATATGCTTTTCAAATTGATTTCCAGGTGTGAAGCGAATACTGTACACAAATGGTACGTTAAGGAGCTCTGCCAGCAGCTCACCACAGGGTCCCACAGCATCAGAGAAAACCATATCAAATTTTGATTCTTGGAGTTTTTTTATAAGTTTCTTGTTCTTGACTACATCTCTACAGAGCTGGTGAAAAGCATCATAAAAATTCCAAACGAGAACTTGCATTTTTGAAAAATATGTCCAAAAGGAGTTTTTAGGCAACTCATATGTCCAATCAGTCACTAATTGATTGAACACACCTTCAAACTCAGTTTTAGAGAAAGATGTAGGATAAATCTCAAATTTAATGGCAGATGGTTTGCTGTGATCAACAAGAATGGAAACTGGAGTTGTCAGAACAACCACTTCGTGACCTCTCTCAATAAGTTCATCCAGGACTGTTTTCATTGTTATCCAAAGACTGTATTCCGCGGGCCACACCAGCACCTTGCCACAACTCCCAGAGTTAAAGTAAAAGCCCAGCTGAAGCAGCAGAAAAACTGAAGTCCATTTCGCAGACATCCTTGTGAAATGTGGTGCTTCTTTTAAAAACAGCTTTTCTTTCTCATTGCTCATGTTTATATGCAAGAAAAATAAATCACAAAGTTAAACTGTAACTGCACACCTCAAAGTCAATAGATTGTGTTAACAATCAGAACGTTTTGTGATATGTGGCGAAAGCAAAAGTACAAAGTGAACATTGGGTTGCAAAACTATATATGAAACTATATATGCTTGTATACAAACAAAGCGAACTTGTTCGGGTTCAGTGTCTGTTTGAAGATTATAAATGCTATTGCCAGTTAAGATTTAATGCCCTTACAAGTGTAAGTCACTTATTTTATGTGCTATATTTTAGAAGAGTGTCAAGAATAGCAGAAAATGAGAGATGACCATGTTTGCCACCTGCTGACAGATAAATTAAAGAGAAAACTCTTCTGCCGCTGTGTCCTAATGGCTAAGAATCATTGTTTAAGAGATTGCTCTGTTTGGTTTTTTAAAGCTTTCTTAGTATTTAATTCTCATACTATTCATTTGCTGAATTTAAATTGTAGATTTCAGTCTACAAAATAATTTCAAAGAATTTTGTTCCTTCTATGATATTAAATTCAGAGAATGTATCATCCCACGAAGGAGTCTTTACATTTTGACTGGATCTTCCTAAGTTCTGTCTCTCTCTGTTCTAGCCAAGAAAAAATCTAGTTTTGTCTGTACAAATTTTGCATAATCTAAATATTTCTGTTAATGGAATCATGTAATCTATTTTCTTTAGGTTTGTGAATCTACTTGTGTAGCTCGTATATAGTTTTGCAACCAATGTTACCTGAAATAAATAAACAAGCAGATAAATAAATAGATGTCACTGACTTTCAGATTAGAATTATATTTTATTTAGTAATTCTAAGATAGTTGCTTTCACACTGACATTTAGTCATCTGTAAGTATTTATAAACAGTAGATGCTATGTAGGGTAGGATGATTGTAAGGGAAATAATTATTAAAAATGAAATAATGTATTATAAATTAAATAATTATAATCTTTAAATTAGCTTATTAGTCTTTGTTGTTAAGCTGCAGTACTGCTTTGTATATCTTAGATATAAGTCCTTTAATATTTTCTTTGTGGGTTTTTGTTCATTTTCTGGATAGTAACCATTTGATGTCCCCAAATTTTTAATTTGATGAAGTCCAACTTATCTATTTTTGTCTATTGGTGTGCTTTATTGTCATTTCTAAGAAGACGTTGACTAACTCAAATCACTAGGATTTACTCATATTTTTTTTTAAATAATAAATTTTATTTTTATATTCCCCCATACAATTGCAAACGCCCCATTCTGACCCCAATCCTTCCCCTCCCGCCCCCCACCCCCCAAAAACTGTCTCTGGTTCATGGTTTTCTGTTGATTTTAATTTTCACTTTCTTATATTCATTTTCCTGGTCCCTTATTTAAGTTCTCTAGATTCCTGCTATGAGTGAGACCATCCGGTATTTTTCTTTTTCTTTTTGGCTTATTTCGCTGAGCATGATCCCTTCCAGCGCCATCCATGTTGCTGCAAATTGCATGTGTTTATCTTTTTTGAATGCTGAGTAATATTCCATGGTATATATGTACCACATCTTCTTGATCCGGTCATCTATTTTTGGGCATTTGGGTTGTTTCCAAAGCTTAGCTATTGTAAACAGTGCTGCTATAAACATAGGGGTGCAGGTGTTCTTTGGAATGGATGTTTCTGTGTCCTTTGGGTAAATACCTAGGAGTGGAACTGCTGGATCATATGGAAGCTCTATGTTTAGTAGGTCCAGAAATCTCCACACAGCTCTCCATAGTGGTTAGACCAGTTTGCACTCCCACCAACAGTGCAGAAGAGTTCCTTTTTCTCCACACCCTCGCCAACATTTGTTGTTGCTAGTTTTTTTAATATGTGCCATTCTCACTGGTGTGAGATGGTATCTCATGTTAGTTTTGATTTTCATTTCCCTGATTACAAGTGATGTTGAACATTTTTTCATATGTCTGTTGGCCATTTGCATTTCCTCTT
Organism: Talpa europaea; assembly: GCF_964194135.1. Taxonomy (NCBI): domain Eukaryota; kingdom Metazoa; phylum Chordata; class Mammalia; order Eulipotyphla; family Talpidae; genus Talpa; species Talpa europaea. The sequence goes on along the minus strand of NC_140071.1, from coordinate 104,423,454 downwards.
CAGAGAAGTTTCTTTTTAGCTCTTCTGCCCATTTTTTCACTGGATTATTTTCTTTGTTGTTGTTGAGTCTCATCAGCTCTTTGCAGATTTTTGTGATCAGTCCTTTATCATTAGTGTTGGGTGCAAAAATGTTCTCCCAGTTGGTGGGGTTTCTCTTTGTTTTTGTTATTGTCTCTTTTGCTGTGCAGAAGCTCTTTAATTTGATGTAGTCCCAGCTGTTTATCTTTGTCTTCACTATCACTGCTTTGGGTGATGTGTCTGTAAAGATGTCTTTGATGTGCAAATCCCGTAGTGTTTCGCATATATTTCCCTCTATGTATTTTATGGTTTCAGGTCTTATGTCTAGTTCTTTAATCCATTTTGAGTTGATTTTTGTGTATGGTGTGAGGTAGTGGTCAAGCTTCATTCTTTTGCATGTAGCGACCCAGTTTTCCCAGCACCATTTATTGAACAAACTTTCTTTGCTCCAATGCATAGTCTTTGCTCCTTTGTCAAAGATTAGTTGACCATAAATCTGTGGGTTTATTTCTGGATTTTCTATTCGATTCCATTGGTCTGTATGTCTGTTCTTGTTCCAATACCATGCAGTTTTGATGATTATGGCTTTGTAGTAGAGTTTGAAGTCTGGGAGTGTGATGCCTCCATTCCCTTCTTTTTTTTTCAGTAGAGCTTTGGCTATTCGGGGTTTTTGGTTATTCCATATGAATTTCATCAATAATTGTTCTATTTCTTTGAAGAATGCCATTGAGATTTTGATTGGAATAGCATTGAATCTGTATATTGCTTTTGGTAGGATGGCCATTTTAATAATGTTTATTCTTCCAATCCATGAGCAGGGGATGTCTTTCCATTTCTTTGTGTCTTCTTCTATTTCATTTAACAGTGTTTTATAGTTTTCTTTGTATAGGTCCTTTACCTCTTTTGTTAGATTTATTCCCAAATATTTGATTTTTTTTGTTTCGATAATAAAAGGAATGTTTTTTTTGATTTCTTCTTCTTCAGATTTATTGTTTGTGTATAGGAAGGCTACTGACTTTTGCGTGTTGATTTTGTATCCTGCCACTTTACTGAATTGATTGATGAGTTGAATTAGTTTTTCTGTGGAGATTTTGGGGCTCTCTATGTATATTATCATATCATCTGCAAATAGTGATAGTTTGACTTCTTCTTTTCCTATTTGGATTCCTTGGATGTCTTTCTCTTGTCTTATTGCTCTGGCTAGGACTTCCAGTATTATATTGAAAAGCAGTGGTGAGAGTGGACATCCTTGTCTTGTTCCAGATCTTAATGGAATTGCTTTCAGCTTTTCACCATTGAGAATGATACTGGATATTATTTTCTTAAGGGAATTTTATCATCTCAATAGGTACGGTTATATATATTCTCCATTTTTTAGTGAATTTTAGTTTGTGTTGAAGCAAATTTTTCAGAATTATTCTTGCACATGGACAACCAGCTGTCTCCTAGCAGTGTTTTCTGTAAAGGCAATGCTTTTCCTCCAGAATTGTCTTTGCACTCTTCTTGAAAAAAAGGAATCCATTGATCATAAGACTTATTTCTAGACTCTCAATATTTAATAGATCTGTATGTACCTACACCTTCCCCCCCCCACCTATTATGTTCATTGATTTGAAATTGGTTTACAACATTGTATTTTTTATGGGTTATAGACTCAAGCTTCCTCAAATGTATGTTCTCATGCCATTCCCTCTACCATAGGACCAGTAAATCCACATCACACTCCATTGGCCTCCGCACTTCCCCATTCCCATCCCTCCAGAGTTCATACTGTCGCTGGTGCTGTGTGTGGGCCAAAAGACTCTCCCAGGTGTTTGCTGCTCTCTGGTGGGCTGCTGGGCCCTCCCTTTACCTGACTTTCCTCACAGGGGCAGACAGTCTTATTCTTTGTTGATGGAATCATAAATGACAACGGCTCCTTGAATTTTTCTTTCCAATAGCTTATTTTTAGTGTGCAGAAACAACAAAATTTGGTATGTTGGTTTTGCCTCATGCAACTTTATGAAATTCATTAATTTTTAATTAAGTGAATTTAATTTAAAATTTTTAATTAAATAATTTAATTTAAATTCATGAACTTTCAATAAATTAAGCATTTTTTCTATGAATAAAAATCATGTTATCTAAATATTAGGACAGCTTTAATTCCCCCTTCTAACTTTGATCACCTTGCAGTTTTTCTTGCCTCATTGCTCTGGTTGTGACTTGTAATAACACATTGAATAAAAGTGGCAAGAGAGATCATTCTCTTATTGTTCCTCTTAAAAGAAGTTTCAGTTTTTCACATCGACTGTGTCCTGCCATATGACCTTAATTATTCCACTTCATTGAGAGTGTTTAATCAAGTAGATGTTGAGCTATATCAAGTACTTTTTCTGCACCTAAAGCGGTGAACATATGGTTTTTATACATCCATTTGTTGATGTAATATAATGTGTTGACTTATTTGCAGATATTGAGTCATACTTCATTCCTGCAATAAATCTCAGTTGATCATCCTTTTTTTAATGTAATTTGTTGGCATTTTCTTCTTGGATATTTGCATCTTTGTGGATTGATATACTAGGTTTTATTAGGTCTCTCTAGATTAACTTGTGAATTTTCTGATTGACAAATATTTCAAAAATTGAAAGTATCTTAAAAAGAATAGTTAAATTTTTTATATCAAAGACTATATAAACAAATTTATGTATGTAAAAAAGTGTGTGCTTATATATTTGCATGTGTGTATACATATATATATTTAATCTTCAGTAGAAACTTTCACATTGATCCTTTTTAAGTATTATAGAATAAATATCTCATTGTTTGTGAAATGAGTACTCACTAATTTCCTGTGTTCTTCTCTTTTATCCTTTCCATTCTTTCCTATCATTCAGTCAGAATGACTTTGATACACATATGCAATTAGGAAACACCTTTGCTCAAAATTTACATATGACTTGTCATCACATTTGGAATTAATCCAGATACGGTGTTTGGACTATGGGAATATATATGTTCATTTCCTTAGAAAATTATATGACTTTGTCTCATGTATCACTTTCCCAGATTTAAAACTGTACTACAAAACTACTGTGAAAAAATAGTAGGATATTGTAATAAAAATAAAGAAACCAAAAAACGGCATGGAATTGAGAGTTCAGCAATAAATCTATACTTACTTCAGCAGTGAATCTATTATGATGGAGCCATGAGCACACAATGAAGAATGGAGAGTCTCTTCAATAAATGGTATAGGTGAAACTATATGGTCAAACTCAAGACAATAAATCTAGTACACTATCACACCACCATGCAGGAAAATGAGCATAAAATGGACTAACAAGTGAGATAGAAACCTGAAAACTTATCTAAAGAGAAGAAAAAGTAGACAAAGCACTGCACTACCTTAGATTCAGTGATGCCTTTGGGAATTAAAATGAAAAACAAGGGAAAATAACCAAAAATAAACAAATGGATGCTATCAAACTAAATAGTTTCTGCATAGGGAAAGACTAATTGTTAAAATGAAAAGATACCCCATTAATTGGGGAAAAAATTGTCCATAATACAACTGACAAGCTGCTAAAATCCAAGATCACAAAAAACATACACAAATCAATAGATGAAATGCCAATAGACCAATCAAAACATGGGCATTAAAGCTAAATAGGAACATCTCTAAAGAGACAATACGGATGCTCAACAAATGTACAAAAATGTTAATTAAAACGACAATGACATACTACCTCCTACTTGGAAGAATAACCCATATTAAATCATCAGAAAGCATAAGCTATGGCAATGATGTGGAAGGAAGAAACTGTTTACATCACTGGTGGGGCTGTAACGTGGTGCAGATGATGGAACATAGTATGGAGTTTTCTCAAAATATCAAAATGCATCCATAAAACCCAGTGATTCCTCTCCTATGTAACAACATGACAAATAAAACAGAAACAGGGGCCTCCTCTGGGGCACAGAGGGTTGAGCGCAGCACTGTGAAGCTGTCCGCAGCCTCAGAAGCACAGGTTCGATTCCTGGCCGCACAGGGCACTACCTACATGGTGCAGCAGACCTCTCCTGTGTCGCCTGCTGCTCCCCTCAGCAGTGTTTTTGGTCATTCTGCCTATTCTGCTCCCTCCTCTGTCTCTGGTGAATCCTCTCACTTTCCTGCGCCTCTTGCCTGTACCCCAGTTTTTTGTATATATAAAAAATAAATCTGTAAAAAAATTGTGATACTCATGAAAGGTCATTAATGACTTTTTTTCAATGCAGCAAGCAAGTCTGTACTTTACATTGTTTCAAAGTCCAATCTGACAGTCACTCTGATTGCCATCTTATAAGCAATATTATCAGGTTGATCCAAAAAGGCTAATGCCCACTACCGGGATGCCATGTTAGATCACCTCACATGTGCCATCGGGTCCACCATGGATTGTAGGGCTTTGGTTTTGGATGACCTAAAATTGAGGATTGATTTCAGAATATTTTTTATTACAAGTCTGAGAGATAAAAAATGAGATTATGGAAATGCACAAAACTGAAAGAGGCATTGTGTTGTGGATAACAGATTACACATAAAATTCATTGAAGTCTCTCAGATCTCATAGCAAGAAGGATTTTTGTCTTCTAGAGATGCAAATTGACATTGTTGTTTGATTTTTAGGTGGAAAATGGATACAAATTTGTCACATAAAAACATTTCTGAGAAGAAAAATTTAATACAACTTTAGAATGTAGCCCCTCAGACAGTTAGTCATTGATTCTAAAAAGGCAGACTTCAAGACTGCAGGAAGGGGATCAACATGGTGGTGAGGAAACGCTGAGAGTAAGATCTCCCATTAAAAAAAAGCTAATAGGAAGGAAAAGCGGCAGGTCACAGTGAGAACTGGGACACGGAAGATAAACGGGCGACTCCAGCAAACTACCCGAAGAAAAAAGTTGCCATAAAAGAGGACTAGAAGGGAGGAAAGCTCAGAACCCTGCTACCCTCCCCCACCCACAAAGTCGGCACTCTCCGACCAACAGAAAGGAGGAAAAAGCAAAAAAACTAAAACAACCAACAAGAACAAACTACACATCAAGCGGGACTGGGAGTGGAAAGGAAATATTTCAGCCACCACGCCCCGTGAACTGGAGCTGTGGAGAACCCTGTGGGATTTGCCACGGAGGTGAGCGAACGACTCCAGGAACCATCAGAGAAAAACAAAGACTTCTGGAGACCTACAAAAAGGTCCAAGCCAGCTGGTAAGCTTGTGCAGGAAAAACGGTGCACTTGAAAATGATATGCAGATCGCAGCTGCCCAGGTCCCCACACCTGTGACCTAGGCTTGCATGGAGACACGCGGGGGCGCTCACTGAGTTGAATGTCCCTCACTGAGTAATCAGAAACCAGGCGCCCGGCCACAGGAGCTGGGTGCCAAAGGCGCCATTTCTGTGGACACTGAACTGGGCTACATCCTGCGTCCTGGACCTGAGGGCTTTGAAACTGAGACCCGGAGCATGAAATTCGGGGCGTGGGATCCCCATGACAGTGGGGCACAAGGTAGACACATCACCCCAAAGCCGTTGAGGCTTTCCCCACCAATCCCACTCTATTTCCCTGTCCCATGGGGTAAAAAAAACAGCTCCCCAAGGACACTAGGAGAGATCTCTGGCACCACATAGTGACCAGAAAAAAAAAATCACCAACACCCCATAGAATAGGGACCTTTCTTCAGTAAAGTCTGCTTGAAACCGGCAGAAGGCTCCTGGAGGAGCCAGAGGTGAGCTGGGAAGTTCACCCAGGCCAGACCTCTTCTGGCCAGCATTCCAAACCAAGACGGGAGTGGGCACCCAGGGCCAGGCAGACCAGGTGTTCGGAAGAGTGTGCCTGTCTCCAAAGCGCCATTTTAGAACAGGGACCTTTCTTAAATAAAGACTGTTTGAATCTGGCAGAAGGCTCCCTGTGGAGCCAGAGGGAGAAGGTTCCCTGAGCATTCAGAGGTAAGCTGGGGCCCCCACAAGCCTGGTCCCACCTGGCAGGAAGTTGGAGCCCAGAGGATGATCCAGAGTTTTGGAACCCAGAGTGCAATCCAGCTGCCCCACATGCAGGGAAGTATGTGGGACTTCAAGCCGCACCTTTGTAACAACACAGAAGGAGGAGAGACTCTGTGGCAGTGACCATTAACATACTCAAAGTACCACTGCCTCACTTAGACTTCTGACATAACAGTTTTTGACCCATTTGGATGGCCAGTTTCTAAAACTCCTGAAAGAACACACCAGAAAGATGCCAGCCAGTACCAGTGGCACAGTGTCCCAACACATAAGGCAAATTAGAAGACAGGCAGCAGGGAAAAGAAAAACTACAAGCAAAGTAGCAACACCTCAGAAAAAAGACACCACACAAAAAAACCTACCCACCAGCTTGCAACTGCAGTGACTTGGAAGAACTTCTGAGCCTTCCTGAAAGAGAATTTAAAATTGCCGTGATTAAAAAAAACTGATGGAAGTCATTAAGGAAAACAATGCTCAGAAGAATGAAATTGAGTCCTAAAAAGGGAAATGAAGGAACTGCAGGAGATCAAATGATTAGCAGAAGAGCTAAAGAACGCTGGGAAAAGCAGTGATAACAGAATAGAGGAAATAGAAGAACGAATAAGCACTCTCGAAGACACAGATATTAAAACCAAAACAGAAAAGGAAAGAGAAGTACAAAAGAAAAAGACTGAAGAAAGACTTTGGGAACTATCTGACTCCATGAGGAAAGGAAATGTAAGAGTTATAGGAATCCCAGAAGGAAAGGAGAGAGACCTAGGAACAGAGAAAATATTCAAGGAAATAATTGAAGAGAACTTCCCAAACATGAAGAAGGAGCTGAAAATTGATATACAAGAAGCAAGAAGAACACCAAACTTCCATGACGAAAGGAAAAATACAGCAAGACACATAATAGTAAAGCTCCAAAGATTCCAAGACAAGGAAAAAATAATGAAGCTGACAGGAGAGAAGAAAAGATAACATACAAAGGAAAACCAATCAGACTGACCTCAGACTTCTCTGAAGAAACACTACGGACAAGGAGAGAGTGAAGGGACATAGTCAACAGATTTCAAGACAACAGATGCCAACCAAGAATACTCTATCCTGCAAAGATTTCCTTCCTCTATGAAGAAAGACTAAGGACCTTCCCAGATAAACAGAAACTCTGGAATTTCATTATGACTAAACCCCCACCAAAAAATACTACATGGAGTCCTAAAGCCAGAATCTCAGAGGGAAGAATAATAATGAAAGAAGGCCCAAAAAAAAGTTATTAAAGGAATAAATAAATAAAATCAAAGGAAAGACAAACACAATGGCAAATACAGATAGTAACATATCAATATTATCTTTAAATGCAAATGGACTAAACTCTTCAATAAAAAGACACAGAGTCGCAGCCTGGATTAAGAAACAAAACCCAACCTGTTGCTGTCTCCAGGAAACACATTTAGCTACAAAAGATAAAAATAGATTCGAAGTTAAAGGATGGAAAACAATCCTACCAGCAAATAGACCAAAAAATAAAGCAGGAACAGCTATACTTATATCAGATAAAACAGATTTCAAATTCAAAAACGTAAAAAGAGACCCCAACAGCCACTACATTACGATCAGGTGGACAATACTTCAAGAATAAATAACACCCATTATCATATACTCACCAAACATAGGAGCACCAAAATATATCAGACAACTATTATCTTTGAAAGCAGACATCAGAGAAAACTCATATGTAATAGGAGACTTCAACACACCACTATCAACAATGGATAGTTCAACGAGACAAAAAAATAAGTAAAGACATTAAAGCTCTAAATAAGGATGTAGAGTGCTTGGGCTTAACAGACATGTATAGGACACTAAACCCCAAAAAATCTGAGTACACATTTTTCTCAAGCGCACACGGATCATTCTCCAGGATCGATCACATACTGGGACACAGGGCAAATATCAACAGATAAACCAAGATTGAAATCATACCAAGCATCTTCTCTGACCATGAAGGCATCAAACTAGAAATAAACCATAAAAAGAAGGCAAGGAACTCTCCTACCTCATGGAGATTGAAAACCACACTTCTGGAAGATCACTGGACTAATAAGGAGATCAAAGAAGAAATAAAAAAATTCTTTGAATTGAATGACAAGGAGGAAACCAATTTCCTAAGTGTATGGGATGCAGCAAAAGCAGTAATAAGAGGAAAATATATAGCAATAGAGGCTCACATCAAGAAACAAGAAAGAACTCAAAGAAACAACCTAATCTCAAAGCTCAAAGATCTAGAAAAAGAATAACAAAAAAACCCCAAAACCAGTAGAAGAAAAGAAATAATAATAACCAAAGCAGAAATAAATGAAATTGAAACTAAAAAAACAATCCAAAAGATCAATGAAACCAAGAGCTGTTTCTTCAAAAAAATAAATAAAAAAGACAAACCCCTTACCAGGCTCACAATGCAAAAACGGGAGAAAGCACAACTAAACAGGATCACAAATGAAAGAGGAGAAATCACAACCGACACAGAAGAAATCAAAAGAATAATCAGTAACTACTATGGACAGTTATATGGAAACAAGTTCAACAATCTAGAGGAGAGGGACAAATTCCTACAACTCTACAATCACCCAAAGCTAGATAAAGAAGAAATAGAACACCTAAACAGATCAATTACAAGCAGCAAAATTGAAATGCTAATCAAAAACCTCCCCAAAAACAAAAGCCCAGGACCTAATGGATTTATAAATGAATTCTACCAAACGTTCAGAAACGAATTAGTGCCTATCCTTCACAAACTCTTCCAAAAAATTGAGAAGGAAGGGATAATACCAAACATGTTCTATGAAGCCAACATTATACTAATACCAAAACTGAACAAGGACAACACAAAAAAAGAAAACTACAGGCCAATCTCTCTAATGAACACTGATGTAAAAATCCTCAGTAAAATTTTAGCTATCAGAATCCAACAATGTATCCATCAGATAATTTACCAAGACCAAGTAGGATTCACTCCAGGGACACAAGGATGGTTCAACATCTGAAAATCAATGGACATTATCCAACACATCAACAAAAAGAAATATAAAAACCATATGATAATATCAATAGATGCCGAGATAGCTTTTGACAAAGTGCAACACCCATTCATGATAAAAGCCCTTGAAATTCTTGGGATACAAGGAACGTACCTCAACATCATAAAGGCCATATATGACAAGCCAGCAGCCAGTATCATTCTCAATGGTGAAAAGCTGAAAGCATTTCCATTAAGATCTGGAACAAGACAAGGATATCCACTATCACCACTGCTTTTCAATATAATACTGGAAGTCCTAGTCAGAGCAATAAGACAAGAGAAAGACATACAAGGAATCCAAAAAGGAAAAGAAGTCAAACTATCACTATTTGCAGATGATATGATAATATACATAGAGAACCTGAAAAACTCCACAGAAAAACTAATTCAACTCATCAATCAGTTCCGTAAAGTGGCAGATAGAAAATCAACATGCAAAAGTCAGTAGCCTTCCTATACACAAACAATAAATCTGAAGGAGAAGAAATCAGAAAACCATCCCTTTTATTATTGAAACAAAAAAATCAAATACTTGGGAATAAATCTAACAAAAGAGGTAAAGGACCTATACAAAGAAAACTATAAAACACTGTTATGGGCCTCCCCGGTGGTGCAGCGGCTGAGCGCTGGGCTGCAAAGCTGCCCGAAGCCTCTGCAGCGCCAGTTCGATCCCCAGCTGTCAGTGAGGGTCCCACATGGCATGCAGACCTCTCCTGCCACCCGCTGCTCCCCTCAGCATTGTAATTCGGTCCTTCTGCCTGTTCTGATCCCCACTCTGGCTCTGGTGAATTCTCTCACCCTCCTGCGCTTCAGACTATACCCAGTGCTTGTATAAATAAATAAATAAATCTTAAAAAAAAAAAAGAAATAGAAGAAGACACAAAGAAATGGAAAGACATCCCCTGCTCATGGATTGGAGGAATAAATATTATTAAAATGGCCATCCTACCAAAAGCAATATACAGATTCAATGCTATTCCAATCAAAATCTCAATGGCATTCTTCAAAGAAATAGAACAATTATTGATGAAATTCATATGGAATAACCAAAAACCCCGAATAGCCAAAGCTCTACTGAAAAAAAAAGAAGGAAATGGAGGCATCACACTCCCAGACTTCAAACTCTACTACAAAGCCATAATCATCAAAACTGCATGGTATTGGATAAGAACAGACACACAGACCAATGGAATCGAATAGAAAATCCAGAAATAAACCCACAGATTTATGGTCAACTAATATTCGACAAAGGAGCAAATAATATGCATTGGAGCAAAGAAAGTTTGTTCAGTAAATGGTGCACGGAAAACTGGGTTGCTACATGCAAAAGAATGAAGCTTGACTACTACCTTATACCATGCACAAAAACCAACTCAAAATGGATTAAAAACTAGACATAAGACCTGAAACCATAAAATACATAGAAGGAAATATAGGCAAAACACTACGTGATATGCACCTGAAAGACATCTTTGCAGACACATCACCCAAAGCAGTGATAGTGAAGGCAAAGATAAACAGCTGGGACTACATCAAATTAAAGAGCTTCTACACAGCAAAAGAGACAATAACCAAAACAAAGAGAAACCCCACCGACTGGGAGAACATTTTTGCACCCAACACTAATGATAAAGGACTGATCACAAAAATCTGCAAAGAGCTGATGAGACTCAACAACAACAAAGAAAATAATCCAGTGAAAAAATGGGCAGAAGAACTAAAAAGAAACTTCTCTGAAGAGGAAATGCAAATGACCTACAGGCATATGAAAAATGTTCAACATCACTTGTAATCAGGGAAATGCAAATCAAAACTACCATGAGATACCATCTTACACCAGTGAGAATGGCACATATTAAAAAAACTAGCAACAACAAATGTTGGCGAGGGTGTGGAGAAAAAGGAACTCTCCTGCACTGTTGGTGGGAGTGCAAACTGGTCCAACCACTATGGAGAGCTGTGTGGAGATTTCTGGACCTACTAAACATAGAGCTTCCATATGATCCAGCAATTCCACTCCTAGGTATTTACCCAAAGGACACAGAAACATCCATTCCAAAGAGCACCTGCACCCCTATATTTATAGTAGCACTATTTACGATAGCTTAGTTTTGGAAACAACGCAAATGCCCCAAAATAGATGACTGGATCAAGAAGATGTCCTACATATACACCATGGAATATTACTCAGCATTCAAAAAAGATAAACACACGCAATTTGCAGCAACTTGGATGGAGCTGGAATAAGCCAGCTCAGCGAAATAAGCGAAATAAGCCAGAAAGAAAAAGAAAAATACCGGATGGTCTCACTCATAGCAGGAATCTAGAAGACTTAGATAAGGGACCAGGAAAAAGAATAATTATAAGAAAGAAAATATCAAAATCAACAAACAAATATGAACCAGAGACACTCTATGGGGTGTGGGGGGCGGGGAAAGGAGGAATTGGGGTCAAAATAATGGGGTTGTAATTGTATGGGCAATATAAAAAATAAAATTTAAATAAAAAAAGAGAAAAATAAGTATTAAGCAAAAAAAAAAAAGACTGCAGGAAGGTTGAAAGTGTTGGCACTGGAATCATCAGAAGAAAAGATGGCCACTGAACATTTTATTTTTCCATAGAATTTAGAGGATTTTTAAAAGCTGGTTATTTTTAGAGTCATTGATAATCAAAGGGGGAGGGTTATTTTTTTATTGTCACTGATATAGAAGGGAACAAGTAGAAATAAATTGGGAGAACTAGGAGACAGATAATCCATGTTAAAAACATTCTGGTTTTTGGTGCAAATAATGGAGGATAGGATGGAAGGAGTCATGTATGGAAAAGGGAGGGTCGATGGAGGTGAGGGAAGCATATGCACATATGAAGGTGTAAGTATATACCTCCAAATGGTGTAGATGTGTATTCAGCTGACAATTGAAAAAGTTTTAGGAAAATATGAGATAATCTGCATTGCTGTTGAAAATATTCTGTGAGAAGTGATTACACTTGAATAAAAGTATTTTGATTTTGATCATAATGAATGTAACTGCTTATAATAATTTTCTGGGGGCCTCCGTGGTGGCGCAGCAGTTGAGCGCTGGGTTGCAAAGCTGCCCGCAGCCTCTGCAGTGCCGGTTTGATCCCCGGTCATGGGGCAAGGGTCCCACATGATGCGCAGACCTCTCCTGCTGCGCCCGCTGCTCCCCTCTGCAGTGTGTTTCGTCAGTCTGCCTGTTCTGTTCCCTGCTCTGGCTGTGGTGAATTCTCTCACCTGCCCGCACTTCTGACTGTACCCAGTGCTTGTATAAATAAGTAAATGAATCTTAAAAAATAAATTCTGACTGAATATAAACATAAGGAGTTAAATTTTACATTGCATCTTATGCAATAAGTATTCAATATATTTTTTTCCTTGTGAAATATGAGCAATGTGGTTGTAGTTACCCTTATGTCAATGTATTCTTTCTTGGGTGTTATGAAGAAGGTCATTCTGAGGGATCCATTTATACAGTCGAGTGTTTGCCACTAAGGTGTCTGGCCTCTTGCACTCAAATCTCCATGGAACCTATTAGAGTGAAGAAATATCTTACTGCAGTAGTCAGATTACATAAGTTAAGGAATACTCTAGTTAGGTACATTTCTCAGAGGATATGTAATAAGGATTAGCGTTGTCAAATATGAGTGTACTATTAAAACTGCATTGATAGGGATAGGAATTTGTGTATTTCCTTTGTGTTTATTCATGTATGAAGAAATCATGATATTTCACACATCCATCTGTGTGATATATTTCTCTAAAGTAGACAAATGAGATGATCAATGATCAGTTCATGTTTTCAAGAAATTTTTAGTCAGTTGGTGTAATTTTAGGGCACAAAAAGCAGGACACCACAATAATCTTCAGATTTATTTGTTTTAACTGCCATCTTCCATTGTGGAATTATATTATTTATTTCCTCTGGTGTCACAGAATGGAATTTATGTATATCTATTTCTTCCATAATTTTTTTTTAGCACTTTACATGTTTCGTCTGTAAAGGTTTACTCTATCTGCTCAACAACTCTGGAGAAATAAATAATCTGTGTATTATAATAATACATTTTTTCTCTGCTACAAATAGTAGCAACTTATTTTTAATACCAATTTTAAGCACACTTTGAAGAAAAACCTTTAGAAGTAATTTTTCACTCTAAACCTAGAATGTTATTTCTGCATTCAGCTTGTAAATCCTTAAAAGGAGAAAAAGAGAGACTCTTGGCTGTAAATAACAGCAGAGATGGTGAAATAAACCAATATTGTGATATAGTAAATTTTATTCTACTGGTTGTTAATAGATCAGTGAGGCACTACAGAGCATCAACAGCACTGATTAACATGAGACCTATAACCTAGGATTTCCATAGGTAGTAACAATGATCTAATTTTGGAATTCCCTGGCAAAACTCATAAGCTGGATTATAGTTTACAATATTTTACTCAGTTTTGCTCTGTGAGGTTAAGGCAACTCAGAATCCAGCAACAATTTAGCCCCTGTGATATGTAGAAACTGTTCCAGTTAGAAAACTAACAAGTACTCCTCAAAGACCCAGAGGATACAGGTGTGATCTATAAAATGGGAAGTGATTTATTTGCACTTTTCATGAAGAGAGGTGCTATGAAATTTTTTAAGTCAGGTGATTATATATTCACTCACTACAATATTCTCTTCTCTTTTTCATATTCTTAGTCATTGTGTCTTGCTCAGGGACATGGAAATAGCCTGGCCATTCTTTATCTGAATAGTACTTTGAACTGTACACTGAACAATTCAATTTCAAAAGTTTTAGAGCAAAGATCCCTGGATTATTGAACAACCATAATTGCATGATGCCTTCATACTTTATCAAATTTCTGCTTACGGTTACAGTTAATATTTAATCCTTTTGGATAACATCTGTACCATGGCAATACCATGCCCTCAGAATTCCTTTATTTTTTTTAAAGATTTATTTATTTATTTATTTATTTATTTATTTATACAAGCACTGGGTACGGTCAGAAGTGCAGGAGGGTGAGAGAATTCACCAGAGCCAGAGCGGGAAACAGAACAGGCAGACTGACAAAATACACTGCTGAGGGGAGCAGCAGGCGCGGCATGTTGGGCCGTGTGGGACCCTCTCTGGGTGCTGGGGATTGAACCAGCACTGCAGAGGCTGCTGGCAGCTTCACAACCCAGCGCTCAACCACTGCACCACCAGGGGAGGCCCCACCCTCAGAACTCTTGCTAGGAATAGGTAGGAAACAACAAGGCGGAATTTTGTGTTTCCAATACTTTCCATGATACCATTATAATAGCAAATCTATACTCTGTGTCTCTTAACTACATTTCATTATAATCACACAGTTAATGTCATGTCAATATCATAAATAATACCCTTTTGACTGCCTAAAGACTTGTCATGAATATTTTGGTGTGACCTAATGTCTGAGGGAAAAAGGGGCCATCTTTATAATTTACCCTGAATACATAAATTCACATCAATTGTAGAGTAAAAGTCACATTTTCTAGTTAATATTAAGGTACTTTCTTAAGGAACTTTATCTAACCTTTTGTGGAATCTGGTCAAGGGCCAATGCAATCACATTGGCTCTCTTCTCTCTCTGACATGTTACTGACCAATGAGCCCAGAGTAAACATCAAAATACCATTATCTGCAGAGCACTGGGCAAATTCTTCCATTTCCTGTGAAGAAGCAATTTGCTCCATCACAAACAAGCAACAAGAAAACAACCTTACAAGAAGGATTGCTCAATAACTAAAGAGAAACCATCATGGACTTTAGGAATTCTAGAACAGTGCCTTTTACAAAAAGTGACAAAATAAATAACATAATATTTTCATTTTAATAATAGATAAATTTTTGTTTTATTGTATAAATATCTTCCTATTATTGTGTAAACGATCTGCAAATAGTTTTTCATCTTGCAAAACTGAAAGTCTATAACCATTACATAATTATTGTCCATTCACCTTTCACCAGACCCCAGTAAACATCATTGTACTTTCTGTTTATATGAATTTTCCTTGTCTAGAGAGATCGTATATTATATTTGGAATAAACAGTAATTGTCATGTTGTAAATGGCCATTTTCACTGGCACCGGTCTTCAAAGCTTGTGTAACATCACGTGTATACACTGTGAGTTGACTCATCGGACTTTGGATATTTGGGTTGCTTCCACTTTTTGCCTATCATGAATACAGCTGCTGTGAGGATGAATGTGCAAAACTTCACAGACATCCTGCTTTGATTTCAACTCCCTTTCATGTACACAAAGAAGTGGAATTGTGGGGCCACATGGTAATTCTATTTTCAGTTTTGGAGGAAACCCTCACCTGTTCTTATTTGTATGAGTAATTTATTACAGGTGGTGCACAGCAGTGAGGAGGAGAAACTGTTAGACTCAGACTTTTCATTCACACCATTGTTATCGCTACTGTGGATTTTGGAAGGAAGACACAAAGCAACATATTAAATCTTTAATTCCTACCAATATCAGTCAACTAAATCACTTGTGTTTATTCTATGTTCTTTTCCTAGGGATTTAGTTCAGTTGGCTCTTCAACATTTTATTTCCCTGAATATGAGCACTACGAAAAAATTAATTATTGTTGCATTAGGCAATACCACACTGATAAAGAAATGGGAGTCGTGCAGTAGGCTACATAGTGCAGGATGCTGCTGAAGAGCAAGATCCTGGCCTTTTTACTGATAGAAGAATTATACAGCATCAGTTGAGAGGAAGGAGGAACAAGAGAAAGGGAGGGGGTGAAACTGGAAAAGGTGTTCTGTCTGTCATCTATAGTATCAGGGGTTATTAGTCTGCCCTCCAGGCACTTCTCATCTGCTTGATGACTTGGTATTGCAATTGAGATAAAGGTCTAGTTTCCCAGCCATGGTTTCAGTCTTATCAGCAAGGTTTTCCACTGATCAGCTTCTGGGGTCCCTTGTTTTACATAGGGTCTTGTTCCCCCAGGGGGTTCCAGGTCATACCTTGAGATGTTTGAGTCGGGAGTACTTTTTATGCATCAGTCACTAAGCCCCTGGGCATTCCCACTCATATCTTGTGGTGAATAGCCTTCCCAGTGTGATCCAGCTTTGTGCTCTTGATTGATTTGAAAGGCACCTTTCAGGGTTGGACTCCTGTACATAATTGTCAGGGCCATTCTGATCTTACTCAGTATTTTGAACTGTAGGTAACAATATGGTGGCCAAACAGGCCGCTTAGGATTAGCAGGCCTGCTAATTTTATTTTATTTAAAGAGAGGACAGACAGGAGGAAGGGGAATATCATTAATATACCACTGAGACGAAATGAGAGTGTTAATGCAGATGGATACACAGTGTAGTCTGTGTCAGACCATGACTCCTTTCCCTGTAGGGAAGGAAACTTGTAGGAAGAGAGTAAGAGCCCGGGCAATGGAAGAAATGACAACAGTGAAGGAATGAATAGGGAAAAGCTGCAGTGATTGAATGTGTTAATCAGAGGGGGTAGAATAAAGGAATGATCCAACTTAGTTCTGGAAAACAATTTGAAATTGCTCTCATTGAGCAAGGAGCCATTTTGTTTCCTGTTTGGAGAAACCTGTGTTAATAGAGCTAGGATTATAGCTGGATAATGACTGACAATGAAAACTTCCTTTGTGTAACAAGAAACATCTGTGACAAAAATAAGTAGACAATTTTTAGGCTAGGAGGGGAGAAAAATCCACTTAATGATGTAAAAAGGTGAAGTTAATTGTTAAATTATTTTTGTAGGAGAATAAGGGGTATTTAAAATAATCAAGGGGAGAGAGATTTTAGGGTTGTACCTGTCCAAAGCAAACAAGAAGAGTGAAGTCAATTGTTATGAAATGTTAATTATTGTTTTGTTTTATGAGTGAGAGCATGACAGGACGTAGAGGCTGGATAACCTTTTAGGGAAGCAAACAGCACAAACATGAACAATATCCCATGTCTGTATAAGGGGAATGTCACACATTTTCATCAGACTCTGAGCTCCTTGATGAAAAAAGGAATGACAAGTTTTAGGATCTCCAAACATGTTAAACACCCTAAGGTTGTATCAGGTATCTCATTGTTTTAATTTATTGAATGTAATTTTTAAAAAGATTTATTTATTTATGAATATAACAGCTGGGGTACAGGTCAGAGGTGCGGGGGTGAGAGGGTCCACCAGAGACAGAGCGGGGAACAGAACAGGCAGACCCAGTGAAATACACTGCTGAGGGGAGCAGCGGGCAAGATAGGAGAGGTCTGCTGCACCATGTGTGTTGCTCCCTGCTGCCTGGGGATGGAACTCGTGCTGCAGAGGCTATGTATTGCTTCATAGTGCTGTGATTAACCCCTTGTGCCACCAGGGAGGCCCCATCTCATTTTTTTTAGATAGAGGAACTGGGAGGCCAGAATGATTAAGAATGTGAATAAAAAATGTGATGAACACATTTAAGAAGCATAATTTGTAAAGAAATGAAAGTTGGTAGTAGGGCTTTATCAATATTAGTGTTAAGAAGGGCAGAGGAGATGTCTTGTACCTAGGAGGTAGTATATAATGAGTTAGAAAATATATTAAGTGCCCATGAAGGGAGTGAGGAAAGAGTTAAAATGACAGCTGCTAATTAGTGTTGGGTTGAGGGGGAAGGCACAATATAGACAGTTTGTCAAGGGGCATCTGAGAAAAAGAAAATGTTTAGCAAGAGGAACATAATACAAGGTTTTACCTTTTAAGTAAACAAATTATGTCCATGACTCTATCTTTCAGCTCTGTTATCCTTTAATTCCTACCTTCAATTTGCCATAATTTCCCAAACTGCACTTAAAGCATTTCTTAATGTTTGGTTATTAATAATTGCTTATATAGGACTCTGGTTTGGGAATTTCCATTTTCCAAAAAATAGTTGTATGAGTCTTGCGTATAATCCAGAATGATATATGTAAAGTTATCATTCTAGTGTCTATATTACCTCGTCTTTTTTTACCTATAACAGTTTTTACCCTGAATTCATATTGTGAAGTTGATGTCTCATTAGAATGTGGTATGTAACTAGCTGTAAGCAACTCTCCTCATTAGCTTACTGAGTTCCACTGGAAGCACATTAATCACAGTGCTACAGGAAGGCTTTTCCAGTTGAGAACTGGTTATCCTCTTTAATAGCTCTCTTCTGATTGTTTACATATATTATAGAAGTAATGTTTGACTGCAATTATTTGAGTGCATTTCTAATTTATCGTTCTAATTTTACCTAATTAAAAAAATTATTCCTTCTATACTGGTGTTATTTCTTTTTGTGTGTATACACTCACCGTAAGTGTTGAAATATGGAGGGCCCAAAGGCTTCCAGATACTTTAATAAAACTGCACTCATATCTTTATGTTCTTTTGTTTAAACTCATCAATTTTTCTCTTTAAAATGCTGACCATCTCTTCTATAACAAAAACATACTTTCCAATACAATAACTTAGTAAGGCTACATTTTGAAAACAAATGTTATTATTCCATTAATTTATTAAAGTACAGAACTTAGGGAGTTCACATTTATACCTTGACTTGTGCACAGGCTTCACTCACTTCCACAAAACCCCAGAGTCACTACTCTAGCATATTCACCCCTCTGCTTCCTCCTACCTTTCCTGATCTACCCTCTGGTAACCACATGATTTTCAGAGTCGAAATTGTTTTTGTTGTATTTTACCACTTTTCTTTTGGTTTTTCATTTTTTTATTCCATTAGTGAGCAAATTGTCCCTTAATGCTCATTGACAGATGACTACATATAAAAAAATCCATGTCATCCAAAAATTATAATTCCACCTTGATGATGTTAATTTCAACACGAACATTGCTGAAATTTCCTGTGACTTTTATGGTGCATCCAGGCAATTCTTGTAATTCTAATGACTATTAACTACATTTAAAGTTACCTCTGTATAATGATTTGTCTATTTAGCTCAGGATTGATAGCTTTCTTAATTCATGCTGTGGTATATGGTACCCTAAAGTGGATGGAATACAAGTTCCATTTACAGACTGCCATGAACTAGTCATTCTCATTTTGTTTTATTCTTGTAAAATTAAATCATGTTTAATTGAAGAACATTTGTAAAATGATTAAAAAGAAACAAAAAGTGTGTACTTTACCCATACCCTAGACAGTAATAAATCATTGCAAAATTTCCATGTTTTTAGGGAAGATCAAAAATGGAAAGATATTCTGTGTTCATGCATTAGAACAATCAATGTTGTTAGAAAGACTAAATACTAGCTCAGGAAAATATAGTTCAGCACAATCATTAGGATCTAAATGATGATTTTCACAGGAGTAGAACAAAAAATCCCTAGCTGTTTATACATGCACAAAGAACAGGAATAGGCAACATGGTCCTCATATAACAGAATAAAAATGAAGGCCTCTGCTTATAACTTCAAACAATATGATAATCTACAATATCAGAACAATATGATAATTAAATAAAAAAACACCCACATTAATATAATAGAAAGTAGAGTCCCGAAATAATCTCACATACTTATGGGAAAAAAATTAATGACAAAAGAACCAAGAGCAAATAATGGAGAGAAGAAATAACAAGTGGTGTTGGGAAAAGTGGACAGCCACATGCAGAAGAATTAACCTATACTACTATCTTATATCTTATACAATGTTTAATTCAAGATGTTAAATATATAAGAAATGAATCTTAAAATATACAGAAAACAAGCACATTATAATCTCTTTGACATTGACTTTAGTGATGTCTTTATGGATCTGTCTCCCACAACAAAGGAAACAAAAAAGAATATTAACAAATGGAAAAAAGCAAAAAATATCATCATTAAAATGAAATTTGTAAATTTGTAAATATATCTGACAAGGAACTAGCATCCAACATTTAAGAATAACTCAACACACACAAAAAAGCACACAGCCTGATTATAAAATGGGCAGCAAATTCAAAGAGCATCTTATAAAAGAAAATAAGTGACAGCCAACAGACTCACAAAAACATGTTCTTCATCTATTATCATTTGGGAAATTCAAAACAAAGCTTCAATGACATGTCACCGCACCTGAATTAGAACAGCTTTTTTAAAAAAAAAAATTCTGGGAAGTATAAGTATCAGTGAAAATTTGGAGAAAAGAAACTTGTGCTTATTGCAGACAGGAATGAAAATCAGGGCAGCCATAATAGAAACCAGTATGAAGATTCCTTTAAAAATATTAAAATGGAGCTACCATGTGCTCATGCAATTCCTCTTCCAAGCATTTGTCTAAAGAATATGAAAGGACTACTTGAAAAAGTTATTGCAGTACTATTCAAAGTAACCAATATGGAAAGAAATCACCAAAAATGGAAACAACCTCAGTGCTGAACAGATGATGAACAATGAAGATGTGTGTGTACACACATTGGGATACTACTCAGCTATTTTAAGAAGATAAAACCTGGAGGGAATTATCTATATGAAATGAGTCAGAGAGAGAAAGAAAAATGCCTGAAGGATATTACCCATTTGTGGCATATAATAAAACTAAAAACACATACATTCTCCTGAAGGGAAGAGGTGGAATGAAGCAGGTAGAGGGAATTAACTTATTCATGGAGGGTGGTGACTAGACACATTCAGTGGCCCTCGAGTGATATATGCAGCCGTCAGCATGACAAAATGTACAACTGAGTCCTATATAGTGTTGTAAAACAGTAGAACATCAATTTAAGAAGTGATAAAGACTGTATATGACAAACCAACCCTGAATATCACACTCAGTGGTGAAAGACTGAGAACTTTTCCTCTAATTTCACAAACAACATAAAGATACCTAGTATTGCCATTTTCACTCAACAACTAAAGGAGCCTTAGCCGGAACAACTGGGAAAGAAAAAGATATCAAGGCATCCATATCAGAAAGTAAGAACTAAAATGGTCTCTATTGACAGATGACATTGTTATATTTAAAACTCTAAATTAATTTCATGAAAAATCGTTTGAATTAATTAACAAATGCAATCCTTTCCTAGGATGCAGCGTCATTATGCAGAATTATGTGGCATTTATGTATTCACATGAGGCTCTCAGAATGGAAAAAAATCCATAATAATGGTTTTGGCAATGGTATTCTATAGAACACCTAATACACAGGCAACGAAAACTCACATTTCAAGTGGGAATCCACAAACAAAAAAGTTCCTAGAGAGCAATGGAAACCATAGATTAAATTAAAAGGTAGCCAAGCCAAGTGGCAGAAATATTTGCTAATGATGTATTTCACAAGGTTTTGGTCAGCAAAATATATATTGAACAACACTATTCAGGAGCAAGAAACAAAAATATGAGTTAATAGTGGACGGAGGAACTCAATAGACATTTTTCCAACAGGTGCATGAAAAGGGGGTCATCATCCCTAATCTCGGAGTAAAGGAAATGAAATTCCAATGATGTTATCCCCTCACACCTGTTAGAATGCCAATCATCAGAAAGGTGAGATAGTAAGTTTGTAAAGATGTGGATAAAGGAAAACTCTTGTGCAATGTGAAGGGAATATAATTTGGTGCAGTCCCTATGGAAATCAATATGGACATTTCACTCAAATACGTACAATGAGAATTACAATATATTCAGGAATTCCAGTTCTGGAAAGGAATCAAAACCAAGATATCAGAAAGAAGTCTGCAATCCTGTGTTTATTGTAGCATAAGATATGGAAATGGTCTGCTTGTTATATGATAACTTGATGAAAAAATTTGATACACACACCACAGAATATCAATCTGCCTTAAGAGAGGAGAAAAGTATGCCAACTGTGACAGCATAGTAAGAAATTCTGGGTATTTTGTTAAGTTAAAAAGCCAGACAGAAAAAATTAATACTGCAGTTATCGATTATTTATTGAACATAAATTTTAAACTCATAGAAAATTATTCCAGGGAGTTGGAGATGTAGTAAGTATGAAAAGGTTGGTATAAGATCACACATTTTCATCTAAATCATTAATAAGTTCTGAAGTTCCAATATAAATGCTGATGAGTATATTTGACAACACTGTACTTTATAATTGAAATTTGTATTGAGTAGAATTTGCATTTATTGAATCAACAAATATTTGTAGCTGTCTCCTATGTGGAAGACACTGTGCTCTCTATTGTGGGAAAAGCATGAATGGCACAAGTCTGAGCATGGAAAGGTGTCAATTTAAAAGACCATGTAACAGGTATTCCTGTGTAAATACCAATCCAGATCATATAAATAGTTTAACAAAGGTATGCAATGCAATTATAGACATTCTTTAATCAAATCTCTCTCTGCAAAGGCAAACTAGACAGACATACCCATACAAAATCATGTTTGTGAAGTGATGGATGCATTAATCAACTTCGTGAGGGGTATTGCTTCTCAATATTTATGTAAATTTAGTAGTCATGATTAATATTTTAAAAGTCTTGCAATTTTATATTTGCATTTTAATTCACTAGAGCTGAAAAGGTAAAGCCAGGTTGAAGAAAAACAACTTAAGAAAGGACAGCAAATGGAGTGTCTCCTATGTGGAAGAAACCATACTGAACTTTGCAAAAAAAACAACAAAACATGAATGGCACCTTTCTAAGCTTAAGGAGGTCTCAATTTGAAGGAGATGGTAACATATATTCCTATGTAAACATCAAGTAAGAGTATAGTTTTACAAAGATAAAACTTGCAATTACAGATGTTCATTAATCAGCATTCGTGAATGGGCTATAGTGGATACACACACATACACACACAAATTCACATTGTGAAGTGATGGATGTGTTAATCAAACATGAGCAAAATCTCTTCACAATGTTTATGTATGTCAAATAATTATGATGAATGCTTTTAAAGTCTTACAATTTGATATGTCCATTATGCCTCAGTAAATTTGAAAAAAGAAAGGCCAGGTTAAAGAGAATTTATACTTTAGGCTTTAGAGCTTATGAAAGGTTCCTCACATAGTTAAATTTTGTAACTAAAATTGGTAGCAGGTTAAGCTACTAATTGAATATGATCTTTGTTATATGTTGCTACCAAAGGGACTGTAGACAAACAGGATGTCCAAAGGTGGTAAAAGGATTTAGTAAATGATGGTTGTTTTTTAGTTAGAGCTCAAATATAAATATCAGTTTCAAACGTGCTAGATTTTCTGTCCTTCATGTGGAATATCATCCTTTATGCTAACAGATTTCTTTTTCAATGTCACACTATTGTCAATTTTCAGAGAAGGTGTTAGAAAATATTTGGTGTGGAATAATTATGCAGAATTAATGGTCAATATCATCATGCAGTGTGCATCTTCTCTGTGCTTGTCACCCATGCTTTCTGCAATGGGTTTTTCCCAAGATTTTGTATAGACTTGGAGTATGGCAAGACAAACCTATTTAGTACGTCTCTAAGATATCAAACTCTAGAATATAAAATGAGCAGTCATTTAAGTGCTATAGTGACAGAAAACAGAAATAATAGAGAGGGAATTGAATACTAGACCAGCAACTGAACGACATGCAAACACACACACAAACAGATGGGGGAGAATTGCTTCTCAGGACTCTGATGGTTCTCAGTGGGGTAGTTGTTGTCTTGTCTCCTGGAGACCACTGTGGGGCTGAGTAATGCAGTCTTCCCAGGGAGGGCAGATAAAAAACCAAGCACAAAAGGGCATGGAATGAGTTGCAGATGTTTGTGTGGGAGGATGGGCAGAACTTATGGGCCCATGAGGTGTTGGGTGGGTGATGGTGCTCCTACGACCTCCCTCACGTGAGGGCTTCGAGTACCAAGCACCCCCAATGTCGGGACCAGCCCTATTTAGCTCCCCCTGATATTCTTCCTGCTTAAGTGCAACGGAGTGGTGAAATGATCCCACCGGTCTCTAGGAGGGAGGTGAGGTAGGCGCCATAATAAAGAGGCCTGCTCCCAGCACTTCATGTCTGTGGGGAGACCCTGCTTGTCCACCTTTCATTGACTGGACCCCTCATATGTCTCAGGATTCTCCTGGCTTCTTGTCTTCAAGCTGTTCCTCCCTTACTTCTAGATGTAGTGGGCCCACTTTGTGGGTGGGGAAGGGTGAAAGGTTCTGATGATTTTTTTGTCTTCCCTTCTCCTATCTTTCCAAATTCCCTGGACGGTCTGAGAGAATCACAGGAGCTGTCAAGTCTGTCTTACATGTCTGGGTCCTTCCATTATCTTGCCATTATTACTCCCTGTCAGATGTTTTTATAGGGAATTTGATCCCAGTGTCCTTTCACTGCTTTGTTGATGATGTCCTAAGCCTGAAATCTTTCGGTGATTTCCACACGTCATGCCCACCTGGATATCCCTTTATTAATCCAGTTGTATTCCCTGCACTATTTGGAGGTCCAATAATTCTACTCAATTCTATGCTATTTACCTGAAGATAAGATAAAGCTACACAGGCTAAGGGTGCAGTACTAATAATTTGCCCCACACAACAACATCAAGTTTCCCATGACCTCCTAAACATAGACCCTGCAGTCACATGCTCAGTCGTTTGGTGTGTTTCTTACTGACTGGTTATAAATCAGAGCTTTCCGATATTCTCCTAAAGATCAATAAATTTGCCAAAATTTCTTTTGGTTTCCATTTGCATGGAATATATATTTTTTCTGTCTGTTTGCATTCTTTTTATGTGTCCTTATATCTGATGACAGTTCTTTAGGTAACATATAGATAGATCATATTTTTTTTTAAATAAATTCAGCCAAGATGTCTTTTGATTTGAGAATTTAGTCAATTTTTATTTTAAGCAAGTATTAGTAGGCAGATACACTTCCATTTTTCATTTGTTTTCTGAGTGTTTTATAATTGTTTCTTTCTTTTTCCCTTTCTCTTTGCTTGTGGTTTTCCTGTTCTTTCGTTTGGAACATATTCCTCTACCTCTTCTTAATTCTCTGAGCTGGTTTCTATGCATTAGATGAAACAACCACCTTTTACTGTCTTGTAGGAGAGACCTCATATGGGGTACAACCTTAGCTAAGTTGTCCCTCAAATTTTTGTGATTATCAAAATATTTCATTTTATTTTTAGGGTTCATAGAAATAGCAAGTTTGTGCTAAGAGATAGCAATGTCTCCAAGGAAAAGAATTTAGCTGGCACCTCAAATCTGTTCGACTGGAAATCACACACTCAAGGAAAAGTTTTTAAAAATGCAGCTAATACTCTTTTTATGGGATAACTGGGCGATGGGTGTTTCTCTAAGCTTCATTTGTTTGCAACCTCGTGTGACAATTAAAAATGTTATTCCCTTTTGTCCTTTCCTGTTTTGACAATGTTCTGGCAACAGAACAGGAAACATTTTGCTGTGATATAAACAGCAGTTGCCACACAGGCCAGCAGGAACCCAATCACATCCAAGGAGTGGTACTGGACCCAGGTGAGGTGATGGGAGGCTGGCCGCAGGTGCTTGGCTCCCTTATTACGCATGACAAACTCAATCCAGAAGACAGCTCTATCTAGAGGCTTCATTGGCTGATCATGCTGTATCCTTGATAATTTCATGATATTTTCTTTATATCTAGGGAGAAACAAAATTTATACATATCAGAAAGGAGCTATTTTGCCTAAGCATGTCATTTTCTGAACCATTTTTTCTTTTTTTTTTTTAAAGACTTTTTTTTTTATGGAGGCATTTATTTTATTTGTTTGTTTGTTTATACAAGCACTGGGTACAGTCAGAAGCGCGGGAGGGTGAGAGAATTCACCAGAGCCAGAGCGGGGAGCAGAGCAGGCAGAAGGACCGAAGTACAATGCTGAGGGGAGCAGCGGGCAGCAGGAGAGGTCTGCGCGCCATGTGGGACCCTCCTCCTCTTGTGGCCGGGGAGCAGCCGGGGATCGAACCAGTGCCGCAGAGGCTGTGGGCAGCTTCGCAACCCAGCGCTCAACCGCTGCGCCACCGGGTAGGCCCTGAACCATTTTTTCAAAGGTCGTACATATAATTCAAAATAAATGTCATAGATTTGGATATGAAAGTAAAATATAAGGTGGGATGTTAAGACTTTTCTATCAGATGAAATGTTATGATTTAAAGTAGGAATTATAAATAATGCTTATGAAACATTTATAGAAGTTTATGTCATCGTGGATGAAATCACTCAATAGTTTCTGTGCTTAACTCATGTCTTGCCTCTCTAGATTTTGCCCCTTCAGATTACGAGACTCTCTCCTCAACATTTCCATTTGACTTCTCATCACGTTAAAATATTTATGGTGGGCCTCCCCAGTGGCGCAGCGGTTGAGCGCTGGGTTGCGAAACTGCACGCAGCCTCTGCGGCGCCGGTTCAATCCCCGGCTGCTCCCCGGCCACTGGAGGAGGGTCCCACATGGCGCGCAGACCTCTCCTGCCGCCCGCTGCTCCCCTCAGCAGTGTATTTCAGTCCTTCTGCCTGCTCTGCTCCCCGCTCTGGCTCTGGTGAATTCTCTCACCCTCCCGCGCTTCTGACTGTACCCAGTGCATGTATAAACAAAACAAACAAACAAACCAACAAACAATAAATAAAGCATGCCTCTATTAAAAAAAAAATATTTATGGTGTTTGGACTGCAGTATTTTGCATGTTCATACCAAATGATTTCTTTTAATATTTTGTTTCATGTACACTGTGATATAGGAGGGGTGGTTTTCTGGCTGTTCATTGAAATTACCCTAATATCTCACTGTAGCACCTTTGCACATTAGTTGCCCTGAAATTCTTCTGGACCTCTCTTCTAGTAACACCTCATGGCTTGCCTCTGCTTCTTGATGGAGTCCTTAGCTACTTGTTACTTATCAAGAAAGTTTTTGCAAGCCTTATAGTGAGAGCACTGCTATTCATATGTGTTTATTTTGCTACTTGTTTCTAGAATTTTAAAATGCATTATATTTTCTGTCCTAAACATTAAAGGATGAATACATAGTAAAGGCACACCTATCCAAAGCGAGTAGCTCAATTTGCCAAGTTAGAAAATTATTATGAAATGATATTTTGAAGTCAAAACACCCATGTAACTATTACCTTGATACTGAGCTAGGATAGCACAAACTACCTGTTAGTGTGACTTAGGAGTCAGTAATCCTTTTCACACTGCCCCTTTTCTTTTTTAAAGATTTATTTTATTTATTTATGCATACAAGAGCTGGGGTGTAGAGCAGAGGTATAGGACGGGGTGAGAATATTCATGAGAGACAGAGTGGGGAGCAGAAGGAGCAGACTGATGAAATACACTGCTGAGGGGAGCAGTGGGTGAGACAGGAGAGGTCTGCTGTGCCATGTGGGTTTTCTCCCTGCCCGGGAATGGAACTTGTGCTGCAGAGGCTATGTATTGCTTCATAGTGCTGTGATTAACCCCTTGCAGCACCAGGGAGGCTCCACTGTGACCTTCTCGAATCAACTACTGCATTATCTTTTTACACCATAGGCTAGAATTTTGTTTATGTATTGTGATCATATGATATGTACTTATTTGAGTTTATCATTCTCTATCAATTTTAGGATTATTTTACTCTGTTATATTATAGGATCACAGACTTCTTTTTTTTTTTAAAGAACTTTTATTTTCTTACATGCTAATCTTTTCTTTTCTTTTTTAAAGATTTATTTATTTATTCATACAAGCACTGGGTACAGTCAGAAGCGCGGGAAGGTGAGAGAATTCACCAGAGCCAGAGCGGGGAGCAGAGCAGGCAGAGGGACCGCGAAGTACACTGCTGAGGGGAGCAGTGGGCGGCAGAGAGGTCTGTGTGCCATGTGGGACCCTCCTCTGGTGGCCGGGGAGCAGCCGGGGATCGAACCGGCGCTGCTAAGGCTTCGCGCAGCTTCGCAGCCCAGCGCTCAACCGCTGCGCCACCAGGGGAGGCCCAGGATCACAGACTTCTTTTTCATTGTACGACAATGGCTTTTGTATAGTCATTATTATCACTGATATAATAAAAATCTCACGTCTTTAGTTTAACATATGTGTTAATATAAATATGTCATATATACACACATACATACATACACATTTCTGTTAACATATACAAGAAGTGAAATTGATGAGACGGTATATGCATTTTTATGATTTCCTTACTGATTTTGAAATATGTAGCTCATGGTTTGATTTCCAAAATTTAGATGTCCGTTTTTTTTTCCTTTTAATTATTTCAAATTGAATCCAGAAACGCTTGACAATATACTCTTTGCGTGAATGTTTCTAATTTACTGAGACTTATTAACCTAGACATCATCAATACCAGTAACAACTCCAATCCTTTGAAAATGTATATTCTGGGCCTTCCTGGTGGCATAAGGGGTTAAACCTCAACACTACTATGAAGCTCTCTGCAGCCACTGTAGCAAGAGTTCGATCTGTGGCAGGGAGCTGACCCACAGGGTGCAGCAGACCTCTCCTGTCTTGCCTGCTGTTCCCCTAAGCAGGGTATTTCAGCAGATCCACCTGTTCTGCTCTCCACTCTGTCTCTGGTGAATCCTCTCAAACCTCACACCTCTGGCATACAACCCAGCATAAATAAATAAATGAATAAATAAATCTTTATGCATAAATAAATAAATCTTTAAAAAAAGTTCTCTAGTGTTAATTTTATATGAAATTGGTTACATTTATAAATTGTTTTTTTCAAAACTGTGCAATGCCAGTCCATTATTCTGACATCTTTTTCTATATTATTAATAAACATGCTTAAAATCTTTCTTTATGACCACAGATTTGTATATTTGGGTTTATTTGTTCACTTTTGCTTTCATTATTTTGAGATTTTAATTACTACAAATTACCAATGATAATTTGTATTGTCTTCAATATCATCTACTTATCATTATAAAATATTCATATTTATTTTACTAGTTGTGGTTTAATATATCTGATAATAATATAGATGCAATATCTATACTTATTTTGGTATAGATATTTTACTACCTTGCACTTACAACTTCTATTTAAGTACATCTGTAATTACTATAGAGTTAATATTTAAAAATGCTGGAGGGGCGGAGCAACATGGCAGCGAGGAGACGCTGCGAGTAAGATCTCCCATTAAAAAAAGTTAATAGGGAGGAAAAGCGGCAGGTCCCAGTGAGAACTGGGACACGGAAGATAAACGGACGACTCCAGCAAACTACCCAAAGAAGAAAGTGGCCATAAAAGAGGACTAGAAGGGAGGAAAGCACAGAACCCTGCTCCCCTCCCCCACCCAGAGAGTCGGCACTCTCCGACCAGCAGAGAGGAAAAAAAAACACACTAAAACAACCAACAAGAACAAACTAGGCAGCAAGCGGGACTGTGAGTGGAAAGGAACTATTGCAGCCACCACACCCCGTGAATGGGAGCTGTGGAGAACCCTGCAGAATTCGCGTGGCGGTGAGCTCCAGGCGCCATTAGAGAACAGCAGAGACCGCGGGAGACCCGCACACAGCCCAGGCCGCTGGTAAGCTTGCGCAGAAAAGCGGCGCGCTGGAAAAGCAAACCGGATTGGGATAGCGTGGAAAAGCCACGCGCTCGAAAAGCAAACGCGGATCTGGATCGCGACTGCCCAGGTCCCTGCGCCTGAGACCTAGGCTTGCAGGGAGACGCGCGGGGTCCCTCACTGAGGTGAAAGTCCCTCACTGAGTAATCAGAAATCAGGCGCCCAGACACGGGAGTGGGGTGCAAAAGGCGCCATTGCTGCAGCCACTGAACTGGGCTACAGCCCGCATCCTGGACCTGAGGGCTTGGGAACTGAGACCCGAGGCATGAAATTCGGGGCGTGGGCTCTCCACGACGGTGGGGCACAAGGCAGACAGAGCACCCCAAAGCCATTGAGGTTTTCCTTACTATTCCCACTCTGTTCCCTGCCACATGGGGTGAAAAACACAGCTCCCCAAGGGCTCTAGGTGAGATCTCTGGCGCCACCTAGCGACCAGAAAAAAAGTCACTAACACCTTTCTTCAGAAAAGACCACTTGACAGGCAGGAGGCGGAGCCTGTGGCCAGCTGGGAAGTTAGCCCACCCCAGGCCCATTCAGACCAGCAGTCTGAGCCCACAGGGGGAGCAGGCACCCATGGCCAGGGCAGACCGGGAGCGCAGAAGTGTTTGCCTGAGACCGGACGTGCAGGGAGTGCATCCCGCATCGCCATTTTAGAACAGGGACATTTCTTCAGTAAAGACTGCCTGCAGAAGGCTCCCTCAGGAGCCAGCAGTGAGCGGGGAAGCTCGCCCACACCAGGCCCCATGTGGCCTGCAGTCCAAACACAGAGGGGGAACGGGAACCCACCGCCAGGGCAGACCAAGCACACAGAGGAGAGTGTCCACACATCGGCATTTTAGAACAGGGACCCTTCTTCAGTAAAGACTGCTTGAAACCGACAGATGGCTCCTGGAGAAGAGAGAGGGGAGCGGAGAAGCTCACCCAAGATGCCAGCCAGTCCCAGCAACACAGTATCCCAATGCATACGACAAATTAGAAAACGGACAGTAGGGAGTAGAAGAACCACATGCAACCTAACAACCCCTCAGGAAAAAAGCACACCACAAAAAGAAAACCACCTCCCAGATTGTAACGACAGTAAAGGAAGAACTTCTAAGCCTTCCAGAAAGAGAATTTAAATTTGCCATGATTAAAAAAATGACAGAACTCATGAAGGAAATTGAGTCCCTAAAGAGGGAAAACAATGCTCAGAAGAATGAAATTGAGTCCTTAAAGAGGGAAGCGAAAGAAACGCAGGGGATCAAAGAATTAATGGAGGAACTAAAGAACTCTGGGAAAAGACTTCGGGAACTATCTGACTCCATGAGGAAAGGAAATATAAGAGTAATAGGAATACCAGAAGGAGAGGAGAGAGATGTAGGAACAGAGAAAATATTCCAGGAGATAATTGAAGAGAACTTCCCAAATGTGAAGAAGGAGCTGAAAATTGATATACAAGAAGCAAGAAGAACACCAAACTTCCACGAAGAAAGGAAAAATACAGCAAGACACATAATAGTGAAGCTCCCAAGAATCCAGGACAAGGAAAAAATAATGAAGCTGACAAGAGGGAAGAAACAGATAACATTCAAAGGAAAACCAATCAGGCTGACATCAGACTTCTCTGAAGAAACACTACAGGCAAGGAGAGAGTGGAGGGACATAGTCAACAGACTCCAAGAAAACAGATGCCAACCAAGAATACTCTATGCCGCAAAGCTCTCCTTCCTCTATGAAGAAAGAATAAGGACCTTCCCAGACAAACAGAAACTCTGGAATTTCATTACGACTAAACCCCCACTCCAAAAAATACTACAAGGAGTCCTAAAGCCAGAACCTCAGAGGGACGAATAACAACGAAAGAAGGCAAGAAAAAAAAAAGTTATTAAAAGAATAAATAAAATCAAAGGAAAGACAAACACAATGGCAAATGCAGATGCTAACATATCAATATTAACCCTAAATGTAAATGGACTAAACTCTTCAATAAAAAGACACAGAGTCACAGGCTGGATTAAGAAACAAAACCTAACCTGTTGCTGTCTCCAGGAAGTACATTTAGCTACAAAAGATAAAAATAGACTAAAAGTTAAAGGATGGAAGACAATCCTACAAGCAAATGGACCAAAAAAGAAAGCAGGAACAGCTATACTTATATCAGATAAAACAGATTTCAGACTCAAAAAAATAAAAAAGAGACCCCAATGTCCACTTCATTATGATCAAGGGGACAATACTTCAAGAAGAAATAACACTCATTAACATATACTCACCTAACGAAGGAGCACCAAAATATATCAGACAACTGTTGTCCTCTCTGAAAACCATCCCTTTTATTATCGAAACAAAAAAAATCAAGTATTTGGGCATAAATCTAACAAGAGGTAAAGGACCTATACACAGAAAACTATAAAACACTGTTAAAAGAAATAGAAGAAGACACAAAGAAATGGAAAGACATCCCCTGCTCATGGGTTGGAAGAATAAACATTATTAAAATGGCCTTCCTACCAAAAGCAATATACAGATTCAATGCTATTCCAATCAAAATCTCAATGGCATTCTTCAAAGAAATAGAACAATTATTGATGAAATTCATATGGAATCACCAAAAACCTCAAATAGCCAAAGCTCTACTGAAAAAAAAGAAGGAAATGGAGGCATCACACTCCCAGACTTCAAACTATACTACAAAGCCATAATCATCAAAACTGCATGGTATTGGAACAAGAACAGACATACAGACCAATGGAATCGAATAGAAAATCCAGAAATAAACCCACAGATTTATGGTCAACTAATCTTTGACAAAGGAGCAAAGACTATGCATTGGAGCAAAAAAAGTTTGTTCAATATATGGTGCTGGGAAAACTGGGTCGCTACATGCAAAAGAATGAAGCTTGACCACTACCTCACACCATACACAAAAATCAACTCAAAATGGATTAAAGAACTAGACATAAGACCTGAAACCATAAAATACATAGAAGGAAATATAGGCGAAACACTAACACTACATGATTTGCACATCAAAGACATCTTTACAGACACATCACCCAAAGCAGTGATAGTGAAGGCAAAGATAAACATCTGGGACTACATCAAATTAAAGAACTTCTGCACAGCAAAAGAGACAATAACAAAAACAAAGAGAAACCCCACCAACTGGGAGAACATTTTTGTACCCAACACTAATGATAAAGGACTGATCACAAAAATCTGCAAAGAGCTGATGAGACTCAACAACAACAAAGAAAATAACCCAGTCAAAAAATGGGCAGAAGAGCTAAAAAGAAACTTCTCTGAAGAGGAAATGCAAATGGCCAGCAGGCATATGAAAAAAATGTTCAACATCACTTGTAATCAGGGAAATGAAAATCAAAACTACCATGAGATACCATCTTACACCAGTGAGAATGGCACATATTAAAAAAACTAGCAACAACAAATGTTGGCAAGGATGTGGAGAAAAAGGAACTCTCCTGCACTGTTGGTGGGAGTGCAAACTGATCCAACCACTATGGAGAGCTGTGTGGAGATTTCTTGACCTACTAAACATAGAGCTTCCATATGATCCAGCAATTCCACTCCCAAAAATTTACCCAAAGGACACAGAAACATCAATTCCAAAGAGCACTTGCACCCCTATGTTTATAGCAGCACTATTTACAATAGCTAAGCTTTGGAAACAGCCCAGATTCCCAAAAATAGATGCCTGGATCAAGAAGATGTAGTACATATACACCATGGAATACTACTCAGCATTTAAAAAAGATAAACACATGCAATTTGCAGCAACATGGATGGCGCTGGAAGGGATCATGCTCAGCGAAATAAGCCAGAAAGAAAAAGAAAAATACCGGATGGTCTCACTCATAGCAGGAATCTAGAAAACTTAAATAAGGGACCAGGAAAATGAATAACTGTAAGAAAGTGAAAATCAAAATCAACAAAAAACTATGAACTAGAGACACTTTTTGGGGTGTGGGGGGCAGGAGGGGAGGCACTGGGGTCAGAATGGGGGTTTGAAATTGTATGGGGAATATAAAAATAAAATTTATAAAAAAAATATTTAAAAATGCTGTGTGACAACCTTAGTCTTTTTAGGTTAACCCAAGCACTGGCATATTTATATTAATAATTGTATACTACATTTTTATTTCTGTTGGTCTAACCTGTTTTATATTTCCTTTTATATTGTCTCTTGCCTTCTCAAAATATTTTTCAATTCAATTTTATTCTAGGTAATACATTTTCAAATATTTCAACAAAATAGGGTAATGCTTATAGTAGTAATGAAAACTGAATTGGTGGGTACCATGATAGGCACTACAAAGTCTACCATATTATTCTCCTGTGGAGTATAAAAAAATTAAGTATTTATTTTATCATATACAATATCTTTTATGTTTTCAAGGACACATCCAGAGTATGAAAATGAACTCACCAGATTTGAGATTAAGTGTTTATAAATCATACATCTCTTAATATACTTGTAACCTATACTATAATAATAAATATAATGAATAATTCTTTATGCCCAACAGTAAGAAGACATCTGAATTCATAAATTGTCAAAGTATTGGAACAGACATTTTTCAAAAGAAGATATATGACTGGCCAATGAGAATTTGAGAGGACACTCAATAATTTGTGTGTAAGGGAGATACAAATCAATACCACAATGCAAGCCCACTTTCCCACTCACTAGGGTGACTAAAATTAAAAAGACAAGTGATAGCAACTAATGACAACAATGTGCAGAACTCTCAAATAAGATGGTGGGAATGTAAAATGATGAACTTCTTTGAACATCAGTTTGGAAATTCCTTACAAAATTACCACATGCTATATCAATTCAACTCCTAATTTATATTCAAAGAAATGAAAACATATCACAGAAAAATATGTATAACAATGTTCATAATGACATAACTTAAACACAAAATGTTCAGGAATGATAAATGTGCAAATAAATGTAGCAAAGCCAAAACATAGAATGGTATGATTATTCAAAAAATCAAGGGTACCATGTAGGTGAAACTAAAAACATCTTATGATAGGAGAATCCAGCTGTAGTATACAAATCATTTCAAATGATTCTGATTGTATGAAAAATCCAAATTAGGGCAAAGTATAGGGACAGAAACTAGAATAATGTTTGTGTAAGAAGAGAGGCATGGAAATTAACTTCTAAGTTACATAAGATTTCTTTTAGGTATCTTGTAAATATTCTATACTTGAATTATACTATGATTTAATAAACTCTGTAATATACTATATTTACTTGAAATTTATATGTAAGCTATTGAATTTTATTATAGATAAATTGTACCTATTTATAAAATCTGTTAAAATAGTAACAAAAATCATATTTTGGTCAAAAGTAGATTTATACTTTGTGAAATTTTAGGTACAGATCTCAAATATAACTTCAAGTTCTTCATTCATATTTTCCTGTGGTGTCTATAAACTTTTACAATTACCTATGTAATTAAGCATTTGCTCTTATAGAAAATTATTGCATAGTTATTTACCCATGCACTCAAACAGGATCAAAATGAAACTTTGAAATTAATGTCTGATTGAAAATAAAAACGGATTTGCTAGGTTATATCTTCTTAATAATTGCATAATTATTAAAAAAGAAGAAACATTGTATAATAATAATGTTTGTAAACACTACTAAGAAAAATTCTGATACTCACGAGGGGTCATTAATAACCTTCTTCAGTGCATTGAGCAAATCTGTGCTTGACATTTTTTGTAAGTCCAATGCAACAGCTGCTCCCTTGAACATCTTATGAGCAATGTTATCAGGTTGATCTGCAAACAGGGGAATGCCCACCATCGGGACGCCATGGTAGATCACCTCATAGACTCCATTGGCTCCACCGTGGGTAATAAAAGCCTTGGTTTTTGGATGACCTAAATGGGTTAATTTCAAGAAATTAAGTATAATTCTGAAGGAAAAAATGAGAGTCAAACAATTTAAGAGACTGAGTGTGGCATTATTTTCTCCAGAACAGATTATTATTCACATAAAATTCAATAATAACTTTCCTATCTCAAACAATTGTACTTAAGATATCTTCCCTCAGCACCATACCTTCTATGGCCTTTACCCTTTCTTCTTCTCTGCCCTTTTTTAATTTTAAAAACTTTGCTTAGTTTATTAGTGTCTATCGGTTTTGAAAGAACTGCTGTTTGCTATATAAGCCAATATTTGTCATTTGGACTTGCTTTACACTACACACAATTCCTTAGAGATGCTCCCATTTTGCTGTACATCTCCAGCATTTGATCTTTACTTATGTCGGATTACTATCCCATGGTGTGGATCTACCACTCTGTGATCAATCTTGTATCAGTGGACTTCAGGATGTTTCCCAGGCCTACATTTAGTAAATAATAAGCAATAAATATTTTAGAGCATGTGAGTTTTTGAGTTAATGGTTTCAAGTTCTTTGGAGAAGTGACCTAGTGTGAAGTGGATTATAGGATATTTCCATATTTGGTTTTAAGATACAATCAGATTGCTTTCCATAATGGCTGCAGCAGTTTACATTCCTACTGAGAGCTCATAGGGCTCCTTTTTCTCCACATCTTTCCACCACTTCTTGTTGGGATTTTTTTTTTACCTGTACACTTCTCACAGGTATTAGATGATATCTCATTGTGGTTTTAACCTGCATCTCCTTATTAAAAGTGATAATGAAAGGCTTCCCCTGGTGGCGCAGGCGGTTAAGCACCACACTGTGAAGCTGTCCACTGCCTTTGCAGCACTGGTCCAATCCCAGCCGGCTGGCGAAGGTCCCACATGGCAAGCAGACCTCTCCTGTCTTGCCAGCAGCTCCCCTCAATAGTGTATTTCGTCAGTCTGCCTGTTCTGTTGCCCGCTCTGTCTCTGGTGAATCCTCTCACCCTCCCGCGCATCTGGCCTGTACCCTGGTCCTTGTATAAATAAATAAATAAATATTTTTAAAAAAAGTGATAATGAACATTATTTTTATGGATGGTTTATCATTCTGGGTATCTTTCTTGGTGAATTGTTAAGATATGCCACTCACTTATTAATTAAGGAGTTTGTTTTCTATTGTGAATCAATATATGAGTTTATCTTGGAAATGAACTCACTGTAGGTTATATAACGTGTAAATATTTTCTCTCACTCAGCATGTCTTTTTAATTTATTTATCTTCTATTTCACTGTGTAAAAGCATTTTAATTTGGCATAACACCAATTACTTATTTTTGCTTTTTCCCTTGCTCTAGGGATTTATCCTTCATAAACAACTTTATCATTGATGTTATGTAGCATATCATCAATGTTTTCTGCTATATACTTAATAGCCTCAGGTCTTATATCTAATTTTTAATCCAATACTGCAATTAATTAAATAATGAGCTATCACTACTCTAGTTAAAAAAAAACTGTATGGTATTAGCATAACAAAGGACAAATACATTAATAGACCAGAATCAGAAGTGCAGGATTCAATTTGCGTACATAGCAATATGTAATTTATGACACAGCATACAAAACAGGAAAAAAATCTCTTTAATAAATGGTTCTGGGAAAATTGAGGCACTTGTAAAATAATGTTGAATCACTCTCTTATTCTGTGGGCCAAAACTAAATTAAAAATGGATTAAAGATCCAGCAATAAGATCTTAAATTAAATGAATTAAAGATCCAGCAATAACATCTTCAGCAATAAAGTACATAGCTGAAAACACTGGTGATGTGTTCCATGACATGGATAATAAAGACATTTTTGGAGACTTGACCCCTGTAGCAATAATATAAAAGGAAAAGTAAAATATTAGGATTATCTCAATTCAGAAAGCTTTCTGTTATGAAAGAAAATGAAAGTATGTTAACAGGATGTTATTGGGTGAAAATACACACCACATGACTTGCAGGAGGTTAAATTCCAAAATATATTTTTAAAAATCCAACAATTAAAACAAATAGCCCAATTAATAAATGGGCAGCAGATCTGGACAAATAATTCATGAAGAAAGATAGCCAAAAAGATTAAGCATAGATGAGAAGAATATTCATTATCATATTCATTATCTAACCTTTTAATAAGGAGGTACAGTTTAAACCACAAGGAGAGAGCATCTGACACTTGTGAGGATAGTACTCATAAAAAGATCTCCAACAACAAGTGGTGGAGAAGATGGGGAGGAACATGAGCTCTACTTATTAGTAGGAATAAACTGTGCAGCCACAATGGAAAGCAGTCTGGATTTAAAACTTAAAAAAAACAAAAAATGGAAATTCTCCATGATTCAGAAAACCCACATAAAGGTATCTATGTAAAGAATATAAAACCATTAACTCAAAAAAGCATATTGTCTACAATGGTGACTGCAGCAATATTTATAATAGCTAGGACATAGGGGTAAACTAAACACCCAGTGATTAAAGATTGGATCAGGAAGAAGTGGTATAGTCACATTACAGAATACTATTCAGCCAGAAGAAAAGAAGAAGTACTGGAATACAGAAAAATGGAAAGAGTTCAAGGGAATTATATGTAGTAAAGCAAGTCATAATGACAAAGACAATAATTGGAGATTTAGATAGCACACAATTTGAGAAAGTAAAATAGTATAAAATCTTGCTGGTTTTAATAAAACAAGTGATGTTTTCTACTATTAACAGGGAGGTAGAGGGAAAAAAATTCAAGTAGGTATACGGGACAGTGGTGAGGGAAAGCAAAGAAATATTATGGCAAAGAAATATCTCCCAGATAAGTAATTACACATGAAATAAGGACACTTTGATTGTGGTCATAAGGAATGTGGGTATTATATTGAATTGACAATTTTTATATATTATCTTCCTCCCATATGACTGAAAAATAAATACGAAGAGCTAAATCTTACTGATATTTTCAAAAATAAATGTTCAATAAATGTTTCCTTCTGAACTATTATCAGAATTGCTGAACTTACTCAAATTTCACTGTTTTTTTTTTTTTTTTTTTTTCCAGACTCTTACCAAGAAGGTCATTTTGGGGGAGCCATTTATATAGCCGAGTGTTTGCCCCTAACGTATCTGGCTTCTTACCATCAAATCTCCATAGAACCTGTTAGGGTAAAGAATATATCTTACTCCAATAGTAAAGATTAAAAGTTATAATATGGGGCCTCCTCTGTAGTGCAGCAGTTGAGTGCTGGGCTGTGAAGCTGCCCGCAGCCTCTGCAGCACCAGTTCAATCCCCAGCTGCCAGGTGAGAGTTCCACATGGCACGACAGACCTCTCCTGCTGTCCACTGCTGCCCTCAGCAGTGTACTTCGTCAGTCTGCCTGCTCTGCTCTCCACTCTGGCTCTGGTGAATTCTCTCACCCTCTCGCGCTTCTGACGTACCCAGGGCTTGTATAAATAAATAAAATAAACTCTTTAAAAAAAAGAAACAAAAGTTATAATATGTTTGAATTCTAAACATTCAGAGATCATCAAGTCTAACACTGCTCATTCACAAATATGCATTAGATGTTAAAACTGAGAAATGTTAAAACACTGATAGTTATACATACATTTATTTTATGTTCAGGAAAGTATGAATCCAATCATGGCCCTTCACATATAGGGAAACAACAAATGGGATTATTTTTTATTTTTTAAATTATTTTTATTTTTTATCATTGTTCATTTTTTAACAATATTTGCCTCCCCCCCCTGCCAGGTGTGGTCCTCATAGAAAATCCTTCATCAATGTACCTGTGCACCATCACCTCAGTCCCCTGTGCTCCTCCCTCTGATCACTTTCCCTCCTCCTCCCGGCAGGATGTTTCATTGATAATTGTCTGTTTTTGTTTTGTGGTGTTAACAAAAGGGATTATTAATTATTAAAAAAATTAAGACATTTTAGACATATCATATATAGTTTAGATTGTGTTAGAAATCAGTAAGATCTTTGCATTTACTTTCTGATTTATTATAATTACTCTCAAAATTCCAATGTAGCATTAACCTATTTCTTTCTTTCTAAGTGTCAAAGAGGGAATTTATTTCTTTTAACTTGTTCCCTAGGCTACATTAATAAAGATTTGCAGCATTTAGTTTACAAAAAGGGTAGCAAAATAATTCAGTAACCAAGAGAAATAATAATGGTATTTACAAATAACTTACTAATAATGTAAATAATCTCTGATTAGTAAGTAGATTCAGAAACTTTTTAGATCACTGGCTGTTAAGCACTGCATGAAGCCAGGACATTATTAGTGTTTTTAACTCTGGAAATTCATTTAGTGTAGAAAAGGAAGGCCTATTTTCATTATGTAAAATAAAGGGATTTTATTATATAAAATCAAAATATAGTTATTGAAAAAAAAATCCAAATTGTGATGATGCCAAATTTTTTAAGTGACTATTAACATATTAGCAATGCACTATCAAACCTAGACCTAGATTAATCTGAGACCTTAGCCATCACTTCTCTGAAGAACCGGGTAACAGCACACTGAATGGTCTAATTTCAAATATAGGGGAAACAAGGTTTGACTTTGCCCATATACCTCCACTACATAATTACCTCTCCCTGCTTTATCAATTTCTGCTTAACATATTGAATTTAACTCCTTGCTGGTAACATTTGCATTGTTTATTTGCCTTCAGAAGTCCCATAAGAAACAGCAGATGACATATGACCTGGCAATCCCTCTCCTAGAGATCTACCCAAAGGACACAAAAACATTGATTCAAAAGACCACCTGTACCCTTAGGTTTCTTGCAGCACTATTTACAATAGGTAAAACCTGGAAACAACCCAAATGCCCAAAAAAAGATGACTGGATCAAGAAGATGTGTCATATACACACAATGGAATATTATTTGGCAATCAAAAAGATACACTTATGCCATTTGTAGCAATGTAGATGGAACTAGAAGGAATTATACTCAGTGAAATAAGCCAGAAGGAAAAAGAAAAATATCGGATAGTTTCACTTATAGCAGGAATATAGGGGAACTAAATAAGACATCAATGTAAAAAAATAATAGCAGTACAAAACACAACAAAGCAAAAACAGACAGTAATAAATCAGATACATACTGCAGGGGAGGAAGAGGGAGAGGGATCAGAGGGAGGGAGGGAGGAGCACAGGGGACTGAGGTGATGGTGCACGGGTGCACTGGTGAAGGAAACTCTATGGGGACTACACCTGAGGGGGTGGAGGGAAGCAAATATTGTTTAAAGGTGATGTAAAAAAATGAAATAAAATTCTGTACAAAAAAAGAAACAGTAGATGACAATGCATTATATAGCTATTTCTGTACCTGACCACAACACCTTTATAATGTAAACTTGCAGTTACCTTTTAAATATATTTTATTCTGATCACAATATTAATGCCAAGTTATTGTCACTCAAAAAAAAACCCACTAACATTTTAGCACCTGCCATGTATATTTTGTTTGAAGTGATGTCCAAGAAAATAAGAGAAACTACATGATTGTTTACTAATCCTGCAAGAAATATCTGTAATCAATCCCTTTACAAAATGCACATCTATGGTAGTTGTTCACATGAAAAGACTTTATCTAACCTTTTGTGGAATCTGGGCCAGGGCTGATGCAATCACATTGGCTCTCTCTTCTGTCATGTTACTGAACATTGAGCCCAGAGAAAACACGACAATACCATTTTCTCCAGAGCTCTGTGCAAACTCTTCCATTTCCTGTGAAGAAGGAATTTGCTCATCATGAAGGAGCAACATCATAGCAAACACTATTAAATTATTGCCTAAATAACTACAGGGCTCAATTATTGCCAGGAATTATTATAACACCTGTTAAACATGATGCACCTTTCAAAAATTGTGGTAAAATTAATATAATGTAATTTTTACCATTCTAATCATTCCTAAGTCTATAGATTAGTGTTAAGTAAATTCTCTTTGTGTTGTGACCAATTTTCAGACAGTTTCATGTTGCAAAACTGAATTTCTATAACTATTAAATATTAATCCATATCCCTTTTCACTACTGTGTTACCAACCATCATTCTACTGCCAGTTTCTACTAATTTGGCTATTTTAGATAACCCCTTTAAAATGGAACCATACAGCATTTGTCCTTTTGTGCCTGGCCCATTTCAGTTAGCAATGTCCTCAGTGTCATTAATTTCCCTATTTTAATTTATTTAGATATAAATCTATAAGTAGAATTGCTGGAATAGAGGCTAATCATATTTTTAATTTTATGAGACGGTCTATCCTGATTTTATCGTATAGTCAGAAATGAAACTCAACCAACGCAATGTAGTGAAGAGGAGGTGCTCTTAGACCATGTATTGCAAACTTTATGTAACTGTTTTAATTACTCAGAAATTCTTAGGAGGAGACAATTCAGGAAGATCTTACTCATTTTTAACTCTGTATTTATATATCTAGTAAATCAACTGTATTTATTCCACACAATTTTGTTATCTGGAGAATGAGTTTAGGTTAGTCTTTAGTATTTTATTTTCCTGAATAACAGCAATAAGAAAAGGTAGTCATGTGTATGAGTTTCTGTCTTTGTCTTTATACCTTTAATCCTTACTTTAAACTGTCAGATATTTCTAAGCATTTTCCCTAATTTTGCATTTGATGTCAGTTAATGATTAAGTATTGCTAATATTCAAGAGTCTGCCATAGAGCTTTTCAATCCTTGAAATAATTCTGAGTCCCATTGATAATACATAGTTATATGTGTAGTCATCTTCAGACTGATCATATTTTTGGGCCTTTTTAAATGTAGCATCTTTACTCTGGATTCATATTGTACAATTGATGTTCCATTAATATCTGCTATATGTAACTAGCCCTGAGGGCTACTCATTACCTTACTGAGTGACAGGGAGCATATTAATTACAGTGACAGAAGTACACCAGGACTTCATTCAACAGAGAATTGGTCACCTTTTTTTGAGGGTGAATGTCCACCGTATAAATCATTATAATGTCCTGATTTCCTGAAGTTGTTTAAGACTAATTCTGACTGTAGTCTTAATCTTTGCCAATTAAAAATAAGTTTAATTGCTTTCATTACTGGAGCAATTTCTTATTGTTCAATGTAATATAAAAAATAGTGAAATGTAAAGGGGTCAGGAACTTCCTAGATCTCCTTAAAATGCATACTTGTATCTTTTTTGAAGTCGTTGTACCTTCTGTCTTAAATATCACTGTTTATTCTTTTATTTGTTCAAAATAATGGGAAACTTTCCAAAATAAAATATGCCCTCCAGTTCAATCATTGCCATAAAGCATCTTTTTGAACTTGTCTTACAGATTAAAGAGCAAAGGATAAAAATTTTCCAGATTTTGTCAATGCAGATAATATATTGTCCACTGAATTCTTCAAAATGTAATTCTGCTCGAAGATTAATTTAATTTAATACAAAGGTCACTGAAGTTTCCTGGGAGTCACATGGTGCATCTAGGTAATATGTTGCATTCTAGTACCTGTAGCAACATTTAAACTCAACTGTGTATGATGATGTGTTTCTTTAGCTCACTAGCCATTGCTTTCATAATCCGAGTTGTAGTAGATGTTTTTTAAGTGTAGAGTAATCCCAG
Organism: Talpa europaea; assembly: GCF_964194135.1. Taxonomy (NCBI): domain Eukaryota; kingdom Metazoa; phylum Chordata; class Mammalia; order Eulipotyphla; family Talpidae; genus Talpa; species Talpa europaea. The sequence continues at coordinate 104,380,304 of NC_140071.1, read as the reverse complement.
TTCTATATCCACATTAGTCACCAAATTTGACTCTTGAGTCTCATTATCTGACATCTTTGTAAAAAAAAAAAAACAAAACAAACAAAACTTAGGCACACAGTGTTAATATTTGATAAATAAAAAATGAAAAAAAAAAAAAGAAAATCATTACCCATTCTCTTTCTAGCAAATAATCTCTTAGCAAGTAAAACTCTCAGATCCCAGAGGATAAACCTTTAAATAGACAAAGTAAATTTTAACAGCACTGCTTGTTCTTCTCAATTCATGGACAACATCAAAAAGATACCTAAAATGGACACCTGCCCAGGCCCCTGAATGTTTCCTTTGTAAATTGTATAAATTCCTTATTGAAAAGCTGAAAGTTTGGACAATTTTCCAGGCGCTATTAGAGGCTGTTCATGGAATTAAAGCCTGAGGCTTGATTCTTTATAAAGAGCCCACTTATTATTTACTTGTATCATTTTATTTAAGCTAATATATTTATGATGAAAACTTTCTCTACCTGGGTATAGAAGGAATAAACTTTGGCACACTGACGACTGTTTATGAGAAATTCACATTAACATAATTCTCAATTGTGAAAAGCTGAGAATTATGACTCTAAGATCTGGGATAAGGATATCCATTATTCCACTTTTCTTCATAGTCCATGAACCCCTCATCAGAGAATTTAGGAAAGAAAAATATATCCCACACAGGAAAGGAAAGGAGAAGGGAGGGCTCAGGGAAAGGAGAGGATATTTTTTCCTAATTTTCCCTAATTCCAGATAGAAAATAATACATATGGAAGACAGACTCCACTAACTTACTGTTAAAATAATAAAATCAGTAATGGTCAAGAGTACACAATTAATTTACAAAAATATGTTTTATATTATACATTAACAAAAATATCAGGTACAATATAAACATTGCTATTAGTCTTGCAATGATTTTTGGATAAGACATCAAAAATACAGAAAACTTTTATACAGTGAGAGATTAACAACAAAATTAAATGGCCACTTAATATAAAAAATAACTGCAAATGTAAGTGTTAATAACCACTATATAAAGAATTCACATCTCATTGGTATAACAATCAATAGGAAAAAAAAACTGAACAATGAACTGAACAGATATTTTGCAAAGAAGGCAAACAAATAACCTATAAAGGGGTCCAGATCACTAGCTAATTATCACTTAATGCAAATCAAAATCACAATAATATAACACCTAATACTTGTTGGACTATAAAACGAAAAGATCAAGAGGTTTGGAGAAGGTGTGGAACAAAGGATTACTTTCTGCTTGCTGATGGGAATATAATTTTGCACAGTCATATGGCAAACAATATGATGGCTTTAAAGAGTAAATAAAACTATCAGTTAATGCAACAATCCCACTTCTGGGTATATATCTGAAGGCTATAAAAATTGTGCCCAATGTTTATTGCAGCATTATGTATAATAACCAAGATATGGAAACATCCTGTCTGTCAAAAAATGAATGGATGGAGACTGATGTATTTATACAGTGGAATATTATCGAGCCATGAGAAACAAGAAAATTGTGCTGATGATGGCAACATGAATGGAATTTGTGGACATATGTTAAGTGAAATAAGACAGCTAGAAAGCTAAATACAGCATATTATCATTCACATGTAGAATTTAAAAATAGATAAAACTCAAAGAAAGAAAGTAGAAATGTGGGTGCTGGGAGCTAAGGATGGAGGACATAGGGAAAGATTGCTTTAAGATTACAACCTTTTATGTAAACATGAATAAGATAGGACGATATCATCTGTAAATTGCTATTAGAGTAGCTAGAATTGTATTTCATATTTGAATTTTTTAAAAATTTATTTATTTATATATATATATATTTATTTACACAAGCACTGGGTACAGTCAGAAGCGCGGGAGGGTGAGAGAATTCACCAGAGCCAGAGCGGGGAACAGAACATGCAGATTGATGAAATACACTGCTAAGGGGAGCAGCGGGCACTGCAGGAGAGGTCTGTCGCGCCATGTGGGACTCTCGCCGGGGATCAAACTGGTGCTGCAGAGGCTGTGGGCAGCTTCGCAACCCAGTGCTCAACCGCTGTGCCACCAGGGGAGGCCCTCATATTTGAAATTTGATGAGAGTAGAATTTGTATCTTTAACGAGAACCAACCATCATTATGTGTTATAGTGTTTGTGCCAACTAAATAAGGGAATTTCTTCACAATGTATATGTATATGAATTCATCATGATACATATTTTAGATATCTTGCAACTTTATATGTCAATCGTAAATCAATAATGTCAAAGAAGTAGGATAAGACTGAATAGAACTTTTGCCTCATACTCTAGACTTTGAGGTTTACCCAATGTAGTTAAATTTTGCAATCAAAATGATACAGCTAAATCTTGAATATAATAGTCTTATTTCCTGACAATTTGAAGGTAGGCAAGCAGGATGTCTTTAAGATGGTAAAATAATTCAGTAAAGGGCACTTGTTTTTTTCTTTTAAGTAATTTTTTTAAAAATATTTAAAAATATTTATTTTTAAAATATTTAAAAATATTTAAAATATTGTGAGCTGTGGTACAGGTCAGAGGCGCGGGAGGGTGACAGCATTCACCAGAGACAGAGAGGGGAGCAGAACAGGCAGACTGACTGAAAATACTGCTGAGGGGAGCAGTGGGCGAGACAGGAGAGGTCTACCTTGCCATATGGTTATCTCCCTGGCTGGACAGGAATTGAACCAGCACTGCAGAGTCTGTGGACAGCTCCACAGTGCTGCGCTCAACCCGCTGCGCCACTGGGGAGGCCCAAGGTACTTGTTTTTAATTGTTTTTATGCATATCATATCAAGTTAAAATGCTTCTCTTTACAAGAAATATCCTCTCTGCTAACAGATTTCTTTTCAAATTTATACTATGGTATGTTTTCAGGTGCAAGTAGCAGAAGTAGTTTGGCATTTATTAGATACATAGCATTTATGGTCTTTATGTTTAGTAGGGTACATTTTCTCTGTGCTCATTTGTCAGTCTGCTCTGATGTGGGGAACCATGATCTGCAATGGTACTTAACCAAGGTTTTGTAAAAACGGGGTGTGTGGTCACAAACACCTGTTCAAATGGTCTACGTAATCCTCTTCATGTTCTGAGTTGTCAAATTATGAATAATCTGAAATGAGGAGTTGTTTATGCTAGAGTGAGAGCAATGCAAATCTTGGATTTGGCTAAAATTATTGTGGGCATGCAAATTCTTAGTGGAGGGGAATGCTTTTCTTTTAAGCTAGAATATTGTTGAAGAGTCTCAATGCACATGAAACAAACAGGAATAGGTTACCATAGGCAGGGGTTTGGCAGCTTTGCAATGGAGTCCTCCAACAAACTCAAAATTTGGTAAGAATGGTTGAGGATACCCAAAATCCCAATAGTTTCGAATGAGCCATATATCAGCTTTCCCCATTAACTCAAATAATGTAGTAGGTCTTCCTGAAGGAAAAAAGCAACGATGGTAAATGAAATGAGAATATTCTGAATATCTAAATGTCAATATATCAGGAAATTTTTGAAAGGAGTTTGTAATCATTACAAATTCAATTATAGGTCTGAGTTTACAATACTGCACATAGCTCAATTTTCATGTAAGTAGACTGAGGAAAAATGAGAGAAAACAATCTCTTCCATGTTCCATAGCTGCTGTGTGAGAAATATGTAACTTCTCCTACTGTCTTGATAAGTGTAGTTAATAAAAGCCCTAATGCCTTTCCAAATGATGAACAAGAGTTCCAAATGCTGAACATATGTGGGATAAAAAAGGTACAGTGTAGAGGGTATTTTGGCAGTGAAACTATTTTTATTTTAAATAAAGGTGAATACATATTATAAATTGTCAAAACCCATACAATGCACAACACCATTACACTGGAGTGTGAAGTTGGTAAGAGTGTGGTATGTAGGGTCATCAATTGTAACAAATTAACCACTTTTCTTGAACTGCTGTTGAGCACTCTCTGCAGAATATGTGCAGAGTTATTTACGAAATCTGCAATCAATATTCTGAGAACTAGAAAATTGTGTATAAAATAAAATGTTACAAGCACAATAAGCAAAAATGGATATGATATTGCAAGAGATACAGTGTTTAATTTGAGTTTCCTGAATCTCTAAGGTGTTTCACAATAGTCATGGATCACAGGGTTCAAAAATACCCTGCAATTTCAATCTTTCCTGCAATAGTTGTGAGATTGAATGATCATTCTTATTATTATTCATCACTGCACTTCTACAAGACAAATTTCTCTGACCATATAGTTATGAAAATTATCACAAAGGTCCTTGTATAGGTAAGACATAGCTCTACAAATTTAAAACTTGACTTACCTAGTACTTCACTATAAAGCTCATTCCATGGCTTCTCATTTATTGCTTGGAACCAAAAGTCAAAGTAGAGCACATATATCATATTTTTCACCCTCTCCATGAATGTCATTTTATCACTTAATTCTGACAAAACAACAGGTACATAGGATGGTGGCAGTGGAAGTTTTCCAATATGCTTTTCAAATTGATTTCCAGGTATGAAACGGAGACTGTACACAAATGGTACTTTAAGCAGCTCTGCGAGCAGCTCACCACAGGGTCCTATGGCATCTGCGAGAACCATGTCAAATCTTGATTCTTGGAGTCTTTTTATAAGGTTTTCATTCTTGACTACATCTTTACAGAGCTTTTGAACAGCATCAAAAAACTTCCAAATCCTATCTTGCGATTTTGAAAAATATGTCCAAAAGGAGTCTTTAGGCAACTCATATGAGCAATCTATCACTACTTGCTTGAACACACCTGCAAACTCAGATTTAGAGAGAGATGTAGGGTAAATCTCAAATTTAATGGCAGATGGTTTGTTGAGATCAATAAGAATGTAAATTGGAGGTGTCAGAACAACCACTTCGTGACCTCTCTCAACAAGTTCATCCAGGATTGTTTTCAAATTTATCCAATGACTGTATTCTGTAGGCCACACCAGCACCTTTCCACAACTCCCAGAGCTAAAGTAAAAACCCAGCTGGAGCAGCAAAAAAGCTGAAGTCCATTTCACAGACATCCTGGTAAAATGTGGTGCTTCTTTAAAAAAATGGCTTTCCCTTCTCATTTCTCAGGGTTATATACTGGAGAAATAAGACGCAAAGTTAAACTATAACTGCCACACATCAAAGTCAATAGACTGTTTTGACAATCAGAAGTCTGTGTGGTGTGTGGAGAAAGCAAAGGTAGATGAACTTGCTTGTATACAAACAACATGAACTTGATTGATCTCAGGGTCTGTTTGAAGATTATAAATGCTATTGCCAGTTAAGAGTTAATAACCTTACAAATGTAAGTCGCTTATCTTACATGATATATTCTAGAAGAGTGTCAGGAAGAGTGGACAATGAGAGATGACCATGTTTATCACCTGCTGACAGATAAATTAAAGAGAAAACTCTTCTGCTGCTGAGTCCTAATGACTTGGAATCCTTGTTTAAGAGATAGCTTTGTTTGGTTTTATAAATGCTTTCTTAACATTTAATTCACATTCTATTCACTTGCTGAATTCAAAATGTAGAATTCAGTCTTTCATAGTATTTTCATTGAATTTTGCAGCTTCTATGATGTTAAATTCAGAAAATTTTATCATCCTGAAAAGGAGCCTTTACATATTGACTGGATAATCCAAATCTCTGTCTTTTTTTGATCTAGCCAAGAAAAAAATCTTGTTTTGTATCTACAAATTTCTGTAAACAATTTCTGTAAGTGGAATCATGTAATCTATCTTCTTTTGGTTTGTGAACATTTGTGTAGATCATATACAGTTTTGCAATCCAATGTTACTGCAAATAAATAAATAAATAAATAAACAAGCAGATAAATAAATAGATGTCATTGACTTTCAGATGGGTATTATATTTTATTCAGTAATTCTAAAGATGGTTGCTTTCACACTGGCATTTAGCCATCAATAAATATTTACAAACAGCAGATGCAATGTAGGGTAGTATTATTATAAGTGAAATAATTGATTATTAAAAATGAAATAATGAATTATAAATTAAAAAATTATAATCTTTCATTTAAATTAGCTTATAGTCTTTGTTATTAAGCTGTAATACTACTTTATATATTTTAGATACAAGTCCTTTAATATTTTCTGTCTGTGGGTTTTGTTCACTTTCTTGACCTTTTAAGTTCCCCAAATTTTTAATTTGTTGAACTCCAACTTATCTATCATAGAATAAATATCTCATTGTGTGTGAAATGAATACTTCCTAATTTCCTGTATTCTTAAATTTTTTTAAAATAAAAAATGAAAATTTAAAAAAATGATATATTTCTAACTAAAATATATTTGATCTCTGATGGTAATATTATGCTATTTTCATAATTAAAATACGAAAATATTTTATCAGTAACAAAACAACCTGTGTATAACTACTATGCAGTTAAAAATTGTGATACTGACGAAAGGTCATTAATGAATTTGTTTAATGCAGTAAGTAAGTCTGTACTTAATATTGTTTCAAAGTCCAATCTGAAGCTGTTCCCATTTGCCATCATATGAGCAATATTATCAGGTTGATCCCCAACAGGCTAATGCCCACCACTGGGATGCCATGTTAGATAGCCTCAAAGGTGCCATTGATTCCACCAGAATATTATTAACTACAAGTCTGAGAGATAAAATAAGATTATGGAAATGCACAAAACTGAAAGAGGCATTGTGTTGTGGATAACAGATTACACATAAAATTCATTGAAGTCTCTCGGATCTCATAGCAAGAAGCATTTTTGTCTTCTAGAGATGTAAATTAATATTGTTATGCGATTCATAGGTTGAAAATAGAAACAGGGCCTCCCCTGATGATGCAGGCAGTTGAGCGCTGCACTGTGAAGCTGTCCGCAGCCTTTGCAGCGCAGGTTTGATTCCGCCGCTGTCAAGAATCCCACATGGTGCAGCAGACCTCTCCTGTCTTGCCCGCTGCTCTCTTCAGCAGTGTATTTCATCAGCCTGCCTGTTCTGTTCCCCGCTCTGTCTCTGGTGAATCCTCTCACCCTCCTGCACATTTGCCTGTACCCCGGTTCTTGTATGCATGAATAAATAAATCTTAAAAAAAAAAGAAAATGGATATAAGTTTGTCACTTAAAAAAGTTTCTGAGAAAAAGAATTTAATACATCTTTAGAATGTAGAGCCTCAAACAGACATTGATTCTAAAATGGCAGACATCAAGACTGCAGGAAGGTTGAAAGTGGTGGCAGTGGAATCATCAAAAGAAAAGATAGCAACTTAGCATTCCATTTTTCTATAGAATTTAGCGAATTTTTAAAATATATATTTTTAGAGTCATTGATAATCAAAGGGAGGCTGTTATTTTCTTCATTGTTACTGACATAGGAGGGACAAGTAGAAATAAAGTGGGAGAATCAGGAGACAGATAATCCATGTTAAAAACATAATGGTTTCTGGTGCAAATAGTCAAGGACAGGATGAGGGGATCAGGTAAGGAAAGGGGAGGTTTGGTGGAGGTGAGGGACGCATATGCACATATGAAGGTGTAAGAATATCTCTCCAAATGATGTAGATGTGTAATTAGCTGACAAATGAAAATATTTGAGGAAAATCTGAGCTAATCCACATTGTTGTGGAAAATGTTCTGTGAGAAGTGATTACACTTGAAATAAAGGTATTTTGATTTTGATTATAATGAATGTAACTGTGTATAATAATTTTCTGACTGAATATAAACATATGGAGTTAAATTTTACATTCCATGTTATGCAATAATAAATGTTCAATATATTTTTTTCCTTGTGAAATATGAGCAATGTGGTTGTAGTTCCTCTTATTTAAATGTATTCTTTCTTGGGTATTATGAAGAAGGTCATTCTGAGGGATCCATTTATATAGTCGAGTGTATGCCACTAAGGTGTCTGGCCTCTTGCACTCAAATCTCCATGGAACCTATTAGAGTGAAGAAATATCTTACTGCAGTAGTCAGATTACATAAGTTAAGGAATACTCTAGTTAGGTACATTTCTCAGAGGATATGTAACGAGGACTAGAGTTGTCAAATATGAGTGCACTATTAAAACTGCAATGATAGGGATAGAAATTTGTATATTTTCTTTGTGTTCATTCAAGTATGATGAAATCATGATATTTCACATATCCATCTGTGTGATATATTTCTCTAAAGTAGACAAATGAGATGATCAATGATCAGTTCATGTTTTCAAGAAATTTTTAGTCAGCCAGTGTAATTTTAGGGAATAAAGAGCAGGACATTGCCATAATCTTCAGATTTATATGTTTTAACTGCCATCTTCCATTGTGGCATTATACTATATTTCTTGTAAGTGTCACAGAATGGAATTTGTATATATCTACTTGTTCCATAAGTTATTTTTTTTAGCACTTTACATGTTTTCATGTGCAAAGGTTTAATGTATCTGCTCAACAGCTCTAGCGAAATAAATAATTCTGTGTCTTAAAATAATACAAATTTTCTCTGCTACAAAATGTCATAATTTATTTTTTATATTAATTTTAAGCACATTTTGAAGAAAAACTTCTAGAAGTAATTTTTTATTCTAACCTAGAGTGTTATTTCTATATCCAGCCTGTAAATTTTTTTTTTAAGATTTATTTATTTATTTATTTATACAAGAACCAGGGTATAGGCCAGATGCCCGGCAGGGTGAGAGGATTCACCAGAGATAGAGCAGGAAACAGAACAGGCAGACTGACGAAATACACTGCTGAGGGGAGCAGCGGGCGAGACAGGAGAGGTCTGCTGAGCCATGTGGGACTCTCACCAGCCGGCTGGGATCAAACCAGTGCTGCAGAGGCTACGGACAGCTTCACAGAGCGGAGCTCAACCACCTGCGCCACTAACAAGTACTCCTCAAAGACCCAGAGGATACATGTGTGATCTATAAAATGGGAAGTGATTTATTTGCACTTTTCATGAAAAGGGGTACATATGAAATTATTTCAGTTAGGTGATTGTCTATTCACTTGCTACAATATTCTCTTCTCTTTTTCATATTCTTAGTCATTGTGTCTTGCTCAAGGACATGTAAATAGCCTGGCCATTCTTTATCTAAATAGTACTTTGAACTGTACACTGAACAATTTAATTTCAAAAGTTTTAGAGGAAAGATCCCTGGATTACTGAACAGCCATAATTGCATGATACCTTCATGCTTTATCACATTTCTATAAGGTTACTGTTAAAATTTAATCCTTTCGGATAACATCTGTACCATGGCAATACCATGCCCTCAGAATTCTTGCTAGGAATAGTTAGTCAACAACAAGGCAGAATTTTGTGTTTCCAATACCTTCCATGATACCATTATAATAGCAAATCTGCACTCTGTCTCTTAACTGCATTTAATTATAATCACAAAGCTAATATCATATCAGTATCATACAAAATACCCTTTTTACTGCCTAAAGACTTGTAATGAATATTTTGGTTTGACCTAATGTCTGAGGGAAACCAGCATCATCTTTATAATTTACCCTGCCTGCGTAAATCCACATCCATTGCAGAGTAAACATCACATTTAGGAGTTGCCCAATATAAGGTACTTTAACCTTCTGTGGAATCTGGTCAAGGGCAAATGCAATCGCATTGGCTCTCTCTCTGGCATGTCCGAGCCCAGAGTAAACACCAAAATACAATTTTCCACAGAACCCTGTGTAAACTCTTCCATTTCCTGTGAAGAAGCAAATTTCTCCATCATAAAAGAGCAACAAGTCTGCACCTGTACAAGAAGGATTGCTCAATAACTAATGAGAGACCATCATGGACATTAGGAATTACTAGAACAGTGGCTTTTACAAAAAGTGGCAAAATAGATAACACATTTCCATTTTAACAATTGATAAATTTTAGTTTAATGGTTTAAGTATATTCCCATTATTGTGCAAACAATCTGCAAATAGTTTTTCATCTTGCAAAACTGAAATTCTATAACCATTACATAAGTATTCTCCTTTCATGTTTCACCAGTCACTGGTAAACATCATTGTGCTTTCTGCTTTAATGAATTTGCCAAGTCTAAAGAGTTCATATATTTGGAATCAACAGCAAGTGATATTTGCACTGGCACTGGTCTTTGAAACTTATATAACATCTCGTGTGAACATTTTGTGTTGACTCATTGGATTTTGGATAAGTCAAATTTTTGCTGGTCATGAATAGAGCTGCTGTGAGGGTGAATGCGCAAAAACTTCACAGTCTGCTTTGATTTCAACTCCCTTTCATGTACACAAAGAAGTGGAATTGCTGGGCTTTATGGTAATTCTATTTTCAGTTTGGAGGAATCCTCACTTTTTCTTATTAGTGTGAGTAATTTATGACAGGTGGTGCACAGCAGTGAGGAAGAGAAGCTGGCAGACAATGTAGACTCAGACTCTTCATTCACACCAATATTATCACTAATGTAGATTCTGGAAGGAAGACACACAGAAAGATATTAACTTTTTAATTCCTTATCGTGATCAGTCAAGTAAATCACTTGTGTTTATTCTATTCTTTTCCTAGGAAATTAGTTTAGTTGGCTCTTCGACATTTTATTTCCCTGAGTATGAGCACTAAGAAAAAGTTAATTATGTCCATGACTCTATTTTTCAGCTTTGTTATCCTTTAACTCCTACCTTCAATTTGTCATAACTTCCCAAACACTGCACTTAAAACATTTCTTAATGTTTGGTTATTAATAATTGCATTTACAGGACTCTGGTTTGGGAATTTCCATTTTCCAAGAAATGGTTGTAAGAGTCTTGTGTATAGTCCAGAATGATATATGTGTATAGTCCAGAATGATATATGTCTAGTCTTGTGTATAGTCCAGAATGATATATGTAAAAAATGATATATATTATCATACAAGTGTTTATATTACCCCGTCTTTTTTACCTATAACAGTTTTTACCCTGAATTCATATTGTGAAGTTGATGTCTCATTAGAATGTGCTGTGTAACTAGCTATGAGCGACTCTCCTCATTAGCTTACTGAGTTCCACTGGAAGCACATTAAATCACAGTGTTACAGGAAGGCTTTTCCGGTTGAGAGCTGGTTCTCCTCTTGAATAGCTCTCTTCTGATTGTTTACATATACTATAGGAGTAATGTTTGACTGCAATTATTTCAGTGCATTTCTAATTTAAATGTCTAATTTTACCTAATTAAAAAATTACCTTCTATACTTGTGTTATTTCTTTCTGTGTGTATACACTCACTGTAAGTGTTGAAATACAGAGGGCCCAAAGATTTCCAGACACTATAGTAAACCGCACTCATATCTTTATGTTCTTCTGTTTAAACTCATCAATTTTTCTCTTTAAAATATTGACCATGAGTAAAGACTGCATAAAACTGGCAGAAGGCTCCCAGAGGAGCCAGAGGTAAGCTGGGAAGTTCCCCTGCACAAGGCCCCTTCTAGCCAGCAGTCGGAGTCCAGAGGGGAGCAGGCACCCACGGCCAGGGCAGACCAGGAGCACAGGGGAGTGCGTCCCTGCATCACCATTTTAGAACAGGAACCTTTCTTCAGTAAAGACTGCTTGAAACCAGCAGAAGGCTCCCAGAGAGCCAGAGGTAAGCTGGGAAGTTTGTCCACGTCAGGCCCCTTCTGGCCAGCAGTCCCAACCCAGAGAGGGAGTGGGCACCCAAGGCCTGGGCAGACCTGGCATGCAGGGGAGTGGGTCTCCACATTGCCACTTTAGAACAGGGACCTTTCTTCAATAAAGACTGCTTGAAACTGGCAAAAGCCTCCCAGAGGAGCCAGAGGGAGAAGTTTCCCTGTGCAGTCAGAGGTGAGTTGAAGACCCCCACAAGCCTGGTCCCGACTGGCAGGAAGTTGGAGCCCAGCGGTGGATCCAGTGATTTGGAACCCAGAGTCCAATCCAGCTGCCCCAATCCAGGGAAGTTTGTGGGACTTCAAGACCCACCTTTGTAATTAAACACAGAAGGAGGAAATATTCTGTGACAGTGACAATGAACAAACTCAAAGTACCACTGCCTCACTAGACTTCTGGCATAACAGTACTTGACTCATTTAGACTGCCAGTTTCCAAACACCACAAATTGCACACCAAAAAGATGCCGACCAGTACCACCAACACAGTGTCCCATCGCATACAGCAAATTAAAAACAAGCAGTAGGGAAAAGAAAGACTACATGCAACCCAGCAACTCCTCAGGAAAAAGACTCACCACAAAATGAAACCACCCACAGATTGCAATGACAGTAACTTGGGAGAACTTCTGAGCCTTCCAGAAAGAGAATTTAAAATTGCTGTGATTAAAAAACTGACAGAAGTCTTAAAGGAAAACAATGATAAGGGGAAAATAATCAATGATCAGAAAAATGAAATTGAGTCCCTAAAGAAGGAAGTAAAAGAAATGCAGGAGATCAAAGAATTAATGGAGGTGCTAAAGAATTCTGGGAAAAGCAATGAAAGCAGAATAGATGAAATGGAAGAACAAATAAGTACTCTCAAACACACAGAAATATAAAGAACCAAAACTGAAAAAGAAAGAGAAGTACGAAGGAAAAAGAATGAAGAAAGACTTTGGGAACTATCTGACTCCATGAGGAAAGGAAATATAAGAGTTACAGGAATCCCAGAAGGAGAGGAGATAGATGTAGGAACAGAGAAAATATTCAAGGAGATAATGGAAGAGAACTTCCCAAACGTGAAGAAGGAGCTGAAAATTGATATACAAGAAGCAAGAAGAACACCAAACTTCCATGATGAAAGGAAAAATACAGCAAGACACACAATAGTAAAGCTCCCAAGAATCCAAGACAAGGAAAAAATAATGAAGCAGACAAGAACGAAGAAACAGATAATATTCAAAGGAAAATGAATCAGACTGACATCAGACTTCTCTGCAGAAACACTACGGGCGAGGAGAGAGTAGAGGGATATAGTCAACAGACTCCAAGAAAACAGATGCCAACCAAGAATACTCTGTCCTGCAGGCTCTCCTTCCTCTATGAAGAAAGAATAAGGACCTTCCCAGACAAAAAGAAACTCTGCAATTTCATTACGACTAAACCCCCACTCCAAAATCACTACAAGGAGTCCTAAAGCCAGAACCTCAGAGGGACGAATAACAATGAAAGAAGGCCAAAAAAAAAGTTATTAAAAGAATAAATAAATAAAATCAAAGGAAAGACAAACACAATGGCAAATGCAGATGCTAACATATCAATATTAACTCTAAATGTAAATGGACTAAACTCTTCAATAAAAAGATACAGAGTCACAGGCTGGATTAAGAAACAAAACCTAACCTGTTGCTGTCTCCAGGAAGTACACCTAGCTACAAAAGATAAAAATAGACTCAAAGTTAAAGGATGGAAAACAATCCTACAAGCAAGTGGACCAAAAAAGAAAGCAGGAACAGCTATAATTATATCAGATAAGAGAGATTTCAAACTCAAAAATGTAAAAAGAGACTCCAACGGTCACTACATTATGATCAAGGGGACAATACTTCAAGAAGAAATAACACTCATTAACATATATTCACCAAACAAAGGAGCACCAAAATATATCAGACAACTATTCTCATCTTTGAAAAGAGACATCAGAGAAACACATACGTGGTGGGATACTTCAACACACCACTATCAACAATGGATAGATCAACGAGACAAAAAATAAGTAAAGACACGAAAGTTCTAAATAAGGATGTAGAGCGCTTGACCCATAGAACACTAAACCCAAAAAAACCTGTGTACACGTTTTTCTCAAGTGCACACAGATCATTCTCCAGGATCGATCACATACTGGGACCCAAGACAAACATCAACAAATACACCAAGATTGAAATCATACCAAGCATCTTTTCTGACCATGAAGGTATCAAACTAGAAATAAACCATAGAAAGAAGGTAAGGAACTCTCCTACCTCATGGAGATTGAAAACCACACTTCTGGAGGACCACTGGACTAATGAGGAGATCAAAGAAGAAATTAAAAAATTCTTTGAATTGAACGACAAGGAGGACACCAATTTCCTAAATGTATGGGATGCAGCAAAAGCAGTAATAAGAGGAAAATATATAGCAATAGAAGCTCACATCAAGAAACAAGAAAGAACTCAAAGAAACAGCCTAATCTCGAAGCTCAAAGATCTAGAAAAAGAACAACAAAAAAACCCCAAAACCAGTAGAAGAAAAGAAATAATAAAAACCAAAGCAGAAATAAATGAAATTGAAACTAAAAAAACAATCCAAAAGATTATTGAAACCAAGAGCTGGTTCTTCGAAAAAATAGGTAAAATAGACAAACCCCTAGCCAGGCTCACAAAGGAAAAAAGGGAGAAAGCACAAATAAACAGGACCATAAATGAAAGAGGAGAAATCACAACGGACACTGCAGAATATTGAAACAAGTACAACAATCTAGAGGAGATGGACAAATTCCTACAACTCTACAATCACCCAAAGCCAGATAAAGAAGAAATAGAACACCTAAACAGGCCAATTACAAGCAGCAAAATTGAAATGGTAATCAAAAACCTCCCCAAAAACAAAAGCCCAGGACCTGATGGATTTACAAATGAATTCTACCAAACATTCAGAAACGAATTAGTGCCTATCCTTCACAAACTCTTACAAAAAATTGAGAAGGAAGGGATAATACCAAATACATTCTATGAAGCCAATATTACACTAATACCAAAACTGAACAAGGACAACACAAAAAAAGAAAACTACAGGCCAATCTCTCTAATGAACACTGATGCAAAAATCCTCAATAAAATTTTAGCTATCAGAATCCAACAATGTATCCATAAGATAATTCACCACGACCAAGTAGGATTCATGCCAGGAGCACAAGGATGGTTCAACATCCAAAAATCAATCAACGTTATCCAACACATCAACAAAAGGTAATATAAAAAAAATATGATAATATCAATAGATGCCTAGAAAGCTTTTGACAAAGTGCAACACACATTCATGATAAAAGCCCTTGAAATTCTTGGGATACAAGGAACATACCACAACATCATAAAGGCCATATATGACAAGCCAACAGCCAGTATCATTCTCAATGGCAAAAAGCTGAAAGCATTCCCATTAAGATCTGGAACAAGAGAAGGATGTTCGCTCTCACCACTGCTTTTCAATATAATACTGGAAGACCTAGCCAGAGCAATAAGACATGAGTAAGACATACAAGGAATCCAAACATGAAAAGAGGAAGTCAAACTATCACTATTTGCAGATGATATGATAATATACATAGAGAACCCCAAAAACGCCACAAAAAAAAACTAATTCCACTAATCAATCATTCCGTAAAGTGGCAGGGTACAATATCAACACGCAAAAGTCAGTAGCCTTCCTATGCACAAGCAATAAATCTGAAGAAGAATAAAAAAAAAATCCCTTTTATAATGGAAACAAAATAAAATCAAATACTTGGGAATAAATCTAACAAAAGAGGCAAAGGACCTATACAAAGAAAACTATAAAACACTGTTAAAAGAAATAGAAGAAGACACAAAGAAATGGAAAGACATCCCCTGCTCATGGATTGGAAGAATAAACATTATTAAAATGGCCTTCCTACCAAAAGCAATATACAGCTTCGATGATATTCCAATCAAAATTTCAATGTCATTCTTCAAAGAAATAGAACAATTATTGATGAAATTGTATGGAATCACCAAAAACCCCGAATAGCCAAAGCTCTCCTGAAAAAAAAAAAAAAAAGGGAATGGAGGCATTACTTTCCCAGACTTCAAACTGTACTACAAAGCCATAATCATCAAAACTTCATGATATTGGAACAACAACAGACACACAGACCAATGGAATCGAATAGAAAATCCAGAAATAAACCCACAGATTTATGGTCAACTAATCTTTGACAAAGGAGCAAGGAATATGCATTGGAGTAAAGAAAGTTTGTTCAATAAATGGTGCTGGGAAAACTGGGTTGCTACATGCAAAAGAATGAAGCTTGACTACTACCTAACACCATGCACAAAAACCAACTCAAAATGGATTAAAGAACTAGACAGAAGACCTGAAACCATAAAATACATAGAAGGAAATATAGGCGAAACACTCCATGATATGCACCTGAAAGACATCTTTACAGGCACATCACCCAAAGCAGTGATAGTGAAGGCAAAGATAAACAGCTGGGACTACATCAAATTAAAGAGCTTCTGCAACAGCAAAAGAGACAATAACCAAAACAAAGAGAAACCCCACTGACTGGGAGAACTTTTTTTTTATAATCTTTATTTTTTTTTAATAGAGGCATGTTTTTATTTATTTATTTTATTTGTTTGTTTGCTTGTTTATACATGCACTGGGTACAGTCAGAAGTGTGGGAGGGTGAGAGAATTCAGCAGAGCCAGAGCGGGGAGCAGAGCAGGCAGAAGGACCAAAGTACACTGCTGAGGGGAGCAGCGGGCGGCAGGAGAGGTCTGCGCGCCATGTGGGACCCTCCTCTGGTGGCCGAGGAGCAGCTGGGGATTGAATCGGCGCTGCAGAGGCCGCGGGCAACTTCGCAACCCAGCGCTCAACCGCTGCGCCACCGGGGAGGCCCTGGGAGAACATTTTTGCACACAACACTAATGATAAAGGACTGATCACAAAAATCTGCAAAGAGCTGATGAGACTCAACAACAACAAAGAAAATAATCCAGTCAAAAATTGGGCAGAAGAGCTAAAAAGAAACTTCTCTGAAGAGGAAATGCAAATGGCCAACAGGCATATGAAAAATGTTCAACATCACTTGTAATCAGGGAAATGCAAATCAAAACTACCATGAGATACCATCTTACACCAGTGAGAATGGCACATATTAAAAAACTAGCAACAACAAATGTTGGCGAGGATGTGGAGAAAAAGGAACTCTTTTGCATTGTTGGTGGGAGTGCGAATTGGTCCAACCACTACGGAGAGCTGTGTGGAGATTTCTGGACCTACTAAACATAGAGCTTCCATATGATCCAGCAATCCCACTCCTAGGTATTTACCCAAAGGACACAGAAACATCAGTTCCAAAGAGCTGCACCCCTATGTTTCTAGCAGCACTGTTTACAATAGCTAAGCTTTGGAAACAACCCAAATGCCCAAAAATAGATGACTGGATCAAGAAGATGTGGTACATATACACCATGGAATATTACTCGGCATTCAAAAAAGATAAACACATGCAATTTGCATCAACATGGATGGCGCTGGAAGGGATCATGCTCAGCGAAATAAGCCAAAAAGAAAAAGAAAAATACCAGATGGTCTCACTCATAGCAGGAACCTAGAAAACTTAAATAAGAGACAAGGAAAAGAATAACTATAAGAAAGTGAAAATCAAAATCAACAAACAACTATGAGCCAGAGACACTCTATGGGGCATGGGGTCCAGGGAAAAGAGTGATTGGGGTCTAAATAAGGGGGTTGCAATTGTATGGGGAATATAAAAATAAAATTTAAATTAAAAAATAAATTATTGACCATCTCTTCTATAACAAAAACATGCTTTCCAATACAATAATTTAGTAAGGCTACATTTTGAAATCAAATGTTCTCATTCCATTAATTTATTAAAGTACAGAACTTAGGAAGTTCACTTTTATACCTTGATTTGTACACAGGCTTCACTCACTTCCATAAAACTCTAGGGTCACTATTCTAGCATATTCACCTCTCTACTTCCTCCTATCTCTCCTGATCTACCCTTTTGTAAACACATGATTTTCAGAGTCTAAAGTTATTTTTGTTGTCTTTTTCCACTTTTATTTTTGTGTTCCTTTAGTGGGTAAACAGTCCCTTAATGCTCACTGACAGATGACTAGATTAAAAAAAAAATCTATTTTGTCCAAAAATTATTATTCCATCTCAATGATGTTAATTTCAACATGAATATTGCTGAAATTTCCTGTGACTCCTACGGTGCATCCGGTCAATTCTTGTATTTCTAATGACTAATAACTACATTTAAAGTTACTTCTGCATAATGATTTGTCTACTTAGCTCAGGGTTGATAGCTTTCTTAATTCATGCTGTGATATATGGTTCTCTACAGCGTTATGGAATACAAGTTCCATTTACAGACTGACATGAACTAGTCATTCTCATTTTGTTTTATTCTTGTAAAATTAAATCATGCTTAATTGAAGAACATTTGTAAAATGATTAAAAAGAAACAAAAAGTATATTCTTTACCTGTACCCTAGACAGCAATAAATCATTGCAAAATTTCCATGTTTTTCATCTAGTGTGTGTATTTGTCCTGTTGAAAGGAATTAGGGAAGACAAAAAATGGAAAGATAGTCTGTGTGCATGCATTAGAGCAATGACCTCTTTTCTTGGGTTGATTCCCAGGTATACTATTTTTTTGTTTCAATTATAAAACAGATGGTTTTCTTCTGATTTGTGTGTGTTGATTTTGTATCCTGCTACTTTACTAACCTGGTTGATTATTTTGATTAGTTTTTCTATGGAGTTTTTAGGGTTCTCTATGTATATTATCATGTCCTCTGCAAATAGTGGTAGTTTTATTTCTTCTTTTCCTATTTGGAGTCCTTATATGTCTTTCTCTTGTCTTATTGCTCTGGCGAGGACTTCCAGTATTATATTGAAAAGCAGTGGTGAGAGTGGACATCCTTGTCTTGTTCCAGATCTTAAGAGAAAGGCTTTTAGCTTTTCACCACTGAGAATGATATTGTCTAATGGGTTTGTTGTATATGGCCTTTATTACATTAAGGAATGTTCCTCCTATCCTGAGGATTTCGTGGACCTTCATCATAAATGGATGTTGAACTTTGTCAGATGCTTTCTCAGCATCTTTTGATATGATAATATGATTTTTCTTTTTCTTTTTGTTGATTGATGTGTTGGATTAAACTGATTGATTTTTGTATGTTGAACCATCCTTGTGTCCCTGGAATAAATCCCACTTGGTCATGGTGAATTATCTTTTTGATGCATTGTTGGAGTCTGTTAGCTAGGATTTCATGGAGGGATTTTGCGTTAGTGTTCATTAGAGAAATTGGCCTATAGTTTTCCTTTTTCATCTTGTCCTTGTTTGGCTTTGGTATTAATGTAATGTTGGCTTCATAAAACATATTTGGTAGTATACTTTCCTTCTCAATTTTTTTAAAGAGTTTGTGTAGGATAGGTTTTTATTTTTCCCTCATAAAGGAAGGAGAGCTTTGTGGGACAGAGTATTCTAAGTTGGAATTTATTGATTTGGAGTTTGTTAAATATGTCCCTCCATTCTCTTCTTCCCCATAGTGTTTTGTCAGAGAAGTCTGATGTCAGCCCAATTGGTTTTCCCTTATAGTTTATCTGTTTCTTCTCCATCATGAGTTTTATTATTTATTCCTTGTCTTGGACCTTTGGAAACTTTACTATTATGTGTCTTGCCGTAGTTTTCCTTTTATTGTAGTTATTTTGTGTTCTTATAGCTTCCTGTATGTATATTTTCATTTCCTTCTTCATCCTTGGGAAATTCTCTTCAATTATCTCCTTGAATAGTTTCTTGGTTCCTTTGTCTCTCTCCTTACTTCCTATGACTCTTGTATTTCCTTTCCTCATGGTGACACATAGTTCTCAACGTGTTTCTTCATTCTTTTTTATTTGTACTTCTCTTCTCTTTCCTTTTCTTTTTTGGTTCTTTTTCTGTGTTTATCTTCAGGAGTACTGAATTGTTTCTCCATTTCTTCCATTCTATTTTCATGGGTTTTCCATGAATTCTTAAGCTCCTCTGCTAATCTCTGGATATCTTCAAGTTCCTTCACTTTCTTCCTCAGTTCATTGATTATATTCTTATCTCATTCTGCACTTTTTCTTAACTCTTTAATTATTTTCATTATGGCTTTTTTGAATTCTTTGTCTGGAGGGGGAAATATTTTTCTGTGTTCTGTTATTGGGTTCTGGAGGTTGACTTTCTTTCTATGGCGTATTGTTCCCAGAAGAGCCTGCTTGATCATTTGTAATTTTCTTTCTTCCCATTGTTAGCCTTTGACTTTGTCCTGTTCATAGTGCCTCTGTACTGCAGTGCTGGTGGGCATTACTTCTGACTTCTCTTACTCAGGCACTGACTTCTCTTACCTGCCTAGTGTCGCATATGCTGTGGCTGCATACACATCCAGACACTCTTCAATTTTGGTAGGTGTTATCCTGAGCTGTGCTTTATACCAGAATCCTTGATTTTCCAGCCCCACTATGTAGAAGGGGATCTGATGTCTCAGCCTGTGGTAATCCAGTGTCTCTTGTGGAGTATTGCACCTCCAGACACATGCTGAGGCCATGTCCACAGGGAGGTGCCTGCAGTCTGGGTGGAATGTATTTCTCTGTTGAATGTATTTCTCTGGCCCATTTAGGTGTGTCTTAGGAAAATACCAGGATCAAAAGAGAATAAGGAGAGAAAGATGGGATGAGAGGAAAGAGGAGGATGATACAGAAATGTAGAAGGGAAAAAGGTGAAAGAAGGAAGGGGTTAGATGGGGGAGGAGGAAAGTGGAGGAGGAGGGAATGTAGCAGAAAGAAAAGAGAAAGTGATGGTAATGTTGAATGAGAGAAAGAAGTAAAATAGAAGAATCAGAATACAGAAATAATAGAGAGGGAAATGAACACTAGACCAGCAACAGAATGATAAACAAAAACACACACAAACAGATGGGGGAGAATTGCTTCTCAGGACTCTGATGGTTCTCAGTGGGGTAGTTGTTGCTCTTTTAGTCTTGTCTCCTGGGGACCACTGTGGGGCCGCGTAATGCAGTCTTCCCAGGGAGGGTAGATAAAAAAACAAGCACAAAGGGCATGGAATGAGCTGTAGCTGTTTGTGTGGGAGAATCGGCAGAACTTATGGGCCCATGAGGTGTTGGGTGGGTGATGGTGCTCCTACAACCTCCCTCATGTGAAGGTTTTGAGTACCAAGCACCCCAATGTCAGGACCAGCCCTATTTGGCACCCCTGATATTCTTCCTGCTTAAGTGCAACAGAGTGGTGAAATGATTCCACCGGTCTCTAGGAGGGAGGAGAGGTAGGCACCAAAATAAAGGGGCCTGATCCCAGCACTGCATGTTTGTGGGGAGACCCTGCTTGTCCACCTTTCATTGTCTGGACCCCTCAGATGTCTCAGGATTCTCCTGGCTTCTTGTCTTCAAGCTGTTCCTCCCTTACTTCTAGATGTAGTGGGCCAACTTTGTGGGTGGGGAAGGGTGAAGGGTTCTGATGATTTTTTGTCTTCCCTTCTCCTGTCTTTCCAAATTCCCTGGACGGTCTGAGAGAATCACAGGAGCTGTCAAGTCTGTCTTACATGTCTGGGTCCTTCCATTATCTTGCCATTATAACTCCCTATCAGATGTTTTCATGGGGACTTTGATCCAAGTGTCCCTTCACCACCATGTTGATGACATCCTAACACTGAAACCTTCATGGTGATTTCCACACGTCATGCCTGCCTGGACATCCTTTAAGAATCCATTGTATTCC
This sequence comes from Talpa europaea, assembly GCF_964194135.1. NCBI lineage: Eukaryota > Metazoa > Chordata > Mammalia > Eulipotyphla > Talpidae > Talpa > Talpa europaea. The sequence continues at coordinate 104,358,792 of NC_140071.1, read as the reverse complement.
ATGCACTATTTGGAGATCCAATAATCAAACTCAATTCTATACTATTTACTGAAGGTAAGATCAAGTTACACAGGCTAAGGGTTCAGTACTACAAATTTGCCCCACACAACAACATCAAGTTTCTCATGACCTCCTAAAAACAGACCCTGCAGTCACATGCTCAGTTGTTTGCTGTGTTTCTGATTGACTGGTTATAAATCAGAGCTTTCCAAGATTCCATCCTAAAGTTCAGTAAATTTGCTAAAACTTCTTTTGGTTTCCATTTGCATGGAATTTTTTCTGTTACTTTACAGTCTGCCTGTGTGTCCTTATATCTGATGAGAGTTCTTTAGGTAACATATAGATGGGTCATATTTTTTAAAATAATTTCAGCCAATCGATGTCTTTTGATTTGAGAATTTAGTCGATTTTTATTTTAAGCAAGTATTAGTAAGCAGATACACTTTCCATTTTTCATTTGATTTGAGTGTTTTAGAATTGTTTCTTTCTTTCTTTTTCCCTTTCTCTCTTTTTTAAAGATTTATTTATTTATGCAAGAACTGGGGTACAGACCAGATGCGTGGAAGTGTGAGAGGATTCACCAGAGACAGAGCGGGGAACAGAACAGCAGACTGACTGAAATACACTGCTGAGGGGTGCAGCAGGCGAGACAGGAGAGGTCTGCTGCGCCAGGTGGGACCCTTGCCTGGCAGCTGGGATGGAAACGGCTCTGCAGAGGCTGTGGACAGCTTCATGTGCTGCGCTCAACTGCTTACACCACTACGGGAGGCCCTTTCCTTTTCTCTTTGGTTGTGGTTTTCTTGTCCTTTCATCTGGAACATATTCCTCTACTCCTTCATTTTTCTTAATTCTCTGAGTTGGTTTCTATGCATTAGATGAAATAACCACCTTTTACTGTCTTGTAGGAGTGGCCTCATATGGGGTACAACCTTAGCTAGGTTGTCTCTCAAATTTTTGTGATTATCAAAATAGTTTATTTTATTTTTAGGGTTCCTAGAAATAGCGAGTTTGTGCCAAGATATACCAATGTCTCCAAGGAGAAGAATTCAGCTGGCACCTAAAATTTGTTTTAGGTGGAAATCACACACTGGAAATCACACACTCAAGGAAAGATTTCTAAAAATGCAACTAATACTCTTTCATGGGATAACTGGGCGATGGGTGTTCCTCTAAGCTCCATTTGTTTTCAACCTAGTGTGACAATTTAAAATGTTGTTTTATTGTACAATATGTAAGATTCTTCAGCCTTAGGACTCAGAAATGACTATTCCCTTTTGTCCTTTTCTGTTTTGACAGTCTTCTGGCAACAGAACAGGAAACATTTTGCTGTGATATACACAGCAGTTGCCACACAGGCCAGCAGGAGCCCGATCATATCCAAGGAATGGTACTGGACCCAGGTGAGGTGATGGGAGGCTGGCCGCACGTGCTTGGCTCCCTTATTATGCACGACAAACTCGATTCAGAAGACCACTCGATCCAGAGACTTCACAGCTGATCGTGTTGCATCCTTGATAATTTCATGATATTTTCTTCATATCTAGGGAGAAACAAAATTTATAGATATTGGAAGGGAGCTAACTTGCCTAAGCATATCATTTTCTGAACGTTTTATACAAGGTCATACATATGTTTCAAAATAAATGCCATAGATTTGGATATGAAGATAAAATATAAGGTGGGATGTTAAGACTTTTCTATCAGATGAAATGTTATGATATATCAATATAGGGTAATACTTATAGTAGTAATGAAAACTGAATTGGTGCGCACCATAAGAGGCACTACAATATCTACCACATTATTTTCCTATGGGGCATGAAAAATGTTAAATATTTATTTTTTTGATACAATATCTTTTATGTTTTCAAGGACACATCCAGAGTATGAAAATGAACTCACCAGGTTTGAGATTAAGTGTTTATAAATCATATATCTCTTTATATACCTGTGTCTACAGTATAATAATAAATACAATGAATAATTCTTTATGCCCAACAGAAAGAAGACATCCAAATTCATAACTTATCAAAATATTGAAATAGACATTTTTCAAAAGAAGATATGTGACTGGCCAACAAGAATTTGAGAAGACACTCAATAATTTGTGTGTAAGGGAGATACAAATGAATACCACAATGCAAGACCACTTTCCCACCACTAGGGTGACTAAAATTAAAAAGACAAGTGATAGCAATCAATGATAACAATGTGCAGAACTCTCAAACAAGATGGTGGGAATGTAAAATGATGAACTTCTCTCAACATCAGTTTGGAAATTTCTTATAAAATTACCCCATGCTATATCAATTTGTCAGGCAACCAACCCACACCGGGTAGGTTCATTACTGGTTCTAGCAGCCCTGCTGGTGTCTTCATGCTCTCCACTTTTAGTCATCACCGTACACTGTCGCACTCTGCCACTCCACTCCCCTGTCCGAGGCACTGCACCACACTGCACTGTGCTGCGACGCCACGCACACCACGCCACGCCACGCATGCCACGCCATTTGGCTGAGTGCGCATGAGCAGTGGGAGGGCAGAAAAGCCTGAAGATTTCCCCCCTACTTCCCCTACAATCCACCCCCTCAGGGTTTTCTGCTATATAGTCTATATACAAGTATATACAAGTTTCCTTTAACAAACATAAGCACTGCGGCCATGGCCTACAAATGCAAACAGTATATACATCACAACATAACTAAGTTCAATTCTCCTAGGGGTGGAAAAATAAAGAAGTTATTGGTACCAGCAATGGGAGATCCCTCCCATCTGGCAATATACATGCCAATTTTGTGTCCGAAGATAATATTGTAGCTGGCATCAGTGGCCTTCCAAGTCGTGAGTACCACACTCGCTTTGCCAGTGAAGAGGCATCAGTGGGCTCTACGTGTAGCAAGAGTGGAGAGCTCATTATAGGCCACAGAGTCATCACAAATGTACCCTTTAGGATCACCCGCTGATCTGCCACCCCAGGGTGGGTAACACGCACCTGTGGCGGCCACTGTGCAGTCACCTATGGCGTTATTTGTAAATTGGCCTCCAGGCCACGACCCCAAGGGGCTATCAGAGCCACCCAGTGCATGTGAGGAGTCTTCACAGTTCAGGGCTAGTCCCAGTCCACAGTATGCCCTGGGTCCACTCCGGTTGGGGCTGGCAATAAAATGTTGCCCTGCTGTCCAAATCCGGGCTTTAACAAAATACCTGAAGTTTGTATCTGCAACTGAGTGGGAGCAGTGGCACGATGCAGCAATGTCTCCACTAGAGCCAGGCCGCCTTTCCTGCTCCTCTCATTTAGTGTTCGTAGTACATCCCACAGACGTTGGCTCCACCCGGCCAGCATTGGAGTGGGGGCAGTGACTCAGTCCTTGCTTTAGCAGTCCGTTATAACTTGTTCTATGATCCCTGCCACTTTGGGATTATAAGGAGTGTGAAACTTCCATACAACACCCATGTTCTTGGCCCACTGCTGCACCCAGGCTCCTGTAAAATGAGTCCCTTGGTCACTCTCCACTGCCAGCGGACGTCCATATGCAGCACATAGACGTGCCAGTGCTGTCAAAACTGCCTTTTGGTCTGCATGTGGAGCAAGGTAAGCTGCCAATAACCCAGTAGCAGTGTCCACACAGGTGACTGCATAGTGTTGTCCATTGGAGCAAGGTAGTGGTCCAATGATATCAACCTGCCAGCGTGTCAGGTGTACCTGTCCCCGAAACACCTGGCCTGTAGATGTAAAAGGTCTCCGGGGTAAGTCCTGGAACACACTACACATTGTTCACAAACAGTCTGAACCTCCTCTAAAGTTACAGGTAGACCCCAGGCTGCACAGTGGCCCACATTGTCTTTTGCCCTGTGTGGAGCAAGCATCTGTGTAGCCACTGCACAATATCCCGCCCCAGAGCAGTTTTAAGCCATCAAACCTGGGCTAGGGTATCTGCTTCATCGTTGCCTGGTGAGGCCAATGGGTCATGTCCTGTGACATGATAAACAGTCACCTGCTTCTGATGCCCTAGATCCCATAGATCTTTCTATAGGCCTGGCCCCACATGGCCGATGCATGACTGTCCAGTCAGGTCCCTGTAGCCCAACTCTCAGTACAAATTACTAGAGGGGAAGGCCCATGGGCCACCACCATCCATACAGCTCCCAGTTCAGCCCATTGGCTGCTCTGTTCTGTCCCAGTTTCAAACCAAATACTGTCCATTTCTGGGTGTACAGCCACAACTGTCCAAGAGGATGGCTGGCCCCAGCTGGATACCAGGCCTCTGCTGGAATCGGTGCTCATCCCTTCTTGTAGGGACTAGCTTCAGGTTTGGCTTCTACACAGGCTTCTGAAGTTGGTTCCATACTGACATACGTCACCAGACTAAGAACCTCCAGCAACTCTGCCCTTAAGGGGCTAGTTGACAGCATACAGCGCTGTTCTAGGTATTCCCCCCACTTTGCCAAGGTGGGCATTTGAGCAGTACCACTATGGGGCTTTGTCATCCATCCTGTACCCATCTGGCTATTGGGTAAGTGGTTCTCACTAAGACAGGAGCTGTGGCAGTTATACTTGCAGTAGCTAGTAAGGCTGCATTACCACAGCTTGCTGCTTTTCAATTAAGGAATACCTAACCTCAGCCCCCTTCCAGAGTTGGGTCCAGAACCCAATAGGCTGTCATAACCTCTCTGATTTCTGCCAGAGTCCCCACCCGAACCCTTCCTAAGTAACATGCACATCTAGCTCACAGGGTCGGGCTGGGTCAAAAACCAGCAAGGCCTGAGCAGTCTTTATAGTTCGTTTGGACGTGGCAAATGCTGTATTTGCCTCAGCTGACCAATCCCACTTGGCCCCCATACATATCAACATATACAAGGGTCATAGGCCATGTGAGGTATAAATGCCCTCCAGTAACCCAGCAGGCCCAGAAAGGCTTGCACCTGCTTCACTGTGGTTGGAGTGGGGTAAACTTGTACTTTATCTGTTACAGCATCAGGAATAACCTTTGTCTTACCTGACCAAACAACCCCCAAGAACTTAACCTTCCCACTGGGCCAAATCTGCTGCCACCAGCCCGTGGCACAGAGTAGGGCTGTGCAGGTATCCCTGTGGGAGCACAGTAAATGTCCACTGCTGGCCTTCCCACATGAAGGCAAACTGGTTTTGACTCTCTGGACCTGTATCTATCGGGAAAAAATATATTTGCCAGATCGGCTACAAAATGACACATGCCTATCTCCTGGCTCAGATGATCCATCAAGTCGCCACTGAAGGCACTGCAGCATACAAGGGGGGAACTACCTTATTTATCTCACAGTAGTCTACTGTCCTGCGCCAAGAGCCATCGGGCTTCTTCACTGTCCACACCAGCGAATTGTAGGGGCTGTGGGCAGTACGCACAATGCCTACTTTCTCCAATTCTGATATTATGCCCGTAATTTCCTTGTGGCCATTGGGCAACAGATAGTGCTTGGTATTAGTCACTCGCCTAGCAACTGGCAGTTGTATGGGCAGATGCTTAGCATGTCCTCTCACGACTGCTTTTACCACACACACTCTAAGGCGAAACTCTCCGGCTGTGGTCTCTAGCCATAAGCCACGTACGTAGTACATCCACCCCCAGGATGTATTCCGGCATGGGCGATACATATACTTTGTGCTCCTTCAGGGGTAATCACCCAGTCCCCAGGGACAGTCTCACTGATGTCACCTTGACACTCCGGCCTCCATAGCCATCAATATAGCAAGCAGACCCTTGAAATTTTCCTGGATTTCCATAGAGCAGAGTACATTCTGCTCCTGTATCTACCAAAGCCAAAACCCTTTGCACGTTAGTCAGGGACCAGTGGATGGCAAGCTCCACATGTGGCCTCCGGTCCCCGCCTGTCCCCCGTGGATGCGTTCCTTGGCCCTCACCCTATTCCAAAGTGATCAGGCCATCGCCTGAGGACAGGGTTGGCAGCAAGTGGTCTTCCAGGTGCGGGGCGCATGCCTGAGGCCTGAAGCTTCCAGGCTTCCCCTTTGCAGCAGTCCTTCTCATGGGCATGAACCTCTGGTCTTCTCGCAGCTGCTTCCATAATTCTAAAAAATATGCATTGGGCTTTGCATGTATTTTAGTGCGATCTACACCTGCTCTCTCTGTCTGTATTTGGTTACGGGTGACTTTAACAGATTCTACGGTGCCAAGAGGCTTCCTTGCCCTCCTTCGCATTCCTTTTGGCTGTTCAACAACTACCCATATTCCTTTCTGAGTTTGAGAGTGCCGGCTCTCAACTTTGCCCAAGCTAGTTATTGAGGGGGCACTCTTTAATACCAAGTCTCTCATCCCTGCTGTGAAACGCTCGTCGTCAGGACCACGCGTATTCACATTAAACATGGCCTGCCGCATCCCCAATTCCCGAAGTACCTGCACCAGCTTGGTGTACGTCTGCCATCTGCTCACTGTCTCCGGCACGTCTCTTGCATCAGCCCAGACTGTCCGTATGGCAGCCATTATCCACTCCAGGAGGGTGTGGTTGCCCTGGCCATACCGCCGGCTGTTCTGCAGCCTCTGTCTCAAGAATGGGTGTAAAGTCACGGAGGCCAGTCTCTCCATCTTTTGTGCCATGCAAATAATTCCACCTACCCCTAGGTCCCACAAACGCAGCAGCCAGGCTGCCAAGGGCTCCCCTGGTTTCTGGCAGAACTCTTTGCCCAAGTCCACCAGTTCCACCTTGGTGTATGGTTGGTAAATTCTGTCATTTGTGGTGGTCCAGTAGCCTCACCCCCTGGGGCCATGGGTCGCTGCCGCTTCATTTTCTGATTCATCATCGGGCGGACCTGAAGCATGAAACCAGCCTTCTCCTTCTCTCCAGAGGAGTCTGGCATCTCTGGAGTCACAGGTTGTTTTACTACCACTGGCTGCAACTCCGGCAAAGGGCCAGCCTCCCTGTCCTCCTCTCCTGAGGAGTCTGGCAACTCCAGAGTTACAGGTTGTTTTGCCACCTCCGGCTGCGACTTGGGCAAAGGGCCAGCCTCCCTCTCCTCCTCTCCTGAGAAGGAGTCTGGCATCTCTGGAATGCTGAGTTGGTTTCCCCGAACTTCTTCCTCCAGAATCCTCAAGCATTGTTGTAGTATCTACATCTCTTCCCACATCTCATCAAGTACTTGCTGGATTCTGGATCACTCTTCCTGCCTACACTCTTGCAGAGCTGTGAGAAACACCCATCCCACTGGCCCTGCAGCCTCGCAGGCACTGTATCTATCCAGGGTCTCTTTGATTTCATATAGGGCCTGTTTCAGCTGCACCAGGGATGCATCTACCTCTGGCCATTCCTGGGGAGGTGCCCACTGGGAGAGGAGGCTGGCCACAAGAACAATCTGCTCATGGCCAGCCACCCGGCAATCCCTCCATCGAGCCATCCTGCTTTGAGCCATCCTGCCGACTATGCCAAATGTCACACAACCAACCCACACTGGGTAGGTTCATTACAGGTTCTAGCAGCCCTGTTGGTGTCTTTATGTTCTCTGCTTTTAGTCATCGCCATACTCTGTTGCACTCTGCCACACCACTCTCTGTCCTAGGCACCACACCGCACTGCACTGCGCTGCAAGGCCACGAATGCCACGCAGTTTTGCTGAATGTGCATGTGCAGTGGGAGGGCTAAAAAGCCTGAAGCTTTCCCGCCTACTTACCTCACACAATTCAACTCCTAATTTATATTCAAAAGAAATGAAAACATATCACAGAAAAGCATGTACAGCAATGTTCATAATGGCATAACATAAACACAAAGTGTTCAGGAATGATAAGTGTGCAAATAAATGTAGCAAAGCCATACCATAGAACGGTATGATTATTCAAAAAATCAAGGGTACCATGTGGGTGAAACTAAAATATCTGAAGATATGAGAGAGAAACCAGTTGTAATATACAAATCATTTCAAATGATTCTGATTATATGAAAAAGCCACATTAGGGACAGAAAATAGAATAATGGTTGTGTAAGAAGAGAGGCATGGAAACCAACTTCTAAGTTACATAAGATTTTTTTTAGGTGTGTTGAAAATGTTCTATCCTTGAATTATACTGATGGTTTAATAACTGTAATATACTGCATTTACTTGAAATTTATATATAAGCTATTGAATTTTATTATATATAAATTGTACTTATTTATAAAATCTGTTAAAATAATAACAAAAAATTATATTTTGGTCAAAAGTAGATTTATACTTTCTGAAATTTTAGGTGCAAACCTAAAACTCAACCTCAAGTTCTTCATTCATGTTTTCCTGTGGTTTCTATAAATGTTTACAATCACCTATAGAATTAAGCATTTGCTCTTGTAGAAAATTATTGCATAATTATTAACCCATTCACTCAAGCAGGATCAAAATGAAACTTTGAAATTAATGTCTGATTGAAAATAAAAATGCATTTGATAGGTTATATCATCTTAGTAGTTGCGTAATTATTAAAAAAGAGAAGAAACATTGTTAATAAAAATGTTTGTAAACATTGAGAAAAATTCTGATACTCACCAGGGGTCATTAATAACTATCTTCAGTGCATGGAGCAAATCTGTGCTTGACATTTTTTGTAAGTCCAGTGCAACAGCTGCTCCTTTCACCATCATATGAGTAATGCCCATCATCAGGATGCCATGGTAGATTGCCTCATAGACACCATTGGCTCCAGCATGGGTAATAAAAGCCTTAGTTTTTGGATGACCTATACTGGGTGAATTTCAAGACATAAATTATAACTCTGAGGAAACAAATGAGAGTCAAACAATTTAGGAGACTGAAAGTGGCATAGTTTTCTCCAGAACAGATTATTATTCACCTAAAATTCATTAATAACTTTCTTTTTTTTTTAAAGATTTATTGATTTATTTATATAAGCACTGGGTACAGTCAGAAGCACGGGAGGGTGAGAAAATTCACCAGAGCCAGAGCGGGGAACAGAACAGGCAGACTGATGAAATGCACTGCTGAGGGGAGCAGCGGGCGTGGCAGGAGAGGTCTGTGTACCATGTGGGACTCTCGCCGGCGGCCGGGGATCGAACTAGCACAGCAGAGGCTGCAGGCAGCTTCGCAGCCCAGCACTCAACTGCTGGGCCACCAGGAGAGGCCGCTCATTAATAACTTTCTTATCTCAGGCAAGCATACTTAAGATTATTTTCCCCCAGCTCTATACCTTCTATGGTATTTATCCTTTCTCTCTCTTAGCTCCCTTTTAACTTTAGAGCCTTCACTTAGTTTATTAGTGTCTATCGATTTAAACAAATTTAGCTGTTTGCTATTTAAAACAATATTTGTCTTTGTCATTCAGACTTGCCTTACACTACACACAATTCCTTAGAGATCTTCCCATTTTGCCATACATCCCCAGTATTTGATCTTTCCTTATGTCTGATTACTCTGCAATCCTGTGGATCTACCAGTCTTTGTTATTAATCTTGTGTCAGTGGACTTCAGGATGTTTCCCAGGGCTACTTTCAGTAAATAATAAGCAATGAATATTGTAGAGCATATAATTTTTTGAGTTAATGGTTTCAAGGCCTTTGGAGAAATGTCCTAGTGTGAATTGGATCATAGGATATTTCCATTTTTGGTTTTAAGATAAAATCAGATTGCTTCCATAATGGCTGCAGCAGTTTACATTCCTACTAAGAGCTCACAGGGCTCCTTTCCTCCACATACTTTCCACCACTTGTTGCTATACACTTCTCACAGGTATCAGATCGTATCTCATTGTGGTTTTAACGTGAATCTCTATTAAAAGTGACAATGAACATTATTTTTATGGATGTTTTATCATTCTGGGTATCTTTCTTGGTGAATTGTTTGTTCAGATATGCCGCCCACATATTAATTAAGGAATTTGTTTTTCTATTGTGAATCAATATATGAGTTTTTAAATATCTTGGAAATGAACTCACTGTAGGTTTTGTAAATATTTTCTCTCTCAGCATGTCTAATTAATTTATTTATCTTCAATTTTACTGTGTAAAAGCTTTTTAATTTGATATAATAGCAATTTCTTATTTTTTTTATTTTTTCCCTGTTCTAGAGATTTATCCTTCATAACCAACTTTATCACTGATGTCATTAAGCATATAATCAATGTTTTCTGCTACGTACTTTATAGCTTCAGGTTTTTGCTCTCACTACTCTAGTAAAAAAAAAAAAAACACTATATGGTATTAGCATAGCAAAGGACAAATACATAGATGGACCTAAATCAAATGTGCAGAATTCAATTTGCATACATAGCAATACATAATTTATGATACAGCATACAAAACAGGGAAAAAAGTCTCTCTAATAAATGGCTCTGGAAAAATTGAGTACATGTAAATAAATAATGTCGAATCATTCTCTTAGTCTGTGCACCAAAACTAAATTAAAAATGGATTAAAGATCCAGCAATAAGATCTTCAGCAATAAAGCACATAGCTGAAAATACTGCTGATGTGTTCCATCACACAGATAATAAATGTTTTTGGAGACTTGTCCCCTGTAACAATAATATAAAAGGAAAAGTAAAAAATTAGGATTACCTCAATTCAGAAAGCTTTCTGTTGTGAAAGAAAATGAAAGCATGTTAACAGGATGTTATTGGGTGAAAATACACACCACATGACTTGCAGGAGGTTAAATTCCAAAATATATTTTTAAAAATCCAACAATTAAAATAAAACAAATAGGGCCTCCCCGGTGGCACAGCAGTTGAGCGCTGGGTTGCAAAGCTGCCCGCAGCTTCTGCAGCGCCGGTTCTATCCCCGACTGCTTCCTGGCCACCAGAGGAGGGTCCCACATGGCGCGCAGACCTCTCCTGCCGCCCGCTGCTCCCCTCAGCAGTGTACTTCGGTCCTTCTGCCTGCTCTGCTCCCCGCTCTGGCTCTGGTGAATTCTCTCACCCTCCCTCACTTGTGACTGTACCCAGTGCTTGTATAAATAATAAATAAATAAATAAACAAATCTTCAAAACAAACAAACAAATAATCCAATTAATAAATGGGCAGCAGATCTGGATAAATAATTCATGAAAAAAGATAGTCAAAAGGATTAAGCATAGATGAGAAGAATATTCATTATCTAAACTTTTAATAAGGAGGTACAGTTTAAAACCACAAAGATATAGCATCTGACGCTTGTGAGGATTGTACTCAAAAAGATCTCCAACAACAAGTGGTGGAGAAGATGAAAATGAGGAAATGAGGAAAATGAGGAAAATGAGCCCTACTTATTAATAAGAATAAACTGTGCAGCCACAATGGAAAGCAGTCTGGATTTAACTTAAAAAACCAAAAATATGGAAATTCTCTATGACTCAGAAAATCCACATAAAGGTATCTATCTAAAGAATATAAAACCATTAACTCAAAAAAGCATATTGCCTACAGTGGTGATTACAACAGTATTTATAATAGCTAGGACATGGGGTAACCTACCTAGTGATTAAAGATTGGATCAGGAAGAAGTGGTATAGTCACATTACAGAATACTATTCAGCCAGAAGAAAAGAAGTACTGGAATACAAAAAAATGGAAAGAGTTCAAGGGAATTATATGTAGTAAAGCAAGTCATAATGACAAAGATAATAACTAGAGATTTAGATAGCACACAATTTGGGAGAGTAAAATAGTGAAAAAAACTGGCTGATTTTAATAAAACAAGTGATGTTTTCTGCTATTCACGGGGAGGTAGAGGGAGAAAAATTCAAGTAGATATGCGAGATGGTGGTGGGGGAAAGAAAAGAAATATTAGGGCCAAAAAAATCTCCTAGAGAAGTAGTTACACATGAAATAAGGACACCTTGATTCTAGTCATGAGGAATGTGATTAATATATTAAATTAAAAAGTTTATATATTATCTTTCTCCCATATTACTGAAAAATAAATACAAAGAGCTAAATCTTCCTTATATTTTCAATAATAAATGTTCAATAAATTTGTTTCCTTCTGAACTATTATCTCAGAATGGTTGAACTTACTCTAATTTCATTGTTTTTTTTTTTCCCCAGGCTCTTACCCAGAAGGTCATTTTGGGGGAGCCATTTATAGAGCCAAGTGTTTGCCCCTAAGGTAGCTGGCTTCTTGCCAACAAATCTCCATAGAACCTGTTAGGGTAAAGAATATATCTTATTCCAATAGTGAAGTTTAAAAGTTAGAATGTAAGTTATAACATTATAATTATAATGTTATAATTAAAGACATTTGGAGATCATCAATTCACACATATGCATTAGATGTTAAAACTGAAAAATGTTAAAACGCTGATAGTTACACACACTTTTTTATATTCATGCAAGTATGAATCCAATCATATAGTAAGTACAGTCAGGTACTTTTTTTATCACTAGCTATTAAGCACTGCGTGAAGCCAGGACATTATTTATGTTTTTAACTTTGGAAATTCATTTAGTGTAAAAAAAGAAGGCCTATTTTCACTACATAAAATATACTTTTATTATACGAAATCAAAATGTTGTTACTGAAAAAAATTCAAATTGTGATGATGCCAATTTTTTTAAGTGTAAGAGTGTGGTATGTAGGATCATCAATTGTTAAAAATTAATCATTTTTCTTGAACTGCTGTTGAGCATCCTATGCAGAATATGTGCAGAGTTATTTATGACATCTGCAATCAATATTCCCATGAAATTAAAATTGTGCATAAAATAAAGAATGTTACAAACACAATAAGCAAAAATGGATGTGATATTGCAAGAGATATTCAGTGCTTAATTTGAGTTTCTGAGTCTGTAAGGTATCACATATTTGTCATGGATTACAAGTTTCAAATTACCCTGCAGTTTCAATCTTTCCTGCAATAGTTGTGAGATTGAATGATCATTCTTATTATTATTCATCACTGCACTTCTAAAAGACAAATTTCTCTGACCATATAGTTATGAAAATTACCACAAAGATCCTGGTATAGGTAAGACATAGCTCTACAAATTTAAAACTTGACTTAACCTAGTACTTCACTATAAAGCTCATTCCATGGTTTCTTATTTATTGTTTGGAACCAAAAGTCAAAGTAGAGCACATATATCATATTTTTCACCCTCTCCATGAATGTCATTTTATCACTTAATTCTGACAAAACAACAGGTACATAGGATGGTGGCAGTGGAAGTTTTCCAATATGCTTTTCAAATTGATTTCCAGGTGTGAAACGGAGACTGTACACAAATGGTACTTTAAGCAGCTCTGCGAGCAGCTCACCACAGGGTCCTATGGCATCTGCGAGAACCATGTCAAATCTTGATTCTTGGAGTTTTTTTTTATAAGGTTTTCATTCTTGACTACATCTTTACAGAGCTCTTGAACAGCATCAAAAAACTTCCAAAGCATATCTTGTGATTTTGAAAAATGTGTCCAAAAGGAGTCTTTAGGCAACTCATATGAGCAATCTATCACTACTTGCTTGAACACACCTGCAAACTCAGATTTAGAGAGAGATGTAGGGTAAATCTCAAATTTAATGGCAGATGGTTTGTTGGGATCAATAAGAATGTAAATTGGAGGTGTCAGAACAACCACTTCGTGACCTCTCTCAACAAGTTCATCCAGGATTGTTTTCATATTCATCCAAGGACTGTATTCTGTAGGCCACACCAGCACCTTTCCACAACTCCCAGAGCTAAAGTAAAAACCCAGCTGGAGCAGCAGAAAAGCTGAAGTCCATTTCACAGACATCCTGGTAAAATGTGGTACTTCTTTAAAAAAATGGCTTTCCCTTCTCATTTCTCAGGGTTATATCCTGGAGAAATAAGACACAAAGTTAAACTATAATTGTCACCTCTCAAAGTCAATAGATTGTTTTGACAATCAGAACTCTGTGTGGTGTGTGGAGAAAGCAAAGGTAGATGAACTTGCTTGTATACAAACAACATGAACTTGATTGATCTCAGGGTCTGTTTGAAGATTATAAATGCTATTGCCAGTTAAGAGTTAATAATCTTACAAATGTAAGTCACTTATCTTACATGATATATTCTAGAAGAGTGTCAGGAAGAGTGGACAATGAGAGATGACCATGTTTACCACCTGCTGACAGATAAATTAAAGAGAAAACTCTTCTGCTGCTGAGTCCTAATGACTTGGGATCCTTGTTTAAGAGATTGTTTTGTTTGGTTTTATAAATGCTTTCTTAACATTTAATTCACATTCTATTCACTTGCTGAATTCAAAATGTAGAATTCAGTCTTTCATAGTATTTTCATAGAATTTTGCAGCTTCTATGATATTAAATTCAGAGATTTTTATTATCCCCTAAAGGAGCATTTACACTTTAACTGTATCTTGCTAAGTTCTGTCTTTTTCTTGTTCTAGTCAGTAATAAATCTAGTTTTGTCTCTATAGATTTGCTTTATCTGAACAATTTCTGTGAAAGGAATCATGTAATTTACATTCTTTTGACTTGTGAACCTATTCCCCTAGATCATATACAATATTGTAACCTAGTGTAACCTGAACAATAAATAAATAAGTAAACAAATAAATAAATAGATGTCAATGGATTTCAGAAGAGTATTATACTTTATTTAGTTCTTCTAAGATAGTTGCTTTCACACTGGTATTTAGTCATCAATATATATTTATAAAGAGGATATATAATGTTGTATAGGATTATATAAATAAAATAATTGTGTATTAAAAATGAAATAATGAATTATTATAAATTAAACAATTACAATGGTATAATCTTTTATTTATTTAAATTAATTTATTAGTCTTTATTATTAAGCTGTACTACTGCTTTATTTATCCTAGATAGAAGTCCCTTAATATTTTCTATTTGTGGATTTTCTTCACTTGTTTGATAGTACCTTTTTCAGGTACAAAAATTTTTAATTTTGATGAATTCCATCTTATCTATTTCTCTGTTTTAGTGTATTTTTGTTTCTCAGCAGTTTTTGCCTATCCAAATTCATTATGATTTATCCATACTTTCTTAAGTGAATTTTGTCATTTCACAGTTATATCTTTTATCCATTTTTAGTTAATTTTAGGTTGTTGTACCACAAAGTTTTCAAAAGTGTTCTTGCACATGGACATCTAGGTGTCTCAGCACTATTTGCTGCAAAGACAGTACTTTTCTTACTGAATTGTCTTTGCACTCTTGCTGAAAAATGGAATCCATTGATCATAAGGCTGATTTCTAGACCTTCAAAATATTTAATTCATATGTATGTACTGACACCTTTTTGTTTTCACCAATTATGTTCACTGACATGAAGTTGGTTTACGACATTGTATTAGTTTAGGGTTATAGATTCAAGCATCTTCAAATGTATGTTTTCATATCATTCCCACTATGGTAGCCCCAATAATCCTACACTTTGCTGCACTGGACTCTGTACTTCCCCATTCCCATACCTCCAACCTCCCTTTCAGTTTTGCATTCAGATGTCAAGATTTTGTTATCAGCTGGATGAGTCCCATCAGTGAGACACACCAGCTTAAGATGCAAGGCAACTACTCCCATTGTTCCTTTCCTTTTCTGACCACTTCTAGCAACAAAACAGACAACATTTTGAGATGACGTACATAGCAGGTGCCACATAGGACCCCAGGAACCTGATCACATTCAGCAAGTGCTGCTGGATCCAGGTGAGGTCATGGAGGCTGGCTGCAGATGCTTGGCTCCCTTATTAAGCATGACAAACTACTTCAACAATGAAGATCAATATTGTCAATAGACTGCACTTGGTTGGCAACTAGTTTTCTTTCATCATTTTGAAATTATAACGCTGGTCACTTCTGACCTGTAAAGTTTCTGAAATATCAAATAGTGTTATGGGGGGTTCCTTTACACATAACAAGTTGTTTTCTTCTTAATGTAATACTCTCTTATCTTTAACATTTACCCCTTTAGGGGGCCTCCCCAGTGGCACAGCAGGCTGAGTGCAGTGCTGTGAAGCTCTCTGCAGCCTTTGCAGCGCTGGTTTGATTCCCAGCCGGCCAGGGAGATTCCCACATGGCGAGGCAGACCTCTCTTGCCTCACCTGCTAATTCCCTCAGCAGTGCTCTCAGCCCTTCTGACTGTTCTGCTCCCCACTCTGTCTCTGGTGAATCCTCTCACCCTCCTGCAACTCTGGCCTGCACTCCAGCTCTTGTATAAATAAAAACAAATCTTTGTTTTTAAAAAGCAAAAACTTTTGAACCTTTAATTATGTTGTGTAGTGAATCTCATAAGTTCCTTATATTTGGGAAATTTTGGACATTCTGGTTTTGGATGTTGCTTTCTTTCTCAGATTAGGGAATTTTCAGTCTTTATTTTTTTATGATGAATTTTCTTCCCTCGGTCTCTCTCTCTCTGACTTATTGAAAACTTAGGATGTGAATGTTGGTTCACATGATATTGACTAATAAGTGCCTTAAGCTATTTTCTTTTTTTTTTTTTTCCATTTTTCATTTTGCTCCTCTGATTGTGACTTTCACTGCTGTCTTTGATTTTATTTATTTTTTCATCTATTTTAAGTGGTTTAATAATGAAACCCTCTAGAGTACTGTTCACAGTTATTTTAGTCTCCATTGGTGAGGGTTTTTTGCAACTATATTTAGTTTTCTTTCTCATTATTGAAATTACCACTTTATCCTCTCTTCTCTGAGCTTGGTAAAGTTGAGAGGCATCAATTTGACTAGGTTTTTAACTCTTTATCAAATATGTCAACTTAATATTATTAAGATTAAATTAGACAAAGCATATTCATTTGGTATCAACATATTGCAACAAAAGGTACATGGGTACAGGTAGAAAACCTAAAATATGCTCCAAGAATATCAATATGAGGCATCTTTATGGGAAAAATAATGGAAGATAAGTTAGGTGGTTAAAAAAAGAGTACTGATTAGTATTATCAAACTTCATTTAATTATTAATTGACTATACATAATTGACAACTACTCTTTAGAAAAGAGAAAAGGGATTTTGACTGATTCTGCCCTTCATTTGCAAGTCCGTAATTATCATTGCTCATGATCTGGATTACTTCTTAAACATTTGTTTGCTCGATACCTTCTTTTTTTTTTTTAAGATTTATTTATTTATTTATACAAGCACTGGGTATAGTCAGAAGCTCAGGAGGGTGAGAGAATTCACCAGAGCCAGAGCGGGGAGCAGAGGAGGCAGAAGGACCGAAGTACACTGCTGAGGGGAGCAGCGGGCGGCAGGAGAGGTCTGCGCGCCATGCGGGACCCTCCATTGGTGGCCGGGGAGCAGCCGGGGAAGGAACCGGCGCTGCAGAGGCTGCGGGCAGCTTCGCAACCCAGCGCTCAACCGCTGCGCCAGCGGGGAGGCCCTGCTTGATACCTTCTGAAAGCAACTTATTATGGCACTGGCTATATGTCTTTAATCCAGTTCAAGGAAACCGATAATGCAATTCTCCATAACGACAGTCTGATTCCACTTTAAGAATGGCTTCACAGGGCCTCCCCTGGTGGCGCAGCGATTGAGCGCTGGCTGCGAAGCTGCCTGCAGCCTCTGTAGCAACGGTTCGATCCTGGCCCCCAGCGAGGGTCCCACATGGCGCGCAGACCTCTCCTGCTGCCCGCTGCTCCCCTCAGCAGTGTGCTCTGGTCCTTCTGCCTGCTCTGGTCCCCGCTCTGGCTCTGGTGAATTCTCTCACCCTCCCGCGCTTCTGACCATACCCAGTGCTTGTATAAATAAATCTTAAAGAAAAAAGAAAAAGTGTTCCTCAATGCTTTTTTTAAAAAAAGAATGGCTTCATAGATGTCAAGATTTTGATTGCTTATGTACATTTCATTAATATCATTGTAGCTTTCTCATTCTTTCATTTGGAAAATATTCCTGTATATTCCTTTTTCTTAATTCTCTGTGTTGGTTTCTATACATTAGATGATATAATCACCTCTCACTGTCTTGAAGGAGTTGCCTCCTATTGGATTCAACCTTAGAGCTGCCTTAGCTTTAGGTTGTCCTTTAAATTTTTGTGACTATCTATGTGGTGCATTTTATTTTTAGGGTTCCTAGATATAGCTAGTTTGTGCCAAGATTTATCAATGTCTCCAAGGAAAAAGATCTCAGCCAGCACCTAAGTTCTGGTTGGCAAAATAACACACTCAGGCAAAAGCTTTTAAATATGCTACTAAGCCTCTTTCATGGGATAACTGGGTGATGGGAGTTTCTCTAAACTCCATTTGTTTGAACCTTGATATGATAATTAAAAATCGTTGTTGTATTGTTTTCATCCCATTGAACCAAAAACACAATTTCACTGGTCACCAAGAAGTCCTACTAAAATATATGCAATATAGGCAAGAGACACAAATGTCATTTTAGACTAGACAACAGGTTTTTGTGGATAGAGAAAGAAATAGAGACATACTTATCTTGTTAAACATGATAGTAATAATTATCTCAAACTTCCTTCAACAAGACCATTGAGTAGCTTACTATGTCATTAAGTAGCTGAGAGAAGCTGTGCCTTGGTTTGATAAAAGCAGGCATATGGAAAATATGAAAAGAATTAACTATCAGTAAGCCTCATTGTAAAGATTCTGTATTGTTACAACCTATAGTTGATACCTTACACCCTCTATTACTACTAAAAATGTGAGTGAATGCAATGGGATGGAAAGCTTTGTAGGACTGAGAGTTTAAGAGAACAGATTAGAGAACTAAAATCTTCCATGACATTTTATTTATAAAATATTTTATTTATAAGAGGAAGTGGGCAGCAGTTTCTATACTTCTATATTCAATATATTACACTGAGAAATGACTTCAAATGGATGAAGGCAATATCTTGCAAAGATATAGGTAAAAGATATTACTGAGGCTGGAAAATAGCCCAACAGTATTTTTGAAAAATAAGTTGAAGAGTATATCTTTTTCACAGTTCTATTTAAATGATTCTATAGTAAAATTCAAAACTACAAATGTCCTGTACCTAAATAAGTTAAATTTTCTATTCTCAAAATAAAACTGATATTGTTTATAGAATATGAAATATTTCTGTACCCATAACAATGCTTGAAAATTAATTGATCCAGTAGTTTTTGGTAGAATTTTTAATTAGAATAACATAGTTCATTTTATATGCACTTAGCTTTATTTTTGTTTTATTCTTCCCTGGTATTTTCTCTTTTGAATGGCATATCTTTAACTCCTAACTAGGTGATAAATCTCTTGGAGAAAAGTCTTGATTTGAGAAGTGAAATTTTAAGAAGCAATTATCATAAGAGAAAGGAACCCTTATAACACAACTTCTTATGGAAACACCAGAGGAACCTCATCTGTGAGGCCCACCAGCTTCAGGACTCAGAAACAACTATTCCCTTTTTCCTTTCCTGTTCTGACAATATTCTAGCAACAAAACAGACAGCATTTTATGATGAATATATAGCAGTTGCCACACAGGCCAGCAAGAACCCAATCACATCCAAGGAGTGCTAATGGGCCCAAGTGAGGTCATGGGAGGCTGGGCACAGTGCTTGGCTCCTTTATTATGCATGACAAACTCAATCCAGAAGACAGCTGGATCTAGCAGCTTCATTGGATTGCCCTGCTCTATTTTTGATAATTTATAATATTTTCTTTATATGCAGAGAAAAAATTTATTGATAGTGGAAGAGAGCTAATTTGCCTAATCATATCAATAACTGAACCTTTTTTAAAAGGTCATACAGATGATTCAAAATAAATGTTAATGCAACTCAGATTCCAGATAAATTCAGCCCAGTTGATAGGTAGAAAATATTCCATTCAGAAAAATAACAAGTAGCACTCAAAAAGCCATAAAATACATGTTTATTCCATAAAATGCAAAGTTGTTTTTCTGTCTCATGAATAGTGTTGCATATGAAATTTTTCGTTGTTCTGGTTGTTTCAGATTCACTCCTTTTGATATTCTCTTCTTGCCTCAAATTCTGTCATTGTGTCTGGTTCGGGTACATGGAAATAGCTTGGTGAACCCTGGCCATTCTTTATCTGAATAGTACCTTGAACTATAACAGGCTAATTCCAAAAGATTTAGAGAAAGAAAAAAAAAAACCCTCAATTACTGATAAGTCAAAATTGCATGATGCCTTCATACTTTATCAATTACCTGCTTAAGGTTACTATTAAAATATAATCCTTTCTGATAACATCAGTACCATGGCATGTACTATGCCCTCATAATATTTGCAAGTAAAACAGAACAAATGACAGGGAAGGATTTTGTCTTTCAACTACCTTCCCACAATACCATTATAATAGCAAATCTTCACTCTGTGCCAGTTATTGACATTTCATTTCTATCACAATGTTAATACCAAGAGATTATCATACAAAATACCCTTCCTAGTGTTGTATCTTTCCTGAGATTAGGAAATGTGTTCAGCCATTATAATTTATGATAACTTTTCATCACCCTCCCTTTCTCTTTCTTTGACTTCCAGAAAACTTAGAATTTGAATGTTGGTCTATTTAATTCTTTATTGCTAAGTTTTTCTACTTTTATTTCCTATCTCATCATTGAAATTATCACTTTTTTTTTGATCCTCTCTACTTTGAGTTTATACTCCTCTATACTCTATACATGGAGAGACAATTATTTGACTTATTTTTAACTATTTACAAATACATGATTGTCAACTTAAAATCATTAAGAGGAAATAACAAAAATCATATTTATTTGGGATTAAAGAGTTCCAATGAAAGGTACATGGGTACAGGTACAAACTTAAAACATGTCCCAAGTGGATTAATATCAGGGATTTTCATAGGAAAAATAGAGGAAGATAAGTTAGATGGTTAAAAAAAGAGCATTGATTAGTTTTAGCAAATTTCTTGACTATACATAATTGGCAACTTATTCTTTAGAAAGGATAAAAAGGGAAATTGACCTATTCTGTCCTTCGGCTGAAAGTCCATAATATCAGTGCTCATGATCTGGATGAATTCTCAAACATGTTTGCTTGACATTTTCTCAAAAAATTTTATTTTGGCACAGGCTAGATGTCTATAATGCAATTCCAGGAAACAGATCATGCAATTACACCATACTGACTGTCTGGTTCCACTTTAGGAAGGGCTTTGCAGATGTCAACATTTTGATCACTTATGTACATTTTTAATATCTCTGTTTGTGGTCTCTTCTCATTCTTTCATTTGGAACACATTCCTGGATATTCCCTTTTCTTTATTCTCTGTGTTGGTTTCTATACTTTAGATGACATAATCACCTCTCACTGTCTGAAGGAGTGGCCTCCTATTGGCCTCAGAGTTGCCTTAGCTTTAGGTTGTCCTTTAAATTTTTTGTGTTTATCTAAGTAGTTTATTTTTAGGGTTCTTAGAAATAATGAGCTTGTGCCAAGAATTATAGTTTCCAAGGAGAAGATCTCAGCCAACACCTAAATTCTTGTTGCTTGGAAATCACATGCTCAGGCAAACTTTCAAATAGGCAACTAAACCTCTTTCATGGGCTCACTTGGTGATGGGAATTTCTCTAAGGTCCATTTGTTTTGAACCTTGATGTGATAATTAAAAATAGTCATTTTATTGTTTTCATCCCATTGAATTAAGAACACAAGCCCCTGGTCACCAAAACCATCCTCCTAAATGATAGGCCCTACAGGCAACAGACACAAATGTCATTTCAGTCTAGACAACAGGTTTTTGTTGATAGAGAGAAAAATAGAGACATGCTTATCTGGTTGAACATGATAGTAATAATTATCTCAAACTTCCTTCAACAAGGCCATTGAGTTGCTTACTACATCTTTCAGTACCTGAGAGAAGCTGTGACTTGGTTCCACAGAAGCACACATTGATATATACACAAACATAAGGAAATAATGAACTCTCAGTAAGCCTCCTTATAGTACAGATTCTGTATTGTTACAAGTTATAATTGAGACAGCACACACTTTATTGCTGCTGAAAATGAGAGTGAAAGCAAAGAGATGGATCAATTTGTATGATTGAGAGTTAAAGAGATAAGCCAGTGAATCTGAAATCTTCCATATGTAGCTCATTTTTATGACAAGAAGTGAATAACAGTTGCTGTTTCTAAGGCCACATATATTACATTGGGAAAGGACTTAAAAAGGATAAAGTTAATATCTTGGCACAGATAGAGGTAAAAAATATTACTGAGGTCAGGAAAAAGCCCAACAGTGTTAGGTGTCCCTGAAAAATAAATTGAAAAGTAAATCTTTTTCACAATTCTAACAATTTAAATGATTCTATAGCAAAATTCAAAACTACAACTCTCTGTACCAAATTAAGTTAAATTTTCTATTCTCACACAAAAAATGATATTTTCTATAGAATCTGTGTTCCCGTGTCTAAGAACAATGCTTGAAAATTAATCGTTCCAGTAATTGTTCAATTTTTGAATTAGAATAACGTTCATTTTCTATGAATACAGCTTTATTTTTGTTTTGTACTTCCCAGTTACTCTCTCTTTTGAATGGCATATCTGTAACTCTTAATTGGGTAATAAATCTCTTGGAAACAAGTCTTGATGAGAAGTGAAATTGTAAGAAGCAAGTGTCATGGAAGAAAAGGACCCTTATACCACAACTTCTTCTGCAACAAATTTAAGGAATCCCATCTCTGAGACATACCAGCCTCAGGACTCAGGACCAGCTACTCTCTTTTGTCCTTTCTGGTTTTGATCACTTTCCGCCAACAGAACAGAAAACATTTTGCTGTGATATACACAGCAGATGCCACACAGGCCAGCAGGAACCCGATCACATCCAATGAGTGGTACTGGACCCAGGTGAGGTGATGGGAGGCTGGCCGCAGGTGCTTGGCTCCCTTATTACGCATGACAAACTCGATCCAGAAGACAGCTTGATCCAGAGGCTTCATTGGCCGATCGTGATGTATCCTTGATAATTTCATAGCATTTTCTTTGTATCTAAGGAGAAATCAAACTTATTGATAATGGAAGGAAGCTAATTTGCCTAAGCATATCATTTACTGAAAGTTTTTTAAAATGTCAGGAATATAATTCAAAATGTCATGGATTTTCAGATGAAATATTATATTTTATTTGGATATTCAGTGTTTGACATTTTAATTGAATTTTTCTAAATGACAAATATTTTAAAAGTGAAATTGAGTATAAGGTGTGATGTTAAGTTTTTTCGGCTAGAAATGGCATGATTGAAGATAGCAATTGTAAATAGATTGTAAATATTAACTTTTTTTTAATGATGCTTACAAAACATTTATAGATTTATGATATTATGGGTAAAATCACTCAATGGTTCATTTGCTTTCACTCTTCTCTTTTCTACTCTGTATTTTCCATTCTGTAGTCCTAACAATTCCTGAAATAAGCTTCATATTAAAACACACTGTCCTCAACATTTCCATTTGATTCTCATCACATTAAAACCAACTATGATAGTTTGGACTGCAGTATTTTGCATGTTCATACCAAATGATTTCTTTTATTACTTTGCTTCATGTACACTCGGGCATAGACAGGTTGGTTTTCTAGATGTTCACTGAAATTGCCTAATACATCTTACAGTAGCTCCTTTGCACTTGGTTCCCCTTCTTTTACCTAAACCTCTCTTCTAGTAACACCTGGAAGCTTGCCTCTACCTTTTGAATGAGTCCTCAGCTTCTTGTTACATATTAAAAATGCTTTTGCTGGCCTTAACATGAGAGCACTGCTATTCCTTTCTTTCTTTTTTTTTTTTTTGTTTATTTTGCTACTTGTGTCCTACAATTTAAAAAGGCATTATAATTTCTATCCTAAGCATTTAAGGATGAATACATAGTAAGGATGCATATATCTTAAGTGAGCAGCTCAAATCTCCAATTTAGAAAATTATTATAAATTATATTATGAAGTCAAAACACCCATGTAACTATTACCATGATACTGAGTTAGGATATCACACACTACCTGTGAGTATAACTTTTGTGTCACTAATCCCTTCCTGGATCCTTGAGTCACTGCTCCCTTCTTGAATCAACTACTGGCCTATCTTTTTACACTTTAAGTTAGTTTTCTATTTATGTATTATAATCATATTATATGTACATATTTGTTTTTATCTGTTATATATCAATTGTTGGTTAATTCCTTTTTCTCTATCATATGATAGTAACACAATTTTTTTTCATTTTATGATCAGTGGCATTTGTATTGTAAACATTACTATCAATGTTTTAATAAATATCTCATATATGTCTTTAGCTTAACATATAAATAAATACACACATATATACACACAAATACATATATCTATACAAACATTTCTGTTGAACACATATCAGGAAGGGAAATTGCTGAGAAGTTAGAAGTATGATTACGTTACTTTGTTACTTCATGGCTTGATTTCCAAAATATATATATATATATATATATATATATATTCCTTTTAGTGATTTCTAACAAAATCCAGAAATGCTACATAATATACTCTTTACATATATATGTATCCAATTTTCTGAGTTATCTTATTACCTTGGACATCATCAATTCCAGCAACTGTTTCAATCTTTTAAAAAAGTAGATTCTCTATTGTTACTTTACATACAATTTGTTATATTTATAATTTTTTTTAAAACTGTAAGATACTAATCCATTTTCTGACATAATTTTTATTTTATTGAAAATATTTTAAAACTGCCTTTTATTCCTATGGTTTGTACGTTTTGTTTTTTTGGCCTACATTTGTTTTCATTATTTTGAAGTTTTATTATTACATATTATCAGTGATGATTTGCATTGTTTTGAAGGATTGATCCACTTATCATTATGAAATATTAATCTTTATTTTGGTAGTTCTTCTGGTATGTCTGATAATAATATAAATGCAGTATCTATGCTTATTTTGAGATAGATATTTGACTACCTAAGTGCCTACAAGCTTTTGTATACTTCTTTATAAGCATGTCTATAGCTATTAGAGAGCTAATTTTTTAAATTGCTGTGTGACAATGATAGTTTTTAAAAATTTGGTCTTTTAGATTTAACACAAGCACTGGCATAGTTACATTTAAAATTGTATTCTACATTTTCTTTTTTATTTTTTAAAGTGCTTTATATTTCTTTTTATATCGTCTCTTGCCCCCTCCAAGTATTTTTCAATTCAATTTTATTGTAGCTAATACATTTTCAAATGTTCCACAATATAGTCCATATGGTAATAATGAAAACTGAATTGATGGGCACCATGCTAAGCACAACAAAATCTAGCACATTATTTTCCTGTGGGGTATGGAAAAATACAGTATCATCCTTATCATATACGAGATCTTTAATGTTTTCAAGGACACATTCAGAAAGGAAAAAAAAAATCAACTCACCAGAATTGAGATTATTTGTAAATCATACATCTTTTAATATATTTGTCTCTATAATATAATAATAAATATAATGAATAATACTTTATGCCCAGTAGTAAGATGACAACAAAATTTATAAATTGTCAAAGTATTGGAATAGACATTTTTCAAAAGAAGATATATCTTTAGCCTACTTAAATATGAGAAGACATTCAATAACTTGTGGTATATATCACAATGGAATACTTTTCAGCAATCAAAAAAGATAAACTAATGCCATTTGCAGCAGTGTGGATGGAGCTAGAAGGGATTATGCTCAGTGAAATAAGTCAGAAGGAAAAAAATATTGGATGGTTTCCCTTGTCAGAGGAATATAGGGGGGATTGCTTCTTGGCCTTTTGGCTAAGATCAAGTGTAGGAATATAGGGGAGCCAAATAAGAGATCAGGGGAAATAATAATAACAATAAAAAACACAACATAGCAAAACAAAAATGAACACACAGCTATAAATCAGAGACATTCTGCAGGGTAGGGGGAGACAGATGGATCAAAATGAGGGTGGGAAGAGCACAAGGGACTGTGGTGATGGTGCATGGGTGAACTGGTGGTGGAAATTCTATGGGGTTTACATCTGAGAAAAGAAAGCAAACCTTGTTAATGAGCAATGATGTAAAATATATATAAATAAATAAATCAGTAAAATAAAAAAATAATAAATCAGTAAAATAAAAAAATAATGGGAGTAAGGGAGGTACAAATCAATACCACAATGTAAGACCACTTTCTCACTCACTAAGGTGAATAAGAGAAAGTGAAGTAATACCAACTAATGACAACTCTATGCAGAACTCTCAAACAAGATGGTGGGGGTGTAAAATGGTAAACTTCTCGCATCAGTTTGGAAGTTCCTTATAAAATTATCACATGCTATATCTATTCTACTCAAAGGAAATGAAAACATGTTCACACAAAAACATGTAGAACAATTTTCATAATAGCCTAATATAAAAACAAAAAAATATTTATGAATAAGTGTGCAAATAGTTGTACCATAGAATATTATTCAAAAATTCAAGACTACCATGTAGGTAAAACTAAAGTATTTTATGGCAGGAAAAAGAGACCAGTTGCACTTTACCAATTGATTGAAATGATTCTGTTGTATGAAAAATTCAGATTATGGCAATTCATAGGACCAGAAAATAGAATAATGGTAGTATAAGAAGAGAGAAATGAAGACTGACTTCTAAAGTATATAAGAATTCTTTTAGGTGGATAAAAATGTCCTATATTTGAATTTTACTGATAGTTTAATAACTGAATATACTATATTTACTTGAGATTTATATGTAAAACATTGAATTATATATAATTTGCCTATTTATGAAATCTGTTAAAATAATAACAAAAATTAATTTTTGATCAAAAGGCTTATACTTTCTGAAATTTTTGGCACTGACTTAAATATTTTATATAACTTCAAACTCTTCATTTTTTCCCCTGTGGTTTCTATAAACTTTTAAATAAATAGTATACTTTCTTCAATTACCTATATAGTTTTTGCCTTTGCTCATATAAAAACAATGTTTTATAAGAGATACCCATTTCCCAAGCAGGGTCAAAATGAAACATTGAAATTAATGTCTGATTGAAAATGAAAACAGATTTGATAGTTTAAAACATGTTAATAGTTACATAATTATCAAAAGAAAGAAGAAGCTCATACCGTTGAGAAAATAATCTGCTCACATTATTGAGAAAGATTTTGATACTCACGAGGGGTCATTAATAACAGTCTTTAATGCATTCAGCAAATCTGTGCTTGTCATTTTTCGTAAGTCCAGTGCAACAGCTGCTCCCTTGTGTGTCATACGAGCAATGTTATCAGGTTGATCCAAAAACAGGGGAATGCCCACCATCGGGACGCCATGGTAGATCGCCTCATAGATGCCGTTGGAGCCACCATGGGTTATAAAAGCCTTGGTTTTGGGATGACCTAAAATTGGATGGATTTCAAGAAATTAAATATAATTCTGAGGAATAAAATGAGAGTAGAACAACAGAAAGCACTTAAAGTGGCACTGTTTTCTAGATAACAGATTATTATTCACATAAAATTTATTAATAACTTTCTTATTTCAAGCAAGAAGTACTAAAGATTATTTTTCCCCATCACCATACCTTTAAATCCCTTTACTCGCTCTACTTTCTGATTCCTTATAACTTTTGAAACTTCATTTAGTTCATAGTGTCTGCCAGTTTTTAAAATATTTTGCCTTGTCCGTGGTGTCTTCAGTAAGCCAATATTTGTCTTTGTTATTTTGACTTGTTTTTCTATAAATAATTCCTTAGAGTTCCTTCCATTTTGCTGTAAGTGCTGGCATTTGATCTTTCCTTATGTCTGACTACTATTCCATGGTGTGGATATACCACTCATTGAAATCCAATCTTCTGTCAGTTGTCTTCAGGGTGTTTCCCAGACCTACATTTAGTAGGTAATAAGCAATAAACACTGTTGAGCATATGATTTATTGAGTTAATGGTTTCACGTTCTTTGGATAGATGTCCAAGAGTGTGATGGCTGGGTCAAACAGTATTTTTACTTTTTGGTTTTAAGGTAGAGTCAGATTGCTTTCCACAATGGTTGCACCAGTCTACATTCCTACTAACAGTCAATAGGGCTCCTGTTCCTCCATATCCTCTCCACCACTAGTTGTTGGGGTCCTTTACCTTCTCACAAGTATCAAATGATATGTCATTGTGGTTAACCTGCACCTCAGTATTAAAAGTGATAATGAACTTTTTTTTATGGTTGCTTTATCTGTCTGGGTGAATTGTTTGCTCAGATATGCTGTCTATTTGTTAATTAAGTATTTTGTTTTTCTATTTTGAGTTAGTGAGTTTTTTGGTATATCTTGGAAATTAACCCTTTCTGAGCTATTTAATGGGTAAATATTTTCTCCTACTCAGTAGCATGTCTTTTTAATCTATTTATCTTTGCTTTCACGATTTAAAAGATTTTTAATTTAGGGTAATATCAATTGGTTTTTAAAATTTTATTTTATTTCCCTTGCTATAGGTATTGGTTCTCACAAAAACCTTTATCATTGATGCATGAAATATATGATCAATGTTTTCTGCTATGTACTTTATAAGTGCAGGCCTTACGTATATTAATTTTAATCCAATACTGCAATGAATTCATTAATTTGCTGTTGCTACCTTACTAGAAACAATCTAGTGTTGGCATAACTAAGGGTAAATATATTAATAAAACAGAATCCAATGTGCAGAATTCAATTTGCATATGTAGCAATACATAATTTATGATATGCCGTCATAAGCATACAATAGGGAAAGAAAAGTCTCTTTAATAAATGGTGCTGAGCAAGTGCATAGTGGGTCACACATTGAGCCTACCTGAAAGGAAACAACTGGGAGAAAGAAAGATATAGGGTCTCCCTGGAGGCACTGGGATTAAAGTCTCACTGCTATCAAATTATGGCCAGCCACTGCAGCATGAGTTCTATCCCTGACCATGAACTTAATCACATGGCACAGCAGACTTCTCCTGTCTTGACCACTGCTCCCCTCAGCAGTATATTTCAGTAGAACTGCCTGCTCTGCTCCCCACTCTGTCTCTGGCGAATCATCTCACTTTCCACACTGCTGGCTTGTAACTCAGTTCTTGTATGCATCAATAAATAAAAATAAATCTTTAAAAAAGAAGAAAGATGTAAATAGTCAAACAAGCTGTACTGTGAACTATACATCACAGAAAGAAAATCAGCTGCCAGAACCTAATGACACTAACATGAAAGAATCTCAGCCTGGCAGATAAAGTATTCAGAATTATCTTAACTAAAAAAGTAAAAAAGCTGAATAGGAACAGAATGCAATGAAAAACACAATAAAAAAACTAAAGAATGAGAATGAATCTTTAAATATGATAATAGAGGAATTGCAGTATGTTAAAAGATCAATGGAGGAATTAAAAAGTTCTGGAAAAAGCCACAAAAAAAAACAGAACAGATGAAATGGAAGAATGAATCAGTGTGTTTGAAGATACAGATATAAAAAGAACCAAAAAAGAAAAGGAAGAAGATACAAGGGGAAAAGGATGAAGAAACACTATTAGATATCTGACAGCATGAGGAAAGGGTATATGAGTCATTGGAATCCCAGAAGATGAAGAAAGAGACAAAGGACTGAGAACTTATTCAAAGAAACGATTGAAGAGAATTTCCCAAACTTGAAAATTAAAACGCAAAAATATTAAATTGAAAGAAAACTTGTGCTCCTATTTTACTACAGCATTGTATACAATAGCTAGGATATGGCAACAACCTAAATGCCCAAAGATCTTCTAGATCAAGAAGATCTGGTATATATAGGTATATATACACAATGAAATACTATTTGTCAATCAAAAAAGATAAACTTATGCCACTCACAGCAACATGACCAGAACTAGAAGTTATGCTCAGTGAAATAAGTCAGAGGAAAAAGAAAAATATCACATGGTTTCACTTATAGGAGGAATATAGGGAAACTGAACAAAGAGTCAAAAAAAAAGAGAGACACAACCTGCAGGCAAAGTGGATCTGAGGCATATAACAAGGGAGGGGGGAGGAGCTGGTTCAAAATATCACTAGGATATAAGGGACTATGGTGTTGGTACATGGTGATGTAGTGGTGGGAGATTGATGTTGACTACACATGAGGGGAGAAAACAAATGCTGTACAAAAGTAAACAACAATGTAAGTCAATAAAAAAGTTTTATAAAAAAATAAATAAATGGTGCTGGGAAAGCTTAAGGTCACATGTAAATGAATAATGTTGAATCACTGTCTTATTTTAAACACCAAAAATGCATTAAAGATCAAGATATAATGGCTTCCACAATAGATTACAGATATAGTTGTAAATATTGGTGATTTGTTCCATGACATGAATTACATAAAGATGTTTTTGGAGACTTGACCCCTATGGCAAGTAAAATAAAAGCAAAAATAGACAATTGGGATTGCCTCAAATCAAAAAGATTTTTTGTTGTGAATGAAAAAAGTATAGATTAAAAAGACTCATTAGGGTAGATACTACATGTCACATAACTTACGGGGGGTTATATTCCAAAATATATTTTTAAAAATCCAACAATGAAATAAAACAAATGGACCAATTAATAACTAGGCAGCAGATCTGCCTAGCAATTCACAAAGAAAGATATACAATAAGGCTAAACATACATGAACAAAGTATTCATTATCACTTTTAATATGGAAGAAAAGTGAGATATGAGATATCATCTGACAGATGTGAGGATGATACACATAAAAATATCCCAAAGAAGTGTTGGAGAAGATGGGCAGGAAAATGAGTCTAATTAACAGTGGCAGGAATGTAAACTGTGCAGCCAGATGAAAAACAATCTGGAATTACCTTAAAAAATGAAAAATTACAATACTACATGACCCAACAAACTCACATAAGGGTGTCTATATAAAGAATACAAAACCGTTAATACAAAAAGCATATTGTCTACAATGTTTATTGCAGCAATATTTACAATAGCTAGGACATGGGGGTAAACTAACTATTGATTAAAGACTGGCTCAAGAAGAAGTGGTATATTCACATTATAGAATACTACTCGGCTATAAGAAAAGAAGAAATACTGGAATGCAGAAAAATGGAGAGTTCAAGGGCATTACATGTAGTAAAACAAGTCATAATGACAAAGATAGTAATTGGAGATCTATATAGCATACAATTTAAGAAAGTAAAATACTATAAAAACTGGCGATATCAATAAAATAAGTGATTTTTTTCTGAGTTAGTTAAAAGGTAGGGGGAAGTAGAAAAATTCAAGAAGATATAAGAGCTGGTGGTGGAGGAAAGCAAAGAAACAGTATCACTAAAAAAAATATCTCCAGAGAAGTGTTACACCTGAAATAAAGACACTTTGATTCTAGTCATAAGGAATGTGACTATTATATTAAATTGACAACTTTTATACATGATCTTTTCTGCCATATGACTGGAAAAAATACAAGAAAGGTAAATATGATATTCTCAATAATAAATGTTCCATGAATTTGTTTCCTTCTGAACTATTATCAAAATGGTTGAACTTACTCTTACTTCAGAGTTTGTTTTCCAGTATCTTACCAAGGAGGTCATTTTGGGGGAGCCATTTATACAACCGAGTGTTTGTCCCTAAGGTATCTGGCTTCTTGCCATCAAATTTCCATAGAACCTGTTAGGGCAAAGAATATATCTTACTCCAATAGTGAGTTTTCAAAGTAATAATGTGTTTGATTCTAAAGACTTTCAGAGATTATCAAATTTAACACCATTCATACGCACGACATTAGATGTTAAAACTGATAAATGTTAAAACACTGGTGTGATAGACCCACGTTTGTGAACCAATTTTTATATTCGTGCAAGTATGAATCCAATGATTCCCTTCACATATAGGGAAATGACAAATAATATTATTAATAATTATAAAAATTAAGATACTTTAGATGTATATAATATAGTTTAAATATGTGAGCAATTAGTAGGAACTTTGAATTTACTTTCTGATTTATTATAGTTACTCTCAAAATTCCAATGTACCATTAACCTATTGATTCCTTTTTAAGTGTCACAATAGGGAGTTTATTTAATTCAATTTGCTCCAAAGGTTACATTAATAAAAATGTGCATCATTTAGTTTATATAAAGGTTAGGCAATGTAATTCTGCACTCAAGAGAAATAATAATTTTGTTTAGAGATAATTTACTATAATATAATTAATTTCTGCTTAGTAAGTACATTTAGCTACTTTTTGATTACTGGTTATTAAGCACTGCATGAACCCAGGATATTACTCCAAAGAGGAAATACTAATGGCCAACAGGCATATGAAAAAATGTTCAACATCACTTGCAATCAGGGAAATGCAAATCAAAACTACCATGAGATACCATCTCACACCAGTGAGAATGGCACATATTAAAAAAACTAGCAACAACAAATGTTGATGAGGATGTGGAGAAAAAGGAACTCTCCTGCACTGCTGGTGGAAGTGCAAGCTGATGCCAATTTTTTAAAGCAACTTTTAACATGTTAACAATGCACTACCAAACCTAGAGACCACTGACTAAACTGAGACCTTAGTCATTACTTCTCTGAAGAGCATGGTAACAGCAATCTGAATGGACCCATTTCAAAAGCTTGACTTCCCCACAATCCTCCACTGCATAATTACCTTCATGCTTTATCAATTTCTGCCTTCATTATTAAAATGTAACTCCTTGCTGATAACATTTACATTGTGTACTTGAGCTCTGAATTCCAATAAAAAACAGCAGACGACAATGCAGTATATGGTTATTTCTGTATCTTCCCACAATACCTTTATAATGTAAACTTGAACTGTCGCCACTTAAATATATTTTATTTTGATCACAATGTTAATGCCAAATTATTGTCACTCAAAAAAGTCCACTGTACATTTTAGTACCTGCCATGTATATTTTGTTTGAAGTGATGTCCAAGAAATAAAATAGAACTATATGATTGTTTACATATCCTACAAAAAATTTCTGTAATCAAGGCCTTTACAAAATGCCCACACATGGAGGCTCTGTCCACATGAAGTGACTTTATCTAACCTTTTGTGGAATCTGGGCCAGGGCCGATGCAATCACATTGGCTCTCTCTTCTGGCATGTTACTGACCATTGAGCCCAGAGAAAACACAACAATACCATTTTCTCCAGAGCTCTGTGCAAACTCTTCCATTTCCTGTGAAGAAAGAATTTGTTCATCAAAAAGGAGAAACAGCATTGCAAACACTATTAAAACAATGAACAACTATAGAGTTCAACTTTTACCAGGAATGATTACATTAGCACCTGTGGTAAAATTCGTATAACCTAACTTTTACTGTCTTAATCACTTCTAAGACTATAGTTCAGTGGTGTTAAGTAAATTCCCTTTGTGTTGCAACCAATATTCAGAAATGTTTCATCTTGCAATACTGGATTTCTATAACCATTAAACATTAATTCTCCACTTACCTCTTCACTAGTCTGCTACCAGCTATCATTCTACTTGCAGATTCTATTTATTTGGCTATTTTAGACACCTTTTAAAAATGGAACCATACAATACTTGTCCTTTTGTGAGTGGCCCAACTCAGTTAGCAAGCCCTCATAATTTTTGCATTTCAGCCAGTTGGAATTTCCTCTATTTTAATGATGAATAGCATTCAATAGTGTATCTATATCCATTGTATTTATTGATTCATCCATAGATGAACGTTCTTGCTTCCACCTTTTTGTTCTTGAGTATGGTTTCAGTGAAGGTGTGTGTGCAAATATCATCAAATTCCCTATGTTAATTTATATTGGTGTATAAGTAGAATTGCTGGGATATAGGTCAATCATACTTTTAATTTTATGAGAAGTTCTAATCTAATTTCATCATATAGCCAGAAATGAAGCAGAACCAGAGCACAGTGTGAAGAGGAGGCGCTCTTTGACCATGTATTCCAAACTCTTCATTTATGATTTCAGAAATATCTAGGAGGAGAACACACAGGAGGATCTTACTCATTTTTAACTCTTTATCCTATTTTAGGTTAGTCATCCATATTTTATTTTCCTGAGTAACAACAATAAGATAAAGTTAGTCATGTGGAAAGAGTTTGTCTTTGTCTCTATGCCTTTAATCCTTACTTTCAATTCTGTCAGATGTTTCCAGACACTTCCTATTTTTTTTGATAATAGTTTATTAAGAATTGCTGATATTCAGGAGTCTGCTATAATGATTTGCCATTTCCTTGAAATAGTCTGAAGAGCCTCATTTAGTATTGTTATTTTCGAGGTAACCGTATTTCTGGGCTTCCTTAAGTGTAAAACACCTTTTACCCCTAATTCATATTGTAAAATTGGTGTTCCATTAGTTTCTGCTGTGTGAGAGTAGCTGTGAAGGATACTCACTGTCTACTATTTCCAGGGAGCATATTCATCAAAGTGGCAGGAGTATTCCAGGACTTTCTTCGACAGAGATCTGAACACCCTCCTGAGTAAGTGACTGCCAACTGTATAAATCATCAGCAAAGTCTGTTTGCCTGAAATTGTTTGAGACCAATTCTGATTGTAGCTTAATCCTTTCCAATTAAAAAAGTAAGTTTAATTACTTGCAGGACTGGAGCAATTCCTTACTGTTAAATGTAGTCTCACCAAATTAATGATATACAGAGGGGTCAGAAACTCCGAGATATCTTGTTAACATGCATACTTGTATCTTTTTTGAAATTGTTGTACCTGCTGTTTTAAATATTATTTCTTCTTTTCTCGGTTCAAGATGACAAACCTTCCAAAATGAAATATATTTTCTAATAAATTATTATAAGATACTTTTTGAAGTTCTTTTTGAACAGATTAATGTGCAAAGGATACATTTTTTCCAAATTTTGTCAACGCAGACTATACATTGCCCACAGAATTCTCATAACTGTGATTCTATTCTGACAATTTTATTTTATATTTTATTATTTATTTATTTATTTATTTGTTTATTTATTTATTTATTTATTTATTTATACAAGCACTGGGTACAGTCATAAGCGCCAGAGGGTGAGAGAATTCACCAGAGCCACAGAGGGGAACAGAACAGGCAGACTGACTAAAGACACTGCTGAGAAGAGCAGCAGGTGCCTCGGGAGAGGTCTGTGCTCCATGTGGGATCCTGGCCAACGGCGGGGATCAAACCGGCACTGCAGAGGCTGGGGGCAGCTTCACAACCCTGTGCTCAACCGCTGCACCACCGGGGGAGGTCCTTTTCTGACAATTTTAGATAAAATGTGATGTTCACTAAAATTTCCTATGACTCACATGGTGTATCTAGGTTATATGTGCCATTCCAGTACCTATAGCAACATTTAAATTTATCTGTGTTCAATGTTGTGTCTCTTTAGCTCACTAGCCATAGCTTTCTTAATCATGTTGTAGTAGATGTCTTCTAAGTAGCAGAGTGATCCACGCTCTGTGTATTAGATTAGTCACTAAATTGGACTGTTTCATCTCATTCTCTTGACATCGTTGTAAAAAGACCTCATGCTTGGGGCCTCCTTGGTGGTGTAGCGGGTTGAGATCAGGGCTGTGATGCTGTCTGCAGCCTCTGCAGCGTCGGTTTGATCCCGGCGGGCCAGGAAGATGCCCACATGACATGGGAGACCTCTCCTGCCTGCCCACTGCTCCCCTCAGCAGGATGTTTCAGTCAGTCTGCCTGTTCTGTTCCCCGCTCTGTCTCTGGTGAATCCTCTCACCTTCTCGCATATCTGGCCTGTACCCCAGTTCTTGTATAAAAAAATAAATCTTTTAAAATAAAAGACCTTATGCCCACAGTGATAACATTTAGATAAGTAGAACAATGACAAAAAGAAAATCACTATCCATTCTCTATCCAGCAAATAATCTCTTGGCAAATAAAACACCCTAATCGCAGAAGATATAGCTTTAAATAGACAAAGCAAATTTTAACAGCACTGCTTGTTCTTTTCAATATATAGACAGCATCTAATAGATACCTGAAGTGGACACCTGACCAGATCCTTGAATGTTTCTCCTGAAAACTGTATAAATTGCTCATTGAAAAGATCAAAGCTCGCATAGTTTTGCAAGAGCTATCACAGGCTGTTCCTGGACTTGAGGCCTGAGGTTTGAGTCTTTAATGAGCACACTTATTTTTTATTTGTCTCATTTTATTTAAGCTAATATATTCATGATGAAAACCTTCAATTACCTGGGCAGAGATGGCTTTGATGTAATGAAGACTGCATATGACAAATTCCCATTAACATAATGCTCAGTGTTGGAAAGCTAAGAATTATGACTCTAAGATCTTGGATAAGGATATCCATTATTCCGTTTTTATTCAACACACTTCATGAATCCATAGTCAGTCAGATTATTTAGGCAAGAAAAATATATAATAGGGGCCTCCCCGGTGGCGCAGCGGTTGAGCGCTGGGTTGCTAAGCTGCCCGCAGCCTCTGCAGCGCCGGTTAGATCCGCGTCTGCTCCCTGGCCACCACCGGAGGAGGGTCCCACATGCTGCGCAGACCTCTCCTGCTGCCCGCTGCTCCCCTCAGCAGTGTACTTTGGTCCTTCTGCCTGCTCTGCTCCCCGCTCTGGCTCTGGTGAATTCTCTCACCCCCCCCCGTGCTTCTGAGTGTACCCAATGCTTGTATAAATAAATAAATAAATAAATAAAAAGAAAAATATATAAAAAATATATAATATAGGCGGAGAGGAAAGGAGGGGGAGGGGGAGGTAGAGGGGGAGGGAGAGGGGGAGGGGGAGGGGGAGGGGGGAAAGGAAAAGGAATAGAATGGATGGGAAAGGAAGGAAACAGAAGTGAAGGAAAGAGGTTGGAGAAAATTTTTTCTAATTCTAGCTACAAAATAATATATATGGAAAACATAAGGATTCCACTAAAATACTCTTAGAGTTAATAACCTCAGTTGAGTTTTAGGATACAAAATTAACATAAAATATGTTGCACATTTATACAGTAATAATAAAAAGTCAGGGAGGAAAAAAAGCCCTTGGTATTAGTCTTGGCAATGATTTTTGGATAAGACATGAAAACTACAGGAACACTTTTATACAGTTAGATCAATGACAAAATTAAATGACAGCCTATGGAGTGAGAAAAAGTAACTGCAAATTTAAGTGTTACTAACCAATACATAAAAAGTTCATAACTCCTTAGCAAAATACTAATTAATCTGACAAAAAATAAAATCTGGCCAAGGGACTGAATGGACATTTTCCAAAGAAGGCAAACAAATGACCAACAGGTATTTGTAAAGGGGTTCAAGGTCACTTGATAATTATCATGAAAATGCAAATCAAAGCCACAATGATATACCACCTCGCACCTCTTAGACTATCATAAAAAAAGGAAGAAGACAAAGTTTGGAGACAGTGTGGAACAAAGGATTACTTTGTGCTTGTTGATGGGACTATAACTTTTTACAGGCATATGGAAAACTGTATGATAGCTTTAAAATATAAATAGAACTACCAGATAATGCAACAATCCCACCTCTGGGTATATATCTGAAAACTATAAAAAAAGATTTATATCCAACATTTATCGCAGCGTTATTTATAATAACCAAGATATGGAAACATCCTGTCTGACAAGAAATGAATGGATGGAGACTGTGTGATATATTTATACAGTGGAATATTACTTAGTCATGAGAAAGAAAGAAAAGTGTGCTGATGATGACACTATGAATGGGATTCGTGAACATTATGTTAAGTGAAATAAGATAGCTAGAAATACAGCATAGTATAATTCACCTGTATAATTTAAAAATAGGTAAAACTCAAAGAAAGTAAGTAGAAATGTGGGTGCTGGGAGCTAGGGATGGAGGAAATTGGGAAAGATTGCTTTAAGATTACAACCCTTTATGTAAATCTGAGTAAGATAGGAGGATATCATATGTAATTCACTATATATAGTCTCTAGAACTGTATTTCATATTTGAAATTTGCTGCAATTAGAATTTGTGTCCTTAAGGAAAACAAACCATCATTATGTGATATAGCGTGTGTACCAAATAACATAAGGCAATTTCTTCACAATGTGTATGTATACAAATTCACAATGATGCAAATTTTAAATATCTTGCAATTTTATATGTCAAACATAACTCAATAAAGTTGAAGAAGTAGGATGAGACTGAATAGAAATTTTGCCTCATACTCTAGACCTTGTGAGAGTTGCCCAACACAGTTAAATTTTGCAATCAAAACAATACAGTTAATCCTTTAATATAAGTGTTTTATTTCCTGCCAATTAGAAGGTAGGCAAACAGGATGTCTTTGGAGATGGTAAAATAATTCAGTGAAGGGTACTTATTTTAAAATTATATTTATACACATCTGATACAAATTTAAACTATCTCCTTTACAAGCAATATCATCCTATATGCTAACAGAATTCTTTTCAGATTTATACTATGGTGTGTTTTCAGGTATAAGTAGCAGAGCTCGTTTGGTATTTATTCTATATGTAGAATTTATGGTCTTTATTTTTAGTACTGCACATTTTCTCTGTGCTCATTTGTCAGTCTGCTCTGATATGGGGAACCATGATCTGCAATTGTACTGAACCAAGGTTTTGTACAAATGGGGTGTGTGGTTATGCTTTCCTTTTAAGCTAGAATTTTTTTATTGTTGAAGAGCCTCAAAGCAAATGAAAGAAACAGGAGTAGGTTACCTTAGGTAGGGGTTTGGCAGGTTTGCAGTGGAGTCCTCCAATAAACTCAAAATTTGGTAAGAGTGGGCGAGGATACTCAAAATCCCAATAGTTTCGAACAAGCCATATTTCAGCTTTCCCTATTATCTCATATATTGTAGTAGGTCTTCCTGAAGGGAGAAAAGAAACAAATGATTGAGGAAATGAGAATATTTTGATGTGACTATTTTCAATATTTGAATGTGAAAAATAATTTTCCTTTTTAAGATTTATTTATTTATGCATACAAGAACTGCGGTACAGGCCAGAGGTGCAGGGCATGAGAGGATTCACCAGAGACAGAGTGGGGAACAGAACAGGCAGATTGAAATATACTGCTGAGGGAAGCAGTGGGAGACAGGAGAAGTATACTGAGCCATGTGGGTAGCTCCCTGGCCAGGGATCGAAATCCTGCTGCAGTGGCTGCAGATAGCCTCATAGTGCTGACATTCAATCCCTTGTGTCACCCAGGAGGCCCAGAAAAACAATTTTCTGAAAGGAGTTTGGAATGATATAGTCAAAGATGTTTAAAACTGTCTGTGGTTTGATAGTACAAATATACAAACATATGGTGTATACCTATAAATGTTATATCTATTATATATAGGGATAAAGCTATAGAGATTTTCATCTCTAGTATCAAATCACTACATTCATAGTCACAAGCAGTCATTAAACATAAGTCATTAAACAATTAAAATTCATTTACATTCAAGTACTCAGTCTAACTCCTGCCACTTAGAAAAATATTCCTTTGATAATAGATTATTCAAGAAAACAGATTTTTTTGAAAGACAAAATCATAGTGGTTTAATTGAGAGAGATGTTTATTCTTATTTTTTCATTAGTTTCTGATTTTATTTTATCTTATATATTTTTTACATCATTTTTCATTCTTGTACAATGTATGCATTTTCATCTAAGTTATAGTCCCCATACAATTCCCACCCTACTCCCTTCTTCCTCCCTGCCGCCCGCAGTGTGTCTCCAGTTTATA
The DNA here is from genome assembly GCF_964194135.1 of Talpa europaea. Lineage (NCBI taxonomy): Eukaryota > Metazoa > Chordata > Mammalia > Eulipotyphla > Talpidae > Talpa > Talpa europaea. Next base: position 104,319,224 of record NC_140071.1, on the reverse strand, counting down.
GTTGCTTCTTGATTTTGATTTTTACTTTATTATAATTAGTCTTAGGAAAACAGATTTTTTTAGAGAATGACTAGATTCTTTATATATACACCTGCATTTGCTTCATGTTAAGATCATTATAATATTTAGTATGAATATTAATAATAAATACTAGGTTGAAATATTTCCTTAAATTTGAAAAAAGATGTGATTTGACTCATTGTGTGTCTTTTAATTGTATTTTTTAATATACCTACTCCAGAATCATGTATCTATTGAGTGAGGAAGAAGATGGCAGAGGGGGAAATGGTAGAGGTTTTCTGGATTGATAAAATTTTTTGAAATTAGGAAGCAGACTCACCATTTTAGAATAGGGACTTTTGCTTCAATAAAGACTGCTTGAAAACGGGAGAAGGCTCCCCACATAGCCAGAGGTAAGCTGAAAAGCAGCCCCATGCCAGGCCCTGTCTGGCCAGCAGTCTGAGCTACGAGGCAGAGCGGACATCCAAGGCCGGCCATGGCAGACCACAGTGCAGGAAAGTGTGCGTCCAACTGACCGTTTTAGAATAGGGACCTTTGCTTCAACCAAGGCTGCATGGAAATGGGAGAGGGTTACCCCAGCAGCCAGAGGTGAGCTGAAAGCCACCATAGGCATGTCCCCTCTGGCAGGGAGTTGGAGTCCAGAGTGCAATCCAGTTACCCCACCTCCAGGGCAGTCTGTGGGACTTTAGGACACACCTTTGGAATTGAACAAACACAGAAGGAGGAGATATTCTGTGACAGTGACCATTAACATAGTAACACTGCCTCACTGGACTTCTGGCATAACAGTATTTGACTCAATTGGACCACCAGTTTCTGAAATCCCAGAAAGAGCACACCAAAAAGATGCAGGCCAGTACCAGCGACACAATGTCCCAATTCATAGGACAAATTAGAAAACAACCAGCAGGGAGAAGAAAAACTACATGCAACCTAGCAACTCCTCAGGAAATAGACACACCACAAAAAGAAAACCACCCACCAGATTTAACAATAGTGACTTGGAAGAACTTCTGAGCCTTTCAGAAAGAGAATTTAAAAGTGCCGTGATTAAAAAACTGACAGAAGTCATTAAGGAAAACAACAATCAGAAGAATGAAATTGAGTCCCTAAAGAGGGAAGTGAAGGAAAGGCAGAAGTACAAAGGATTAATGGAAGAGCTAAAGAACTCTGGGAAAAGCAGTGATAACAGAATAGATGAAATGGAAGAATAAATAAGCACTCTCGAAGACACAGAAATAAAAAGAACTAAACAGAAAAGGAAAGAGAAGCACGAACAAAAAAGACTGAAGAAAGACTTTGGGAATTTTCTGACTCCACAAGGAAAGGAAACATAAGAGTTATAGAAATCCCAGAAGAGAGGAGAGAGACATAGGAACAGAGAAAATATTCAAGGAAATAATAGAAGAGAACCTCCCAAACATGAAGAAGGAGCTGAAATAGACATACAAGAAGCAAGAAGAACACCAATCTTCCTGATGAAAGGAAAAATACAGCAAGACACATAATAGTAAAGCTCCCAAGAATCCAAGACAAGGAAAAAATAATGAAGATGGCAAGAGGGAAGAAACAGACAACATACAAAGGAAGGCATAATACCAAACACGTCTATGAAGCCAACATTACACTAATACCAAAACCAAAGAAGGACAACACAAAAAAAGAAAACTACAGGCCAATAACGCTAATGAACACAGGTGCAAAAATCCTAAATAAAATTTTAGCTATCAGAATCCAACAATGTATCCATAAGATAATTCACCACGACCAAGTAGGATTCATTCCAGGGACACAAGGATGGTTCAACATCTGAAAATTAATCAATGTAATCCAACACATCAACAAAAAGAAATATAAAAACCATCTGATAATATCAATAGATGTTGAGAAAGCTTTCAACAAAGTACAACACCCGTTTATGATAAAGGCCCTTGAAATTCTCGGGATACAAGGAACATACCGCAACATCATGAAGGCAAACCCATAGCCAATATCATTCTCAATGGTGAAAAGCTGAAAGCATTTCCATTAAGATCTGGAATAAGACAAGGATGTCCACTCTCACCACTGCTTTTCAATATAACACTGGAATTCCTAGCCAGAGCAATAAGACAAGAGAAAGATATACAAGGAATCCAAATGGTGAAGGAAGAAGTCAAACTATCACTATTCACACATGATATGATAACATACATAGAGAACCCCAAAAATGCCACAGAAAAACTAATTCAACTAAACAATCAGTTTAGTAAAGTGGCAGGATACAAAATCAACACACAAAAATCATTAGCCTTCCTATACACAAACAATAAATCTGAAGAAGAAGAAATCAAGAAAACCACCTTTGATTATTGAAACAAAAAAAATAAATACTAGGGAATGAACCTAACAAAAGAAGTAAAAGACCTATACAAATAAAATTATGAAACACTGTTAAAAGAAATAGAAGAAGACACAAAGAAAGGGAAAGACATACCCTGCTCATGGATTGGAAGAATTAACATTATCAAAATGGCCATCCTACTAAAAGCAATCTACAGATTCATGCTATTCCAATAAAAATTTCAGTGTCATTCTTCAAAGAAATAGAACAAATATTGATGAAATTCATATGGAGCCACGCAAAACCCCGAATAGCCAAAACCCTCCTGAAAAAAAAAAAAAGAAGGGAATGGAGGCTTCACTCTCCCAGATTTCAAACTATACTACTAGCAACAACAAATGTTGGCGAGGGTGTGGAGAAAAAGGAACTCTCCTGCACTGTTGGTGGGAGTGCAAACTGGTCCAACCACGATGGAGAGCTGTGTGGAGATTTCTGGACCTACTAAACATAGAGCTTCCATATGATCCAGCAATTCCACTCCTAGGTATTTACCCAAAGGACACAGAAACATCAATTCCAAAGAGCACCTCCACCCCTATGTTTATAGCAGCACTATTTACAATAGCTAAGCTTTGGAAAACAACCCAGATGCCCCAAAATAGTTGACTGGATCAAGAAGATATGGTATATATACACAATGGGATATCACTCAGCAATCAAAAAAGATAAACTCATGCAATTTGCAGCAACATGGATGGATCTGGAAGAGATCATGTGCAGCCAAATAAGCCAGAAAGAAAAAGAAAAATACTGGATGGTCTACTCATAGCAGGAGTTTAGAAAACCTAAATTAGGGACTAGGGAAAAGAATAACTATAATTAAGAAAAAATCAAAATAAACAGGCAACTATAAACCAGAGACACACTACAGGGGCAGGGGATAGGAGGGATTGGTGTCAAAATAAGGGGGGTGCAATTGTATGGGGAATATAACTAAGATGAAAATGCATACATTGTGCAAAAATGAAAAATGATGTAAGAAATGCATATATATAAAATAAAGTAGTAACCAGTAAAAAAAAAAAAAGATATGTAGTATATTTACATATTCTTATTATAAACAAGACTATATCAAAATGCAGTGACAGATTCAGTAAACATATTTTAAAAGAAGTGATGAAAAAAAATTATATTTCAAGATATTTGCAACAACCATAAAGTTAATTTAACATATCTGTAAACTATAGTGGTGACAGTGTTAGTGGGTACTAACGATACTGCTGTGGCATATAGCTTGTTAGAACCTAGTGAAAATAAAAAAAAATTTTTCTCCATATGAAAAAAAAAAGAAATTATGAAGCAGTAGTGGTTACACACTATTTCATATGTGCTAAATGCCACTAGACTGTACAGTTTAAAATGATAGATTTTAAAAGAATTTTATCTCAATTAAAAACAGTTTAATATTACAAAAAGAGAAATATACCATTTTTTAACATTTGTGGGGACACCCCTTTTTTCTGGTGCTTGTCTCTTCTTCTGTGTCACCCCAGAGTCCCATTCTTGAGTCTTTATAAAGATTGGACCCTTGGGCTAGGCAGAGTTGTTATAAGTTAATCTCCTTATATTCTCCCTCAGTTAGCACTTATTCTTCCCCAGAAATGTATACATTAATAATATTTTCCAATTTGCCTAATTTTCTTCATAACAAATTCATTTACTTCAAGAATCTGTACATCTGTGTTCAAGGCTAGACCTTTTTAAAAATGACAAAAACTCTAGAAAATTGGAATTTTGGAAACTGACAGTTTTAAATTAATAATTATTGGTTTTTCAAAGCCAGGAGTAAGAATGCAACAAGTACAGTTTAATTTTTTAACTGAAAATCTCCTTTACTCCTGTATTTTTATTTAATTTCTTTATTGTTGTCCTCTGTAAAATATTTTAATAAAATTGTTTTCTTCTTGCCAACTTTGCTATTGCAGCCTCAAAGTAACGGAAGATGCTAAAGTGAGTCTACTTGTAAAAGTAGAAAAAGTATAACCACATACGTACTGCTGTCACTGGGCAATGATAATTTATATTTTGGGTTTAGAGTGCCCCTCTGGGAGAACATAGCTAGGAAGAGGTTGCAGAGGAGGATGGAGAGAATGGGCACAAGGCAGGAAGAGGAGTCAAATCGGGTAGAGGAAGCAGAGGAATCAGGAGAGTGGGCTTTTGGAGAACTAGCATCCTGCATGCATTGTCAGGTAAGAACCCCTAAGATCACTTCCGATCATTTAAGATTAGCCCTGCCTTTATAATGCTATGAGAACTTCTGAGTGGAATAATATCCAAGTTTGGTGGTTTTGTTCTCTTTACTAGATCACTATTTTCTTCCTTTGTTCCTTTCTTCCTCCTATTTTCCCTCCTTCCTTCTTTCCTCCTTCAAGTTTTGTCTTATGTATTGAGGAAGTACTGGACTACAACACCTTATATGATTTAGGAGCACAGGTTCACACCTCTTCAGGTGTATGTTAACACACCAGGTCCAACACCAAAGTACCCATAGTTCCTCACCACACTTCCTTTGGCCTCCTCCCAGCTTTGCTACAATCTCACTTTTCTCCTAGTAGGCTCAATTCTGCAGTCAGATTTTAAAGATTTGTTTTAGTTTAGTTTTGTATGTTGTCTCTATTGGGAGATATAAATCTCAAAAATATAGACTAATATTTCTATTCATCAACAACATCTGAGACCTTGGCAAGATGATTTGTAAGTACTTAGTGTAAGATTCAGAAACTTTGGTTATAATTCGATAAGTCTGGGATAGAGCCACTATCTCTCTATTGGAAAAAAAATCTTTCAGGAAATGTTATAAAATGATCTAAATTTTAAATAAGGAAACTGAGGATAAACAAGTGGAAAAAATTTCTTTAATGCTCCAAGAGACAGTCTTGCTAGAAATAGGTAATATTCCAATTTACAATCTACTTAGAACAAGCTAGTTAATGAAAATATCTTTCTACCTTGAAAGATAGAAAATAAGAATAGTAAATTAATCATGTTGGATGAATTTAGCACAGAGAATTTCTGGGACAGCACAGATACTTTTTAGGGCAATAAAATTATACTGCATAATAATGTTGAATAAGTGTCATTATGTATTTTCAAAACACATACAGTATATAACACTAAGAATGAATTTGAACATAAATTATGGGCTTTGGATAATAGTGAGTGTGAATATAGTTCAACTTTTACAAATATATGCCTGTGGTAGAGAATGTTGATAATTGGGGAGTCAGTACATGTTCAGTGGCAGAGTTTATAAGGCAAATCTCTACTTGATAATGCTCTGTATCTAAAATTTTTGTGTACAAGGGCAAAATAACCTTCGGCAAAGTATTAGACCATATTGAATTAACAAAATTCTTGTTTAAAAGAAAGACTATTGCAAGCAAATAATCTAGACTGGATATGTAACTGCCTCAAGAGATCCTCAGTTTTTCCTTTGTGATTTGTTACACTGTGCATTGTCCTTACTGATAATGGATCACAGAGTTCTATGCAATGATGCAAATTAGCCTTTCCATAATAGTTGTGAGATTGAGAGCTCATTTTATGTTACCATTTCATCACTTCACTTGTAAAAAATTTTTACTTTATATTTTCACAATTTCACCTTCCAACAGACAAGGAAAATTAAGATATCACCCTACCAACCAATAACATTACTTACCCAGGACTTCACTATAAAACTGAGTCCACTTTTCAGTGACTCTTTCAAACTGAAAGTCAAAGTAGAGCACATATATCATATTTTCCACTCTCTCCATGAAAGTCATTTGATCACTCAATTTTGAGAAAACAGCAGGTACATAGGATGGTGGGAGTGGAAGTTGTCCACCATACCTTGAAAACAAATCTCCAGGCATGAAGCGGATAATGTGCACAAAAGGTATTTTAAGCATCTCTGCCAGCAGGTCACCACCAAATGCCATAGCATCAGCAAGAAGGAGATCAAATCTTGGTTCTTGGAGTTTTGCCAATAGAGTCTTGTTTAAAAATATACCTTTACCTTGAATTTCAGCTATATCAAAACATTTCTGAAAGAATTCTTGTATTTTTTGAAAATATATCCAAAGACTGTCATTTTCTGTATCATATGTCAATTTATTAAGAAGCTGCATGATATAATGCTCAAAATCCTCTTTTTTCCAAGTTACAGGAAAAATCTCAAATTTAATGGCATATGGTTTGCTGAGATCCAAAAAAATGGAATTTGAAGGGGTCAGAACAACCACTTCGTGACCTCTTTCAACAAGTTCATCCAAGATTGTCTTCATATTCATCCAATGACTATACTCCGAGGGCCACACCAGCACCTTTCCACAACTCCCAGAACTAAAGTAACAACTCAGCTGAAATAGCAGAAGAGCTGAAGTCCATTTCACAGACATCTTGGTACAATGCAGTGTTCTTTTCAATTATCCTTTCTGCAATTACACGTTTTTTTTTTTTTTTTCAGAAAAATATCAATCAGGAAGTTAAAATTTAACTGCTAGACCTCAAGCCAACCCCTTACATGAACTGTTCATAGCATTTGGATGATGTGGAAATCAAAAGGTAGATGCTTGTTTTAAAAGATTTATTTATTTATGCATACGAGACTGAGGTGTAGGCCAGAGTGCAGGGCGTAAGAGGATTCACCAGAGACAGAGCAGGGAACAGAATACACTGCTGGGGGACCAATGGGCAAGACAGGAGGGGTCTGCTGTGCCATGTGGGTAGCTCCCAGACTGGCCATGGATCAAACTCGTGCTGCAGTCACTGAGGATAGTTTCACAGTGCTGTGCTTAACCCCTTTCACCACCAGAGAGGCCCAAAAGGGAGATGCTTTTTGTGTACAAATATTTTTAATGTCCGTTTGAATAGATTATAAATGCTATCACTCAGCTAAGAGGTGATAACCTTGATTGTGAAAGCCGTATTTCTGAGATAATAATACTATACATTTAAGAAGAGTGTCATGAACAAGTGAGAGGTGACTGTTTCTATACTCTCCTGAACAGGAATTAGAAATGTAACTCTGTTATACATCTGTTGTGGATATTTTTGGATATGGTGGTTCAAGTGATTTTTAAAATAAAAGCACTGTTGTGTAAATAACATATCACACAACTGCCACATTTCAAGTGTCCAATGCAATGGTTCAAATTATATGCACACTATTGTGTAACCATGTTGATCAAGTTTAGAACATTTCATCACTGCAGATAACCTTTCTGCTGGGATGAAATTGTATTTTTGCAACTTCCCCAACTTTAATCTACTTTCTGCCTTATATATTTGCTTATTTTGAGCATTTCACTTAAGTGAATTTCTAAATGGTGTGGTTTTTATAACTATTGAGATATTAGCAATTATAATAAATGCAGCAAGATATATAAGGTGATTACTTGATTTAGTTAAACACAGTGAAGTGGTTTCACAAAAAGATCATCTTTATATAATTCTTTTTTAATATGTGGTCAGGACTTTTAAGACCTCGTAAATTATCACCTTATATGTAATACTGTATTTTTAGTTATAGTCACCACGCTATCCATGAGATCTAGAGGAATTAGATTTTATTCATCTGAACTGGAAATTTTTGTCCTTTAATCCCCTTCACCTCCTTTTCTACCTGCTTACTTCAGGCAATCACAGAAAAAGAAAGCCTCTGTTTTTGTGAATTCTGTACTTTCAACTTGCACAATAAGTTCCCATTTTCAGTTGGTAAAGTTTTTCTAACTATCATGAATTGATGTATACTTTTACCAAATGGTTTTCTGTAACCATTGAATTGTCATAATATTTTTCTTTTTGATGCTGACATTTGTTGAATTTTACTGTCTTTTGCCAAATATTTAGGAAAACTTTTAATCCCAGATTAGCCCATTTTGATCACAATGTTTTATTCTTTCTGTATTACTTTATTTTGTTTCATATTAGTTGATTTAGAAAAGAAACTTTTGTGAAATTTTTCTTCATTTTAATGTCACTGTTTAATTTTGCTTGTAAAATTATCATGGCCTCATGCAATGAAATGGAAATTGTTGATATGCTTGAAATTATCTAGAAGAGTTTGTGGAAGATTGGTGGTCTTTATTGCTTAAGTATTTAGAACTATTCTCTGTTGTGTGTATCAGAGCTACCAGTTTCTTTGCGACTAAGTTTTAACAAAGATGCAATTGCAAGTTTTAATAGTTTTTGTTGGACACCCCCTAAGGCATAAAGTGCTGAAGCAAGGAAAGTCTCAAGGTGGACAAAGGGAGAGTCCAGTTCCCCCACAGCAGGAAGACAGCAGAGACATACCAATGATCTCAACACTGGAGAAAAATGTCCAGGCAGCTGCTTGTTGAGACAGGGGCAGCCCCTACCAGCCAGCCACAGTGGGTTGCACACCTTCTTGATGACACTTTTTTAAAATATCCCCAACTCTGTCCCAAGTTTCAATATCCAGAAACCCCTCGTCTGAAACCAAGGACAGGTTTCCAGAACCCAAGAAAGTAATTTTACCAAGTAGTAACTGAAGCTCATTTCAGGTTTGAGCAGGTATTTGAAAGGTGAGACATAATGTGCAGAATGAGACAAGGGGAGGTTGTTACCCATGTTTCTAAGAGGGAAAGGACACACTCAACTGAAAATTTCACAGGCTCGGGGTCTGTGGGCCTTTTACCAGACTGATTTGAAAGAAAATTAGATAGGAAAGATTTTACTGAAAATGTCACATACTCCAGGTCTGTAGTCCTTTTACCAGGCTATTTAAACATTTCACTTCGTCCCATTGTTACCCTGTGAGTTCCGAAGTTTTCCCAGATCTGAGGAATCAGCAATAGAGCCTTTTCCCACATGTTTACCCCCACGTGGGCAGATCTTATCCTCCCTCAGTTCCCTGTTCAGGTGCCACTTGCCAGAGATCAGCCCCAGTGAGCAGGGTTGAGGCAAGGAATCCAAAAGAAGCAAGAAGTAAAGAGCTGACAGACACAAAATAGAGTGTAAGAGAAGCAGGACCCTGGCTATGCACATGCAAAATTCCTGAGTGCCAGGTGCAACACATTTTTATTGAGACAAGCCAGCCCCCACTCTCTTTTAGGTTAGTTACAAGACAATGATCTATTCTCTTGGTTTTCTGCATTAATCTGGCACAAATTCACCCTTAAGGGCTCTTTGTAATCAGGTTGTTTGGTTCCCAGTCCTGTTTCTCAATCAAACTTAGCTTTGCTGTTCCAAGGAAGAACATCACGTTCTCAGCACGGGCCAGCCCATATTGACCAGTCTTCCAGACATGACCTTGAGACTTTCCTTGCTTCAGTACCTCATGTCTTTGGGGTCTCCAACAAGTTTTAACAAATATTCTATTTCTTTAATCAGTGTTAGGTATTTCAACTTTTCATTTTATTTTGATGTCATTTTGTATAAATTGTGTTTCTAATTTTTTTCATTATCTGGAATTTGTTGTACACTGTTATGACATGTTTTAATGACTGATAACTCAGTTGTTGTTGTTTTATTCCTTAAGTACAGACTTGCTTTCTTTCTTTCTTGATCCAAATTGTTAGGATTTTTGTCAACTCGGAATTCCACGGTAGAGGACTTCATAGATGCCATTGCCACCAAGCATGAGTGATAAAAAACTTTGGTTGTGGGTGATGTAAGCAAAAGATCAATGAAAACAATACATTGTGAGCTCCACAGTCAGGAAAAGAAATTTGTAGTATAAATAATAAGGAAAGTGATTTTTTTTCTTCAGGACTACTTTGTTCATGAGATCATATAAATATTTGTAGATTTCCAAAAGAAAGTTTTCTGGGAAAATGAGAGGTGATTTTTTTTTTCCAGAGGTGATTTTAGAATGAAGTTGTTCTTTGTCCTGGAAAGCAGAAAAGTGTGGGAGTGAATCTGGATTTAAATAACATCAATTTCAAAATCATGTAAGTAAAGGAACATCATCTCTGAAATAAGAATTAATTCACTCTGGAACACACACACACACACATACACACACACAAACACCCCTTGGGGTGCTTGGAAATAAAGGACAAATGATGGACGTATCAAGCACAAAGTGTTTCACAGCCTATCAGACGAGATTATTTTTAGGTTCTGTGAATTACTGAGTTCATAGAAAAGTAGTGGTATTGACTTCTAGTATCTTAAGTATCAGCACTATAAAAGCAGTGAGAAATACAGATCTGTGTTAGGGGCAGATGAAAATAAGAAGACCAATGAAGAAGCTATTGAGAATTATGGATGTTAGATAATTAACTCCTTGTTTTTGTTGGCAGCCTGCCACTCTAAGGGGAACCAGAGTCTTCTGAGAGCCCCATTTACTCTGTACATGGAGTTACAAGAGTTTAGAAGTTCTGCAAACAGAACTTACCAGAATTGACGCAACTTCTCTGAGGATGTGCTGACTGTGTACATGATCCATACTAACTAGAAAAATTTGTTCCAGCAGTAACTTTTCAATTTGTATAAGTATAAGCACATTTGCATGCTATTTCCTTGTCCCTTTGTTCATATCTTTAATAAAAGCTTGGGCTGGGAGAGTGAGAAGCAGAGTTACTCTCCAGGGCACTCTCCCCAGCCTGTCCCTGCCGCAATTTCATTTTGACTCAAAGTCTTCATTCATAGATGAGAACTTTTCATCTGCTGTCAGTGGCAGTTTTTGATATTTTCAAAGAAAATGTCTCACTACATTGTTGTTCCACTACTTTCCCTCTGACTTCTATTATTTAGTATGTTGTTATTTATTTGGTATAATCTTACCAAGAACATCATTCTGTGGACTCTAATAAAGGAGTTGAGAGTTGGATCTTAACGTATTACATTTTTTTCCTATTGAATCTCTACACACCAACATGAAAATGTTCCACTCTACAAGTGAGAATCCATGAAAGTGAGTTGCCAAAGTTAATAAGGCACTCTCACCTCTGCAGCCTTTCTAGGTCGTTCCTCGTAGGCAATAAAGATTCATTTCTATTTTATGCATATAAAGTCAGCTAATATTTTTTTCTAGGTCAGTATTTTTCTATGCTCTTTTAAGTATGTGATGAATAGAGCATTCTAAATGGCTATCTTCTCATTTTTCAGTCCCAAGGCATTATGTTTATATTTATTTGAAAAATTTTGTGACATATTAATTTAATTCTGTGGCTGTTTAAACATACTTTATTTTCTTCACTAACTGATGATCTTCATCTTTCAGGAGGAGCCATGAGACATAGTCCCTGTTCAACCTATTTTGCTGCTCCTTAAACTTCTGAAAATGCCCCAAAGCCAATGCTATTAGTAGGTGAATACATTGTTTTCTGCAGATCATAGAGAACTTATACATTAAACATGGATTGGTCTACAAAAATGACGAGTGATGTAAAATCTATCTATCTATCTATATATATATATATAAAATAATTAATAAAAAACAAAGATGGGGCCTCCCTGGTGGTGCAGAGGTTAAAGACTCAGTGCTATTAAGCTATCTCCAGCCACTATGGCACAAGTTTGATCCTCTGCCAGGGAGCTAACCCTCATGGCTCAGCAAACCTCTCCTTTCTTGCCCGCTGCTCTCCACAGCAGCGTATTTCAGTAGATCTGCCTGTTTTGCTCCCTACTCTATCTCTGGTGAATCCTCTCATCCTCTGCATCTCTGGCCTATACCCCAGTTCCTATATGTATGAGTGAATAAAATAAATCTTTTCAAAAATTAAACATGGATTTGTCTCCATTTGCACTCAGTTTGCCTGCAGATAATAATTTACCTATGGAAAGCTGAATGTCCTCTTGGGTATGGTGAAAGTCAAGCAGAGAAGTCTGAGTGATCACTAATGATGCAAATTTCATCATGAATTAAAAAATCTCCTGTTCTGGGCCTCCCTTGTGGTGCAGGTGGTTGAGTGTCGCACTGTGAATCTGTCCACAGCCTCTGCAGCGTGGATTCGATCCAGCAGGCCAATGAGAATCCCACATGGGGAAGCAGATCTCTCCTGTCTCGCCTGCTGCTCCCCTCAGCAGTGTATTTCTTCAGTCTGCCTGTTCTGTTCACCACTCTGTCTCTGGTAAATCCTCTCACCCTCCCGAGCATCTGGCTGATACCCCAGTTCTTGTATAAAAATATATAAATCTTAAAAAAAAACCTTCTGTTCCATAGTTCAAAGACTTTTTCTTCCTTGCATTGTTTACAAAAGAAAGGTTATTGCAGGAAAAATGAGGTCCTTCACCTCCAACTTACTGTGATTTATCATTTTTTGCCCTAGTGCATTTGATACATTTTCATCAGTATTAATATTTGTAATTTAATGTAAAGGAAGAATGCTTGACAGATGTCAGACAGAATGGAAATAGGAGAAAGTATCCAATGATTCAGTCCAATCAGAGTTTCCAATATTAGGGCTTCCCTGGTGGCACAAGGTTAAGATGCAACCTATGAAGCAATCCACAGCCACTGCAGCATGAGTTCGATTCCCGGCGTGCCAGGGAACAACAGACATGGCACAGCAGACCTCTCCTGACTCATCCGCTGCTCCCCTCACCAATGTACTTCAGTCAATCTGCCTGTTCTGTTCTCCACTTTGTCTCTGGTGAATCCTCTCACTCCCCACACCTCTGGCCTGTACCCCAGCTCTTGTATACATAAATAAATAAATCTTTAAAAAAATTTTTAAAAGTTTCCAATATCTAAATGTATGTATCTTTGGTATTCAGAAAAGTTTTAAATATTGGTAACATTAAAGGTAAATATTATTAAGCATATGGGATAGGGGAATAAGAAAGCTTCACTTACAAAAAAAAGCTGAAAATGCTCCAATTTATAAATTAATAACTAGGCAATGTTAGTTGTCTAACCATAGAATATGTTAGTTTCTAACCATGGAATAAATAAACAATACAGCAATGAGTGTCTGTTACAGGAATATGTAAAAATTCTGAAATGCCAGACTGGAAAATTGGCAGGGAAATCTACTTATGCCAAGCTCTTAAACTTATGTTCACATATTTATCTAAGATGTTCTCTCAGTTTCTCTGTGACTTTGCATTATTTTTTTTTACTCTGTCAGACCTTCCCCATTCACCATCCAGCTTTTTACTTTGCTATTTGACCTCTTGCTTTCCTGTGCATTGTTGTGCACGCCCTTGGTATGCCATCTAATCTAAGAGCAATTTTTCATAATCTAGGATTAATTATTAGCAGCTTTATCTTAGACATTTTGGTCTTTGGATTACTTACTTAGTGTTTTATTCTTTATGAACCTACCCACCCTCCCACTCACCATCCAGCGATCTATTTGTTTGCCATTTGATGTCCTTCCTGTTTTCCCTTCATGTCAACTTGTATGATTTCTCAATATCTCATTTAAATTTTATTTTTATGACCTTTGATTCTTGGTTAATTTTTAGCAGATTTCTCCTTTCTTTTTTTTTACATTTCAATAATATCTTTATTTATTCTTTTTTTAATTTTAATTTTATATTCCCCATACAATTGCAATCCCCTCATTTTGAACCCTGGCCATCCACCCCATAGTGTGTCTCTGGTTCATAGTTGTTTGCTGAATTTGATTTTTTTCTTTCTTATACTTATTTTTTTTCCTGTTCCCTTATTTATGTTTTCTAGATTGCTATTATGAGTGAGACCATCCAGTATTTTTCTTTTTCTTTCTGGCTTATTTTGCTGAGCATGATCCCTTCCAACTCCGTCCATGTTGCTTTTAGCAGATTTCTTTTTTTTTTTTTTTAGAGGAAATTTATTATTGCACATACTACATAAAAATACTGCGTATGAACATGGAATTCTTTTTGATAAGTTATTTTCTTTAATATAATTTTGTTTTATTTTTATATTCCCCATACAATTGCGACCCCCTTATTTTGACCCCAATCCCTCCCCTGCCCACCCTCCACCCCCCATAGAGTGTCTCTGGTTCATAGTTGTTTGTTGATTTTGATTTTCACTCTTATAGTTATTCTTTTTCATGGTCCCTTATTTAAGTTTTCTAGATTCCTGCTACAAGTGAGACCATCCAGTATTTTTCTTATTCTTTCTGGCTTATTTTGCTGAGCATGATCCCTTCCAGTGCCATCCATGTTGCTGAAAATTACATGTGTTTATCTTTTTTGAATGCTGAGTAATAATCCACGGTGTATATGTAGCACATCTTCTTGATACAGTCATCTATTTTGGGGCATTTGGGCTGTTTCCAAAGCTTAGCTATTGTAAATAGTGCTACTATAAACATAGGGGTGCAGGTGCTCTTTGGAATTGATGTTTCTGTGTCCTTTGGGTAAATACCTAGGAGTGGAATTGCTGGATCATATGGAAGCTCTATGTTTTGTAGGTCCAGAAATCTCCACACAGCTCTCCATAGTGGTTAGACCAGTTTTCTCTCCCACCAAAAGTGTAGGAGAGTTCCTTTTTCTCCACAATCTTGCCAACATTTGTTGTTGCTAGTTTTTTTAATATGTGCCATTCTCGCTGGTGTAAAATGGTATCTCATGGTAGTTTTGATTTGCATTTCCCTGATTACAAGTAATGTTGAACATTTTTTCATATGCCTGTTGGCCATTTGCATTTCAGAGAAGTTACTTTTTAGCACATCTGCCCATTTTTGACTGGATTATTTTCTTTGTTTTTGTTGAGTCTCATCAGCTCTTTGTAGATTTTTGTGATCAGTCCTTTATCATTAGTGTTGTGTGCAAAAATGTTCTCCCAGTTGGTGGGGTTTCTCTTTGTTTTTGTTATTGTTTCTTTTGCTGTGCAGAAGCTCTTTAATTTGATGTAGTCCCAGGTGTTTATCTTTGCCTTCACTATCACTGCTTTGGGTGATGTGTCTGTAAAGATGTCTTTGAGGTGCATATCATGTAGTGTTTCGCCTATATTTCCTTCTATGTATTTTATGGTTTCAGGTCTTCTGTCTAGTTCTTTAATCCATTTTGAGTTGGTTTTTGTGCATGGTGTTAGGTAGTAGTCAAGCTTCATTCTTTTGCATGTAGCAACCCAGTTTTCCCAGCACCATTTATTGAACAAACTTTCTTTACTCCAATGCATACTCCTTGCTCCTTTGTCAAAGATTAGTTGACCATAAATCTGTGGGTTTATTTCTGGATTTTCTATTCGATTCCATTGGCCTGTGTGTCTGTTGTTGTTCCAATACCATGAAGTTTTGATGATTATGGCTTTGTAGTACAGTTTGAAGTCTGGGAAAGTGATGCCTCCATTCCCTTCTTTTTTTTTTGCAGGAGAGCTTTGGCTATTCGGGGTTTTTGGTGATTCCATACGAATTTCATCAATAATTGTTCTATTTCTTTGAAGAATGACATTGTTTCTGCATAGGAAGGCTACTGACTTTTGCGTGTTGATATTGTATCCTGCCACTTTACGGAACTGATTGATTAGTGGAATTAGTTTTACTGTGGAGTTTTCGGGGTTCTCTATGTATATTATCATATCATCTGCAAATAGTGATAGTTTGACTTCCTCTTTTCCTGTTTGGATTCCTTGTATGTCTTACTCATGTCTTATTGCTCTGGCTAGGACTTCCAGTATTATATTGAAAAGCATGGTGAGAGTGAACATTCTTCTCTTGTTCCAGATCTTAATGGGAATGCTTTTAGCTTTTTGCCATTGAGAATGATACTGGCTTGAAGTATTGTCCCCTTGATCATAACGTAGTGACCGTTGGAGTCTCTTTTTACATTTTTGAGTTTGAAATCTCTCTTATCTGATATAATTATAGCTGTTCCTGCTTTCTTTTTTGGTCCACTTGCTTGTAGGATTGTTTTCCATCCTTTAACTTTGAGTCTATTTTTATCTTTTGTAGCTAGATGTACTTCCTGGAGACAGCAACAGGTTAGGTTTTGTTTCTTAATCCAGCCTGTGACTCTGTGTCTTTTAATTGAAGAGTTTAGTCCATTTACATTTAGAGTTAATATTGATATGTTAGCATCTGCATTTGCCATTGTGTTTGTCTTTCCTTTGATTTTATTTATTTGTTCTTTTAATAACTTTTTTTTTTTTGGCCTTCTTTCATTGTTATTCGTCCCTCTGAGGTTCTGGCTTTAGGACTCCTTGTAGTGTTTTTGGAGTGGGGGTTTAGTCGTAATGAAATTCCAGAGTTTCTGTTTGTCTGGGAAGGTCCTTATTCTTTCTTCATAGAGGAAGGAGAGCCTGCAGGACAGAGTATTCTTGGTTGGCATCTGTTTTCTTGGAGTCTGTTGATTATATCCCTCTACTCTCTCCTCACCCATAGTGTTTCTGCGGAGAAGTCTGATGTCAGTCTGATTCGTTTTCCTTTGAATATTATCTGTTTCTTCGTTCTTGTCTGCTTCATTATTTTTTCCTTGTCTTGGATTCTTGGGAGCTTTACTATTGTGTGTCTTGCTGTATTTTTCCTTTCATCATGGAAGTTTGGTGTTCTTCTTGCTTCTTGTGTATCAATTTTCAGCTCCTTCTTCACGTTTGGGAAGTTCTCTTCCATTATCTCCTTGAATATTTTCTCTGTTCCTACATCTATCTCCTCTCCTTCTGGGATTCCTGTAACTCTTATATTTCCTTTCCTCATGGAGTCAGATAGTTCCCAAAGTCTTTCTTCATTCTTTTTCCTTCGTACTTCTCTTTCTTTTTCAGTTTTGGTTCTTTATATTTCTGTGTGTTTGAGAGTACTTATTTGTTCTTCCATTTCATCTATTCTGCTTTCATTGCTTTTCCCAGAATTCTTTAGCACCACCATTAATTCTTTGATCTCCTGCATTTCTTTTACTTCCTTCTTTAGGGACTCAATTTCATTTTTCTGATCATTGATTATTTTCCCCTTATCATTGTTTTCCTTTAAGACTTCTGTCAGTTTTTTAATCACAGCAATTTTAAATTCTCTTTCTGGAAGGCTCAGAAGTTCTCCCAAGTTACTGTCATTGCAATCTGTGGGTGGTTTCATTTTGTGGTGAGTCTTTTTCCTGAAGAGTTGCTGGGTTGCATGTAGTCTTTCTTTTCCCTACTGCTTGTTTTTAATTTGCTGTATGCGATGGGACACTGTGTTGGTGGTACTGGTCGGCATCTTTTTGGTGTGCAATTTGTGGTGTTTGGAAACTGGCAGTCTAAATGAGTCAAGTACTGTTATGCCAGAAGTCTAGTGAGGCAGTGGTACTTTGAGTTTGTTCATTGTCACTGTCACAGAATATTTCCTCCTTCTGTGTTTAATTACAAAGGTGGGTCTTGAAGTCCCACAAACTTCCCTGGATTGGGGCAGCTGGATTGGACTCTGGGTTCCAAATCACTGGATCCACCGCTGGGCTCCAACTTCCTGCCAGTCGGGACCAGGCTTGTGGGGGTCTTCAACTCACCTCTGACTGCACAGGGAAACTTCTCCCTCTGGCTCCTCTGGGAGGCTTTTGCCAGTTTCAAGCAGTCTTTATTGAAGAAAGGTCCCTGTTCTAAAGTGGCAATGTGGAGACCCACTCCCCTGCACGCCAGGTCTGCCCAGGCCTTGGGTGCCCACTCCCTCTCTGGGCTGGGACTGCTGGCCAGAAGGGGCCTGACGTGGACAAACTTCCCAGCTTACCTCTGGCTCTCTGGGAGCCTTCTGCTGGTTTCAAGCAGTCTTTACTGAAGAAAGATTCCTGTTCTAAAATGGTGATGCAGGGACGCACTCCCCTGTGCTCCTGGTCTGCCCTGGCCGTGGGTGCCTGCTCCCCTCTGGACTCCGACTGCTGGCTAGAAGGGGCCTTGTGCGGGGGAACTTCCCAACTTACCTCTAGCTCCTCTGGGAGCCTTCTGCCAGTTTTATGCAGTCTTTACTCATGGTCAATATTTTAAAGAGAAAAATTGATGAGTTTAAACAGAAGAACATAAAGATATGAGTGCGGTTTACTATAGTATCTGGAAATCTTTGGGCCCTCTGTATTTCAACACTTACAGTGAGTGTATACACACAGAAAGAAATAACACAAGTATAGAAGGTAATTTTTTAATTAGGTAAAATTAGACATTTAAATTAGAAATGCACTGAAATAATTGCAGTCAAACATTACTCCTATAGTATATGTAAACAATCAGAAGAGAGCTATTCAAGAGGAGAACCAGCTCTCAACCGGAAAAGCCTTCCTGTAACACTGTGATTTAATGTGCTTCCAGTGGAACTCAGTAAGCTAATGAGGAGAGTCGCTCATAGCTAGTTACACAGCACATTCTAATGAGACATCAACTTCACAATATGAATTCAGGGTAAAAACTGTTATAGGTAAAAAAGACGGGGTAATATAAACACTTGTATGATAACTTTACATATATCATTCTGGACTATACACAAGACTCTTACAACCATTTCTTGGAAAATGGAAATTCCCAAACCAGAGTCCTGTAAATGCAATTATTAATAACCAAATATTAAGAAATGTTTTAAGTGCAGTGTTTGGGAACTTATGACAAATTGAAGGTAGGAATTAAAGGATAACAAAGCTGAAAAATAGAGTCATGGACATAATTAACTTTTTCTTAGTGCTCATACTCAGGGAAATAAAATGTCGAAGAGCCAACTAAACTAATTTCCTAGGAAAAGAATAGAATAAACACAAGTGATTTACTTGACTGATCACGATAAGGAATTAAAAAGTTAATATCTTTCTGTGTGTCTTCCTTCCAGAATCTACATTAGTGATAATATTGGTGTGAATGAAGAGTCTGAGTCTACATTGTCTGCCAGCTTCTCTTCCTCACTGCTGTGCACCACCTGTCATAAATTACTCACACTAATAAGAAAAAGTGAGGATTCCTCCAAACTGAAAATAGAATTACCATAAAGCCCAGCAATTCCACTTCTTTGTGTACATGAAAGGGAGTTGAAATCAAAGCAGACTGTGAAGTTTTTGCGCATTCACCCTCACAGCAGCTCTATTCATGACCAGCAAAAATTTGACTTATCCAAAATCCAATGAGTCAACACAAAATGTTCACACGAGATGTTATATAAGTTTCAAAGACCAGTGCCAGTGCAAATATCACTTGCTGTTGATTCCAAATATATGAACTCTTTAGACTTGGCAAATTCATTAAAGCAGAAAGCACAATGATGTTTACCAGTGACTGGTGAAACATGAAAGGAGAATACTTATGTAATGGTTATAGAATTTCAGTTTTGCAAGATGAAAAACTATTTGCAGATTGTTTGCACAATAATGGGAATATACTTAAACCATTAAACTAAAACTTATCAATTGTTAAAATGGAAATGTGTTATCTATTTTGCCACTTTTTGTAAAAGCCACTGTTCTAGTAATTCCTAAAGTCCATGATGGTCTCTCATTAGTTATTGAGCATTCCTTCTTGTACAGGTGCAGACTTGTTGCTCTTTTATGATGGAGAAATTTGCTTCTTCACAAGAAAAGGAAGAGTTTGCACAGGGTTCTGTGGAAAATTGTAGTTTGGTGTTTACTCTGGGCTCGGACATGCCAGAGAGAGAGCCAATGCAATTGCATTTGCCCTTGACCAGATTCCACAGAAGGTTAAAGTACCTTATATTGGGCAACTCCTAAATGTGATGTTTACTCTGCAATGGATGTGGATTTACGCAGGCAGGGTAAATTATAAAGATGATGCTGGTTTCCCTCAGACATTAGGTCAAACCAAAATATTCATTACAAGTCTTTAGGCAGTAAAAAGGGTATTTTGTATGATACTGATATGATATTAGCTTTGTGATTATAATTAAATGCAGTTAAGAGACAGAGTGCAGATTTGCTATTATAATGGTATCATGGAAGGTATTGGAAACACAAAATTCTGCCTTGTTGTTGACTAACTATTCCTAGCAAGAATTCTGAGGGCATGGTATTGCCATGGTACAGATGTTATCCGAAAGGATTAAATTTTAACAGTAACCTTATAGAAATGTGATAAAGCATGAAGGTATCATGCAATTATGGCTGTTCAATAATCCAGGGATCTTTCCTCTAAAACTTTTGAAATTAAATTGTTCAGTGTACAGTTCAAAGTACTATTTAGATAAAGAATGGCCAGGCTATTTACATGTCCTTGAGCAAGACACAATGACTAAGAATATGAAAAAGAGAAGAGAATATTGTAGCAAGTGAATAGACAATCACCTAACTGAAATAATTTCATATGTACCCCTTTTCATGAAAAGTGCAAATAAATCACTTCCCATTTATAGATCACACATGTATCCTCTGGGTCTTTGACGAGTACTTGTTAGTGGCGCAGGTGGTTGAGCCCCGCTCTGTGAAGCTGTCCGTAGCCTCTGCAGCACTGGTTTGATCCCAGCCGGCTGGTGAGAGTCCCACATGGCTCAGCAGACCTCTCCTGTCTCGCCCGCTGCTCCCCTCAGCAGTGTATTTCATCAGTCTGCCTGTTCTGTTTCCTGCTCTATCTCTGGTGAATCCTCTCACCCTGCCGGGCATCTGGCCTGTACCCTGGTTCTTGTATAAATAAATAAATAAATAAATCTTAAAAAAAAAATTTACAGGCTGGATATAGAAATAACACTCTAGGTTAGAATAAAAAATTACTTCTAGAAGTTTTTCTTCAAAATGTGCTTAAAATTAATATAAAAAATAAATTATGACATTTTGTAGCAGAGAAAATTTGTATTATTTTAAGACACAGAATTATTTATTTCGCTAGAGCTGTTGAGCAGATACATTAAACCTTTGCACATGAAAACATGTAAAGTGCTAAAAAAAATAACTTATGGAACAAGTAGATATATACAAATTCCATTCTGTGACACTTACAAGAAATATAGTATAATGCCACAATGGAAGATGGCAGTTAAAACATATAAATCTGAAGATTATGGCAATGTCCTGCTCTTTATTCCCTAAAATTACACTGGCTGACTAAAAATTTCTTGAAAACATGAACTGATCATTGATCATCTCATTTGTCTACTTTAGAGAAATATATCACACAGATGGATATGTGAAATATCATGATTTCATCATACTTGAATGAACACAAAGAAAATATACAAATTTCTATCCCTATCATTGCAGTTTTAATAGTGCACTCATATTTGACAACTCTAGTCCTCGTTACATATCCTCTGAGAAATGTACCTAACTAGAGTATTCCTTAACTTATGTAATCTGACTACTGCAGTAAGATATTTCTTCACTCTAATAGGTTCCATGGAGATTTGAGTGCAAGAGGCCAGACACCTTAGTGGCATACACTCGACTATATAAATGGATCCCTCAGAATGACCTTCTTCATAATACCCAAGAAAGAATACATTGAAATAAGAGGAACTACAACCACATTGCTCATATTTCACAAGGAAAAAATATATTGAACATTTATTATTGCATAACATGGAATGTAAAATTTAACTCCATATGTTTATATTCAGTCAGAAAATTATTATACACAGTTACATTCATTACAATCAAAATCAAAATACATTTATTTCAAGTGTAATCACTTCTCACAGAACATTTTTCACAACAATGTGGATTAGCTCAGATTTTCCTCAAATATTTTCATTTGTCAGCTAATTACACATCTACATCATTTGGAGAGATATACTTACACCTTCATATGTGCATATGCGTCCCTCACCTCCACCAAACCTCCCCTTTCCTTACCTGATCCCCTCATCCTGTCCTTGACTATTTGCACCAGAAACCATTATGTTTTTAACATGGATTATCTGTCTCCTGATTCTCCCATTTTATTTCTACTTGTCCCTCCTATGTCAGTAACAATGAAGAAAATAACAGCCTCCCTTTGATTATCAATGACTCTAAAAAAATATATTTTAAAAATTCGCTAAATTCTACAGAAAAATGGAATGCTAAGTTGCTATCTTTTCTTTTGATGATTCCACTGCCACCACTTTCAACCTTCCTGCAGTCTTGATGTCTGCCATTTTAGAATCAATGTCTGTTTGAGGCTCTACATTCTAAAGATGTATTAAATTCTTATTCTCAGAAACTTTTTTAAGTGACAAACTTATATCCATTTTCTTTTTTTTTAAGATTTATTTATTCATGCATACAAGAACCGGGGTACAGGCAAATGTGCAGGAGGGTGAGAGGATTCACCAGAGACAGAGCGGGGAACAGAACAGGCAGACTGATGAAATACACTGCTGAAGAGAGCAGCGGGCAAGACAGGAGAGGTCTGCTGCACCATGTGGGATTCTTGACAGCGGCGGAATCAAACCTGCGCTGCAAAGGCTGCGGACAGCTTCACAGTGCAGCGCTCAACTGCCTGCATCATCAGGGGAGGCCCTGTTTCTATTTTCAACCTATGAATCACATAACAATATTAATTTACATCTCTAGAAGACAAAAATGCTTCTTGCTATGAGATCCGAGAGACTTCAATGAATTTTATGTGTAATCTGTTATCCACAACACAATGCCTCTTTCAGTTTTGTGCATTTCCATAATCTTATTTTATCTATCAGACTTGTAGTTAATAATATTCTGGTGGAATCAATGGCACCTTTGAGGCTATCTAACATGGCATCCCAGTGGTGGGCATTAGCCTGTTGGGGATCAACCTGATAATATTGCTCATATGATGGCAAATGGGAACAGCTTCAGATTGGACTTTGAAACAATATTAAGTACAGACTTACTTACTGCATTAAACAAATTCATTAATGACCTTTCGTCAGTATCACAATTTTTAACTGCATAGTAGTTATACACAGGTTGTTTTGTTACTGATAAAATATTTTCATATTTTAATTATGAAAATTAGCATAATATTACCATCAGAGATCAAATATATTTTAGTTAGAAATATATCATTTTTTTTAAATTTTCATTTTTTATTTTAAAAAAATTGAAGAATACAGGAAATTAGGAAGTATTCATTTCACACACAATGAGATATTTATTCTATGATAGATAAGTTGGAGTTCAACAAATTAAAAATTTGGGGAACTTAAAAGGTCAAGAAAGTGAACAAAACCCACAGACAGAAAATATTAAAGGACTTGTATCTAAAATATATAAAGTAGTATTACAGCTTAATAACAAAGACTAATAAGCTAATTTAAATGAAAGATTATAATTTTTTAATTTATAATTCATTATTTCATTTTTAATAATCAATTATTTCACTAATAATAATACTACCCTACATTGCATCTGCTGTTTGTAAATATTTATTGATGGCTAAATGCCAGTGTGAAAGTAACCATCTTTAGAATTACTGAATAAAATATAATACCCATCTGAAAGTCAATGACATCTATTTATTTATCTGCTTGTTTATTTATTTATTTATTTATTTGCAGTAACATTGGATTGCAAAACTGTATATGATCTACACAAATGTTCACAAACCAAAAGAAGATA
This sequence comes from Talpa europaea, assembly GCF_964194135.1. Taxonomy (NCBI): domain Eukaryota; kingdom Metazoa; phylum Chordata; class Mammalia; order Eulipotyphla; family Talpidae; genus Talpa; species Talpa europaea. Next base: position 104,295,532 of record NC_140071.1, on the reverse strand, counting down.
GATTACATGATTCCACTTACAGAAATTGTTTACACAAATTTGTAGATACAAAACAAGATTTTTTTCTTGGCTAGATCAGAAAAAGACAGAGATTTGGATTATCCAGTCAATATGAAAAGGCTCCTTTTCAGGATGATAAAATTTTCTGAATTTAACATCATAGAAGCTGCAAAATTCAATGAAAATACTATGAAAGACTGAATTCTACATTTTGAATTCAGCAAGTGAATAGAATGTGAATTAAATGTTAAGAAAGCATTTATAAAACCAAACAAAGCTATCTCTTAAACAAGGATTCCAAGTCATTAGGACTCAGCAGCAGAAGAGTTTTCTCTTTAATTTATCTGTCAGCAGGTGATAAACATGGTCATCTCTCATTGTCCACTCTTCCTGACACTCTTCTAGAATATATCATGTAAGATAAGCAACTTACATTTGTAAGGTTATTAACTCTTAACTGGCAATAGCATTTATAATCTTCAAACAGACCCTGAGATCAATCAAGTTCATGTTGTTTGTATACAAGCAAGTTCATCTACCTTTGCTTTCTCCACACACCACACAGAGTTCTGATTGTCAAAACAGTCTATTGACTTTGATGTGTGGCAGTTATAGTTTAACTTTGCGTCTTATTTCTCCAGTATATAACCCTGAGAAATGAGAAGGGAAAGCCATTTTTTTAAAGAAGCACCACATTTTACCAGGATGTCTGTGAAATGGACTTCAGCTTTTTTGCTGCTCCAGCTGGGTTTTTACTTTAGCTCTGGGAGTTGTGGAAAGGTGCTGGTGTGGCCTACAGAATACAGTCATTGGATGAATTTGAAAACAATCCTGGATGAACTTGTTGAGAGAGGTCACGAAGTGGTTGTTCTGACACCTCCAATTTACATTCTTATTGATCCCAACAAACCATCTGCCATTAAATTTGAGATTTACCCTACATCTCTCTCTAAATCTGAGTTTGCAGGTGTGTTCAAGCAAGTAGTGATAGATTGCTCATATGAGTTGCCTAAAGACTCCTTTTGGACATATTTTTCAAAATCGCAAGATAGGATTTGGAAGTTTTTTGATGCTGTTCAAAAGCTCTGTAAAGATGTAGTCAAGAATGAAAACCTTATAAAAAAAACTCCAAGAATCAAGATTTGACATGGTTCTCGCAGATGCCATAGGACCCTGTGGTGAGCTGCTCGCAGAGCTGCTTAAAGTACCATTTGTGTACAGTCTCCGTTTCATACCTGGAAATCAATTTGAAAAGCATATTGGAAAACTTCCACTGCCACCATCCTATGTACCTGTTGTTTTGTCAGAATTAAGTGATAAAATGACATTCATGGAGAGGGTGAAAAATATGATATATGTGCTCTACTTTGACTTTTGGTTCCAAGCAATAAATGAGAAGCCATGGAATGAGCTTTATAGTGAAGTACTAGGTAAGTCAAGTTTTAAATTTGTAGAGCTATGTCTTACCTATACAAGGACCTTTGTGATAATTTTCATAACTATATGGTCAGAGAAATTTGTCTTTTAGAAGTGCAGTGATGAATAATAATAAGAATGATCATTCAATCTCACAACTATTGCAGGAAAGATTGAAATTGCAGGGTATTTTTGAACCCTGTGATCCATGACTATTGTGAAACACCTTAGAGATTCAGGAAACTCAAATTAAACACTGTATCTCTTGCAATATCATATCCATTTTTGCTTATTGTGCTTGTAACATTTTATTTTATACACAATTTTCTAGTTCTCAGAATATTGATTGCAGATGTCGTAAATAACTCTGCACATATTCTGCAGAGAGTGCTCAACAGCAGTTCAAGAAAAGTGGTTAATTTGTTACAATTGATGACCCTACATACCACACTCTTACCAACTTCACACTCCAGTGTAATGGTGTTGTGCATTGTATGGGTTTTGACAATTTATAATATGTATTCACCTTTATTTAAAATAAAAAATAGTTTCACTGCCAAAATACCCTCTACACTGTACCTTTTTTATCCCACATATGTTCAGCATTTGGAACTCTTGTTCATCATTTGGAAAGGCATTAGGGCTTTTATTAACTACACTTATCAAGACAGTAGGAGAAGTTACATATTTCTCACACAGCAGCTATGGAACATGGAAGAGATTGTTTTCTCTCATTTTTCCTCAGTCTACTTACATGAAAATTGAGCTATGTGCAGTATTGTAAACTCAGACCTATAATTGAATTTGTAATGATTACAAACTCCTTTCAAAAATTTCCTGATATATTGACATTTAGATATTCAGAATATTCTCATTTCATTTACCATCGTTGCTTTTTTCCTTCAGGAAGACCTACTACATTATTTGAGTTAATGGGGAAAGCTGATATATGGCTCATTCGAAACTATTGGGATTTTGGGTATCCTCAACCATTCTTACCAAATTTTGAGTTTGTTGGAGGACTCCATTGCAAAGCTGCCAAACCCCTGCCTATGGTAACCTATTCCTGTTTGTTTCATGTGCATTGAGACTCTTCAACAATATTCTAGCTTAAAAGAAAAGCATTCCCCTCCACTAAGAATTTGCATGCCCACAATAATTTTAGCCAAATCCAAGATTTGCATTGCTCTCACTCTAGCATAAACAACTCCTCATTTCAGATTATTCATAATTTGACAACTCAGAACATGAAGAGGATTACGTAGACCATTTGAACAGGTGTTTGTGACCACACACCCCGTTTTTACAAAACCTTGGTTAAGTACCATTGCAGATCATGGTTCCCCACATCAGAGCAGACTGACAAATGAGCACAGAGAAAATGTACCCTACTAAACATAAAGACCATAAATGCTATGTATCTAATAAATGCCAAACTACTTCTGCTACTTGCACCTGAAAACATACCATAGTATAAATTTGAAAAGAAATCTGTTAGCAGAGAGGATATTTCTTGTAAAGAGAAGCATTTTAACTTGATATGATATGCATAAAAACAATTAAAAACAAGTACCTTGGGCCTCCCCAGTGGCGCAGCGGGTTGAGCGCAGCACTGTGGAGCTGTCCACAGACTCTGCAGTGCTGGTTCAATTCCTGTCCAGCCAGGGAGATAACCATATGGCAAGGTAGACCTCTCCTGTCTCGCCCACTGCTCCCCTCAGCAGTATTTTCAGTCAGTCTGCCTGTTCTGCTCCCCTCTCTGTCTCTGGTGAATGCTGTCACCCTCCCGCGCCTCTGACCTGTACCACAGCTCACAATATTTTAAATATTTTTAAATATTTTTAAAAAAATTACTTAAAAGAAAAAAACAAGTGCCCTTTACTGAATTATTTTACCATCTTAAAGACATCCTGTTTGCCTACCTTCAAATTGTCAGGAAATAAGACTATTATATTCAAGATTTAGCTGTATCATTTTGATTGCAAAATTTAACTACATTGGGTAAACCTCAAAGTCTAGAGTATGAGGCAAAAGTTCTATTCAGTCTTATCCTACTTCTTCGACATTATTGATTTACGATTGACATATAAAGTTGCAAGATATCTAAAATATGTATCATGATGAATTCATATACATATACATTGTGAAGAAATTCCCTTATTTAGTTGGCACAAACACTATAACACATAATGATGGTTGGTTCTCGTTAAAGATACAAATTCTACTCTCATCAAATTTCAAATATGAGGGCCTCCCCTGGTGGCACAGCGGTTGAGCACTGGGTTGCGAAGCTGCCCACAGCCTCTGCAGCACCAGTTTGATCCCCGGCGAGAGTCCCACATGGCGCGACAGACCTCTCCTGCAGTGCCCGCTGCTCCCCTTAGCAGTGTATATCATCAATCTGCATGTTCTGTTCCCCGCTCTGGCTCTGGTGAATTCTCTCACCCTCCCGCGCTTCTGACTGTACCCAGTGCTTGTATAAATAAATATATATATATATAAATCTTTAAAAAAAATTCAAATATGAAATACAATTCTAGCTACTCTAATAGCAATTTACAGATGATATCGTCCTATCTTATTCATGTTTACATAAAAGGTTGTAATCTTAAAGCAATCTTTCCCTATGTCCTCCATCCTTAGCTCCCAGCACCCACATTTCTACTTTCTTTCTTTGAGTTTTATCTATTTTTAAATTCTACATGTGAATGATAATATGCTGTATTTAGCTTTCTAGCTGTCTTATTTCACTTAACATATGTCCACAAATTCCATTCATGTTGCCATCATCAGCACAATTTTCTTGTTTCTCATGGCTCGATAATATTCCACTGTATAAATACATCAGTCTCCATCCATTCATTTTTTGACAGACAGGATGTTTCCATATCTTGGTTATTATACATAATGCTGCAATAAACATTGGGCACAATTTTTATAGCCTTCAGATATATACCCAGAAGTGGGATTGTTGCATTAACTGATAGTTTTATTTACTCTTTAAAGCCATCATATTGTTTGCCATATGACTGTGCAAAATTATATTCCCATCAGCAAGCAGAAAGTAATCCTTTGTTCCACACCTTCTCCAAACCTCTTGATCTTTTCGTTTTATAGTCCAACAAGTATTAGGTGTTATATTATTGTGATTTTGATTTGCATTAAGTGATAATTAGCTAGTGATCTGGACCCTTTTATAGGTTATTTGTTTGCCTTCTTTGCAAAATATCTGTTCAGTTCCTTGTTCAGTTTTTTTTCCTATTGATTGTTATACCAATGAGATGTGAATTCTTTATACAGTGGTTATTAACACTTAAATTTGCAGTTATTTTTTATATTAAGTGGCCATTTAATTTTGTTGTTAATCTCTCACTGTATAAAAGTTTTCTGTATTTTTGATGTCTTATCCAAAAATCATTGCAAGACTAATAGCAATGTTTATATTGTACCTGATATTTTTGTTAATGTATAATATAAAACATATTTTTGTAAATTAATTGTGTACACTTGACCATTAATGATTTTATTATTTTAACAGTAAGTTAGTGGAGTCTGTCTTCCATATGTATTATTTTCTATCTGGAATTAGGGAAAATTAGGAAAAAATATCCTCTCCTTTCCCTGAGCCCTCCCTTCTCCTTTCCTTTCCTGTGTGGGATATATTTTTCTTTCCTAAATTCTCTGACGAGGGGTTCATGGACTATGAAGAAAAGTGGAATAATGGATATCCTTAGCCCAGATCTTAGAGTCATAATTCTCAGCTTTTCACAATTGAGAATTATGTTAATGTGAATTTCTCATAAACAGTCGTCAGTGTGCCAAAGTTTATTCCTTCTATACCCAGGTAGAGAAAGTTTTCATCATAAATATATTAGCTTAAATAAAATGATACAAGTAAATAATAAGTGGGCTCTTTATAAAGAATCAAGCCTCAGGCTTTAATTCCATGAACAGCCTCTAATAGCGCCTGGAAAATTGTCCAAACTTTCAGCTTTTCAATAAGGAATTTATACAATTTACAAAGGAAACATTCAGGGGCCTGGGCAGGTGTCCATTTTAGGTATCTTTTTGATGTTGTCCATGAATTGAGAAGAACAAGCAGTGCTGTTAAAATTTGCTTTGTCTATTTAAAGGTTTATCCTCTGGGATCTGAGAGTTTTACTTGCTAAGAGATTATTTGCTAGAAAGAGAATGGGTAATGATTTTCTTTTTTTTTTTCATTTTTTATTTATCAAATATTAACACTGTGTGCCTAAGGTTTGTTTGTTTTGTTTTTTTTTTACAAAGATGTCAGATAATGAGACTCAAGAGTCAAATTTGGTGACTAATGTGGATATAGAACTGGGATTACTCTACACTTAAAAGACATCTACTACAACTCGGATTATGAAAGCAATGGCTAGTGAGCTAAAGAAACACATCATCATACACAGTTGAGTTTAAATGTTGCTACAGGTACTAGAATGCAACATATTACCTAGATGCACCATGTGACTCCCAGGAAACTTCAGTGACCTTTGTATTAAATTAAATTAATCTTCGAGCAGAATTACATTTTGAAGAATTCAGTGGACAATATATTATCTGCATTGACAAAATCTGGAAAATTTTTATCCTTTGCTCTTTAATCTGTAAAACACAAGTTCAAAAAGATGCTTTATGGCAATGATTGAACTGGAGGGCATATTTTATTTTGGAAAGTTTCCCATTATTTTGAACAAATAAAAGAATAAACAGTGATATTTAAGACAGAAGGTACAACAACTTCAAAAAAGATACAAGTATGCATTTTAAGGAGATCTAGGAAGTTCCTGACCCCTTTACATTTCACTATTTTTTATATTACATTGAACAATAAGAAATTGCTCCAGTAATGAAAGCAATTAAACTTATTTTTAATTGGCAAAGATTAAGACTACAGTCAGAATTAGTCTTAAACAACTTCAGGAAATCAGGACATTATAATGATTTATACGGTGGACATTCACCCTCAAAAAAAGGTGACCAATTCTCTGTTGAATGAAGTCCTGGTGTACTTCTGCCACTGTAATTAATATGCTCCCTGTCACTCAGTAAGGTAATGAGTAGCCCTCAGGGCTAGTTACATATAGCAGATATTAATGGAATGATACTGTCTGTTGGCTAGTCATATATGACTTTTATGATGTTGAGGTATGTTTCTTGTATCCCAAGAATTTCAAGGGCTTTTATCATGAATGGGTGTTGTACTTTGTCGAAAGCTTTCTCAGCATCTATTGATATTATCATATGGTTTTTATGTTTCTTTTTGTTGATGTGTTGGAAATCATTGATTGATTCTCAGATGTTGAACCATCCTTGTTTCCCTGGAATGAATCCTACTTGGTCATGGTGAATTATCTTATGGATACATTGTTGGATTCTGATAGCTAAAATTTTGTTGAGGATTTTTGCATCAGTGTTCATTAGGGAGATTGGCCTGTAGTTTTCTTTTTTTGTGTTGTCCTTGTTCAGTTTTGGTATTAGTGTAATGTTGGCTTCATAGAACGTGTTTGGTATTGTCCCTTCCTTCTCAATTTTTTTGGAAGAGTTTGTGAAGGATAGGCACTAATTTGTCTCTGAATGTTTGGTAGAATTCATTTGTAAATCCATCAGTTCCTGGGCTTTTGTTTTTGGGGAGGTTTTTGATTACCATTTCAATTTTGCTGCTTGTAATTGGTCTGTTTAGGTGTTCTATTTCTTCTTTATCTAGCTTGGGGTGATTGTAGAGTTGTAGGAATTTGTCCATCTCCTCTAGATTGTTGAACTTGTTTCCATATAACTGTTCATGGTAGTTACTGATTATTCTTTTGATTTCTGCTGTGTCCGTTGTGATTTCTCCTCTTTTATTTGTGATCCTGTTTATTTGTGCTTTCTCCCTTTTTTCCTTTGTGAGCCTGGCTAGGGGTTTGTCTATTTCATTGATTTTTTCAAAGAACCAGCTCTTGGTTTCATTGATCTTTTGGATTGTTTTTTTAGTTTCAATTTCATTTATTTCTGCTTTGGTTTTTATTATTTCTTTTCTTCTACTGGTTTTGGGTTTTTTTTTGTTGTTCTTTTTCTAGATCTTTTTGCTTCGAGATTAGGTTGTTTCTTTGAGTTCTTTCTTGTTTCTTGATGTGAGCATTTATTGCTATATATTTTCCTCTTATTACTGCTTTTGCTGCATCCCATATATTTAGGAAATTGGTTTCCTCCTTGTCATTCAATTCAAAGAATTTTTAAATTTCTTCTTTGATCTCCTCGTTAGTCCAGTGATCTTCCAGAAGTGCGGTCTTCAATCTCCATGAGGTAGGAGAGTTCCTTGTCTTCATTTTATGGTTTATTTCTAGTTTGATGCCTTCATGATCAGAAGATGGTTGGTATGATTTCAATCTTGGTGTATCTGTTGATGTTTGTCTTGTGTCCCGCTATGCGATCGATCCTGGAGAATGATCCGTGTGCTCTTGAGAAAAAGGTGTACTCAGCTTTTTTTGGGTTTAGTGTTCTGTGGATGTCTGTTAAGCCCAAGCGCTCTAGATCCTTATTTAGAGCTTTAGTTTCTTTACTTATTTTTTGTCTTGTTGATCTATCCATTGTTGATAGTGGTGTGTTGAAGTCTCCCACTACGTATTTGTTTTCTCTGATGTCTGTTTTCAAAGATGACAATAGTTGTCCGATATATTTTGGTGCTCCTTCGTTTGGTGAATATATGTTAATGAGTGTTATTTCTTCTTGAAGTATTGTCCCCTTGATCATAATGTAGTGACCGTTGGAGTCTCTTTTTACATTTTTGAGTTTGAAATCTTTTTTATCTGATATAAGTATAGCTGTTCCTGCTTTCTTTTTTGGTTCATTTACTTGTAGGATTGTTTTCCATCCTTTAACTTTGAGTCTATTTTTATCTTTTGTAGCTAACTGTGTTTCCTGGAGACAGCAAAATGTTGGAATTTATTTATTAATCCAGCCTGTGACTCTGTGTCTTTTTATTGAAGAGTTTAGTCCATTTACATTTAGAGTTAATATTGATATGTTAGCATCTTTTTGCCATTGTGTTTGTCTTTCTTTTGATTCTATTTATTTATTCTTTTAATAACTTTTTTTTGGCCTTCTTTTGTTGTTATTCGTCCCTCTGAGGTTCTGGCTTTAGGACTCCTTGTAGTATTATTTGGAGTGGGGGTTTAGTCGTAATGAAATTCCAGAGTTTCTGTTTGTCTGGGAAGGTCCTTATTCTTTCTTCATAGAGGAAGGAGAGCTTTGGGGGATACAGTATTCGTGGTTGGCATCTGTTTTCCTGGAGTCTGTTGACTATGTCCCTCCACTCTCTCCTTGCCCGTAGTGTTTCTTTGGTGAAGTCTGATGTCAGTCTGATTGGTTTTCCTTTGAATGTTATCTATTTCTTCCCTCTTGTCAGCTTCATTATTTTTTCCTTGTCCTGGATTCTTGGGAGCTTTACTATTACGTGTCTTGCTGTATTTTTCCTTTTGTCATGGAAGTTTGGTGTTCTTCTTGCTTCTTAATATCGATTTTCAGGTCATTCTTCATGTTTGGGAAGTTCTCTTCAATTATCTCCTTGAATATTTTCTCTCTTCCTACATCTCTCTCCTCTCCTTCTGGGATTCCTGTAACTCTTATATTTCCTTTCCTCACGGAGTCAGATAGTTCCCGAAGTCCTTAGCAGATTTCTTTTAGAGACTTTGGTTTGGTTCTATTTCCAAAACCATTGCCACTCCTAATTTCATATATATATATCTGTTCCAGGGTTTAATGATTTTATAACTCACATCTTTATTCCTTTGTTATCTTAAATTAACCTTTATATGTTTTCTTAATCATTAATAACAATTATTGCATATATGTTAAGAATTGTTAAGTTTGATTTGAAAAAGATACTTTCCTTAGTTTTTCAAATATTTTTCCAATAGTGCCCCCATATTAATTAGTAAATGGTGATGGAAGTACACCTCTCTTGGCAAAGATAATTTTGGGTAGTTGAGAGATATATACTGCCTATGGAAAGTATGTGTTAAAAGATCACACAGTTTAAGATAAACTAATTTTCAGGCTATTTGCTATAGTAGTATATTTGAGCTTAACACAATATGTAATTAGTATGTGGATGTTTGATATTAGGGTTTCCCTTCTTTCAGGTAATGCAATATGCAAAATTGTTTGGCCCAGGAAATAGACTATTGTGTTTCATCCCAACTGCTATAATTTTTTTCCACATGCACTTTCTCTACTTTTATTTTCAGCTTTGTAAAATGAGAATAATAATATCTATAAAAATTATTTCAGAGGAGACTCTGGGAGCCATGTACAGAATCACTGAGATAATGAAATTGCATCAGGGACATACTAGAGTGGTTCTGCATCTTATAACCTTCCAGGAGACCCTACCAGCTGCCTCCACCTGACTAGTATGACCACATATTCAAGTCAGGAAAGTGCTGGAACAGATTTAGATCTCATGACCTCCCAGGAGACCCCACCAGTAGTCTGGAAAGACCAGTGAGACCCAGAAGAATCCCTACTTATAGCAGAAAGGTTCCAAATAATGGGGAGAAGGAGAAACCCAAAAAATGGTCTCTCAAATTCCCAGGGAAATAATACAACACAGAGAAAGGACATTTCTCCAGAAACCAACTTCAAAGACATGGAAGAAGTATTCCTCTGATAAGATACAGAGTTTAAAATCACCATGATAAAGAAATTCACAAATGGAAGAATGCCAATAAAACTGAGAAAAACATATTAATGTCCTCAGAAATAAAATCAATGAACAGAAGACAGAAAAGTAAAAGATAACAATTGAGGTTCAAGAATAAAAAGAGAAAAATTACAGAAGTAGAATAGGCCAAATGGGAAAAACAGTCAATGTATTTGAGCATGTGTAAGTTCAGAGAACCAAGGTAGAAAAGAGGGAAACAAGTTAAAAAAAAAAAAAAAAAAAACCTCTGAGAATTATCTGACTGAGTGATGAAAGACAACAGAAGAATAATGGGAAGAGATGGCCAAGAGAGAGAAAGGAACAGAAAATATATATTGCCCTGACTCGTGGGATTCGGAGGCATGGAAAGAGAAGGGCTGAGGATTGAAATGAGGGTCTTGAGACGACTTGCTGCTAGTGGTTGCTTCTTTATTTTTCCTTTTTCCTTTTCCTACTTTTACATGTTTTTTTCTTTTCCCTGTCCTACTACCTTCTCTGGCCTTCTCTATGCTCCTCTCTCAGTACGTTTCTCAGTATCCTCTCTCAAAATCTCTACGCAGTATCCTTTCCACAGTCTCCTTCTCGAGGTCTCCTCACCTTATCCTCTACGCAGTCTCCGCAGTCTCTCTCCGCCCTCTCCCGTGGTTCCCTTCTTATACCCTCATAGCTCCTCCCATCGTACCTCCCAGTCCCACATGATTTACCGGAAACGCAGTGGTTTCTTAGAAGGCGAAACAGGAATCAAACCTAACTTACGAGCATGCGCAACACGGTGCATGCTCCAGGCGGCTCCGGACAATATATGAAACAAAAATATATATAAATAATGAAGGAAAATTTCCCATATCTAGAGAAGGGAAAAAAAATGTACAAAACCAGGGAACTGAAAAAAAAAAAAACCTGTGTACCGTAACAAAAAAGGACTTACACCATGATGTATATGGTAGTAAAACTTCCAAAAGTTCAAGAAAAAAAGAATATTGAAATAGACAGGGTAATGGAACTGATAACCTATAAAGGTACCATGATCAAACTAATACTGGACTTCTCTGAAGAAACCTTATGGACAAAGAGAGAACAGAACAACATATTTCAAATGCTTAAAAAATAAAACCCAAGTTTTTTCTTTCCTGCAAGACTCTCCTTCATATATGAGAGGAAAATAAAGTTCTTTTCATAACTCAAGGAGTTTTAAAAACACTAGACCACCTCTACAAAAAATATTAAAAGGTGCTCATGCATATAAACCAAAGAGAAAAACATACACAAATTAATACGGTCATAGATTGAACCACAAAAATTAAGAACAAAATAACAGCAATGGATGTTCATAATTAATAATCACTCTAAACATAAATGGAATGAAATCTCCATTATTTCACACCATACATGAAAATCAATTCAAGTTGGATAAAAGACTTGGATATAAGACCTAAAACCATAAAACACATAAACAAAAACATAGGCAAAGCACTCTACAACATAAATTTCAGAGATATCTTTGAGGACTCATCTCCAGCAACAAGGAAAATAAAGGAGAATATAAACAACTGGAATACATCAAACTGAAAAGTTTCTGTATAGAGGAAGAGATAGTAACAAAAATGAATGACACTCTACTGAATGGAGAAAATATTTGTACACCATACATCTGACAAGGGATTGATATAATGATATAGAAAGAGCTCATAGAACTCAACAACAACAACAAAAATCCCAATCAACAAATGGACAGAAGAGCTAAATGGACAGATCTGCAAAGAAGACATAGAGTTTGCCATGAAAAAATGTTCATTATCACTTATCATTAAGAAAATCAGGCCTCCTTGGTGGTGCAGCGGTTGAGAGCTGGGTTGTGAAGCTGCCCGTAGCCTCTGCAGTGCCAGTTCGATCCCTGGCTGCTCCCCGGCCACCAGAGGAGGGTCCCACATGGCGCGCAGACCTCTCCTGCTGCCCGCTGCTCCCCTCAGCAGTGTACTTCGGTCCTTCTGCCTGCTCTGCTCCCCGCTCTGGCTCTGGTGAATTCTCTCACCATCCCGCACTTCTGACTGTACCCAGTGTTTGTATAAATAAATAAATAAATCTTAAAAAAAAAAAAATGAAAATCAAAACCACAGTGAGATACCACCTTACACCTGCAAGGATGTGGATAAAAAGGAAACCTTTTAAAGTGTTGATAGGAATGTAGACTGGACCAGCTCCTGTGGAAAGCAGTGGGGGTTCCTAAAAAGACTGAAAATGGATATGCCCTGTGACCCAGCAACTCCACTTCTGGGTATCTACCCAAAGAGCAAAAAAACCCCTAATTTGAAAGGAAACCTGCATTCCTATTATCATAGCAGCTCTATTTACAATAGCCAAGATATGAAAACAAACTAAAGGTCCAAAAACAGGTTTGTGTATCAAAGAGATGTGGTATATATACACATCAACTAATATAAATGCATGCCATTTATGACAACATGAACCTGGAAGGGATTATGCTATGTGAAATAAGCCAGAAAAGAAAAATAAGTACCACTTATATGTAGAATATTAAAAAAACAAACAAAAGTTTGGACAAAGGCAAACTTCAAAACCAGCCTTTGAAAACTGACTATAGAACTGGTTAGTTTGTGAACTATTTGGAGGGGAGTGGCATCCTGGAGGGGAGGGCAAAAGAGAGGTGAGGAGTGGGAACAGGGTGAGGAGAGCACAATGGACCATGGAGGACTATTGGTGATTTGGTGGTGGGAGAGTGATCACAGCTGAGGGGAGAAATCATGTACTGTCAAAATATTAAAAAGGATGTAAAAAAACAATGGTACTTCATTAAAATAAATAACTAAATAACTAAAAATAAATAACTAAAAATAACATAATAAAAAATTAAAAATCATTAATTTCATTGAAAGGGAATATGCACTCTTGTGTTCACTGCAGCACTATTTACAATAGACGAGTTGTGAAAACAATCTTAATGCCCATTGACAGAGCAGTAGATTAAGAAGATGTGTTATTCACGCAGAGTGGAATATGACACAGCTACAAAATAGATGAAGTCTTGCCATTTGGGATAACGTGAATGTAGCTGGAGGAGATTATCCTAAGTGAAATAAGTCATAAAGAGGAATACAAATACCAAAGATTTCTCTTATATGTGGAACATATAGAAAAAAGCAAACAGTAATAACAAAAACACACCAAGGAACTGACAAAGCTAAACCAAAATAAATTCTAGAAGTATGACTTTGGGATCAAGGCTAATAGAGTGGTGCAAGGTGGTGATGAGAGCCAAGAAGGGAGGGAGCACAAGATTTATCATAAAGGATTATGAGTGCTTAAATGGTGGGTTATGGTAATAGACATATGAAGAGGTGTGAAACACTTACCCTAAATCATATACAGTGTTGCAAACCAGTGAAACCTCAAAAAAGGAAAAAGAAAAACAATAAATGTAACCTATCATCATTTGATGATTAAAAATCATACAAATGGAAAGATAAGAAAAGGAAAGAAAAGAAACAGACCTAGTGATCTAGAAGAAGGATTATGAAGTGGTTCACAAAACGTGAACACACTCATGGTAAAATAAGTGGGAGGCCATTTTCCAGAGCTGGCAAGGGACACAGCATTCACAAGGAGTTATGAAAGTTTTTGAAGTGCTGCAAGATGTAATTTGATGGTAGATAAAATGAATATAGTGTTTCTCAGAATGTAGAAGAACATAGGTGTGCATAGCTTGGTTTACAACACTTGAGTGCACATTAGAACATGAAGGAAATGTGAAAAAATACATATCTTATCTTTGTAAGGACTCAAACTGTTTACTTCCTACTCTGAATACTACAAACTTGCCTATAAGTATATTGTTCTTTCTTCCTCCTCCTTTTGTACTGAATGGATTTTTAGCATGAAAGTCATTATAGTGAAGGTCAATATTTCTGAGGCCCTCTCCTTGTCTACACTGTATTTATTGATCAATACATATTTAAGAAAAATATACATGATAAACAGGATAGTTTTGGAAAGGAAGTGTGTGGGAAGGAAAGGACTACTGTAATAAAATTAAATTTAAGTTGAAATATAAAAGATTAACAAGTGCTGGCAAATGTATTCCAGAGGAAGGGGGCAAAACATGAAAAGCACCAGAGTGTGCACTTTTCTCTGGTTTGCGATGTAGGATGGATCCTTATATCAGGAATGCAGTGGACCAGAGGCCCAGGGCCAAGTCATCATGGCATACCAGAAGTGGAATTTGTGACTGATGTGTTTGGAATTGAACAGAGACACATTTGCTTTGGGGTATAAAGATAAGTTTGTTGAAAGAAGAATGGATTGTGGAATAAATAGGGTAAAATGTGGAAGTAAAAAGCATGGTTAGGGGATTCTGCAGAGGTCCACTTGAGAGTTGATAAGCTAGCTGGCATTCAGGTGGCGTTCAGGTTCAAGTTTGAAGGAATTAATTGCAATAATCACCATCATGAAGTTTTGGTGTTATTCACTGAGTAGAAAATACTGCAACTTGGTATGAGAACTAGGAATTATGTTCAGGTTTTTGTTTTTTAATATGTTAACATCTCCAAAAGTCACATATCAACCCATTTCTTTATATCTACATGTACTGTGTGGGTAAATCTTAGTCATTCTTAAAGGTTTTGATTAAGCATCATGACACTGGAATGTCTTCCTTGAATTTTCGCTTGCTCCTCTCTCTCCTTCCAACCTACCCTCTATCCCACCAGGGGAAAAAAGTTTTAGGAGCTTCCACAATGTCACTTATTTCACTGTAAAGAGTTGTAACTGTCACTAGTCCTTGGTGAAGGGAAGTAAACCTTACAAAACTTGTATTCACACTTGTGGATTCTAAGAGCATTTCATGTATGCTCTTTGATTAAATGTCTTTGAAATAGAAAAGTAACTTCCAGACAGCCTTACAATTTTAATAAATTTTGCAAGGAAATACCCAAATACATTTTGCCTGCTTTTTTTTTTCAATTATTCTAAAGGGAATTGTAGAAAAAAATATTTTATATAATTATTTTCAGGTTATAGACTAAGATTCAAAGTTCATTTTAGCTACTTCTCAGATATAGCCACTATATGGTATCTGTTCATTACTTATTTTTCAAGTTTAAGTTACAATTAATGAAAGTGGTAAGTCTATAAATTTGGGGAGTGATGGTTATTATGTCTAAATGTGCCATTTCATTCAGTATATGCATAGAAATTGTGAACTTAAAGAGATGGACGAGACATGTCTCCCGATATCTCAATTTTGAGACTCACATCTACATCCCAACTGTATTCCTCTGCCATATGGCTTCTGTTTGTATTCCATGGGGGAAGAGAGTAATTGTATTTCACCACTATTCCTATTCTGGCTTGGAAAATTGCCTTATCTATTTATCCTTTTCATTACGACTTCTGTTGTCATTTTTTCTTCCTACATAGCCCCAATTCAAATTCTCGATAATCTCTAGACATATTGCAACATTTTTTATGTCTTATTCTAATGCATTAGTATTGCCTCTTACTTTTGCTAGTCTATGTGTACTTCACCATTCCTTTCCATTTCCTTCACACTCTTCAGATTTTTGTTTTCATTTTTTTCACTAAAACATTTCTGCTTGAAACATCTGAGGGTAAACTTGGTATCTGTGTGGAAACAGTGATTCTTCTTTGGTAGCAGGCATGACCTTAGGGGAAAAAAATGAGTCTGAGGGGACGCCGCAGTGGTGCAAGGGATTAAGTCTCAGCACTGTCACACTATCAGCAGCCACTGTGGCATGAGTTAGATCCCCTGCCAGAGAGCCGACCCACATGGCGCAGCAGATATCACCTGTCTCCCCACTTCTCCCCTCAACAGTGTATTTCAGTAGATCCGCCTGATCTGCTCCCCACTCTGTCTCTGTGAATCCTCTCAGCCCCCGCATCTCTCACCTACACCCCAGTTCTTCCAGGCAAAAATAAAAAAAACAATATGAATCACCCTTTAAAAATACTAAAATGCAATAGATACATCTTTAGACTTCACACAAAAAATATAGAATTTATTTCTATTTCATTAATGTACATATTTTTAAATTGGAAGTAATTGTTAATATAGCATACTGAAATTAATAAGAATTTCAAAATTGTCACTAAGCCAATGTCTATCATTTATGTCTTCAATTATATATCAAATACTGAATTAAGACTCCAGTTAAGCATGACAGTAAGATTATAAGGGGTAAAGAAATCGCAATCTTTAATTCATTCATTAAATTATGAAAAATTGATTCAAAGATGAGCATTTATCTTTAATTAGTGTTTTGCATTTATAAATTTTTACTATATCATCTCCATGGTGAAGCAGTTCTAATATCATATCTCCATGTCATAACAATTGACAATGAATTTAAGCTATGTAAGATAGAGTGATAAGATAGAAATAAGATAGAGACAAAAACAATGCAATGATCTTAATGCCAAGTACATACTTGTTTTTACAGAAAACTAAGTCTTTGATTATAAACAGTGTTATTTGATTATAAGCATTAGTTATTTTTAAGTGTCTATTAACTGATGTTTAATTTTGTGGTTATTATGCTATTAATTCAAACTTAAATTATTAAAAATCTTTATCAATATTTCTTGTTATATCCTCTAAAATGATCGTTCACTTTAATACATTGCTGACATTCATTGTTGCTGGAAAAAAAAGGACTCAATCTATTTCTTTTATTTTCAGACAGTGCCCAGACACTTGCAAGAAAGGGAACATAAGAATACTTTCTTGACTAGAGGTGGAATGCAGGTTATGATTATCTATGTGTTTAATGGGACTATGTGGACCTTTCCTAGTGTGATGTGCCATCATAGTTGTTATGTATTCAACTTTTGACCCCAGTAACATTAGGGCTTTTTATAATGAAAAGAATAAGTCATCATTCTTATACAAATTTCCATGATGGTTCTCTGATTTTTATGTTCTAGGGGAACATCTGAATTTTATCCTACTATGTTCTCTATATCCATCAAACTCAGCTCATGTTTTGTGTATTCCAAGAATTCAACATACTGTCAATCAGCACATCACGTAATGTTAAAAATAAAGAGAAACTTATATAATGAATACAATAAGCATAAAATTATTAGTGTCCCTGTGTCATAAAAGTGAGAGGAATAGGGTAAAGCCATCTTGGAAAAGACAAAAGAGAAGAATGGGATAACCTTATTAGTTAATGATATTGTTGAATTTTAGGCTTTATATCAATGTTATGGTAGAGGAGTTGGAAATTTGGGACAGAGTGAAATGTGTTTCCTAAAGTCATGGTAATAAAAAATGAACAAGATTTCCTGTTCAGGTATTTACCAAATTGATAATGATCTATTCCCTCTTTTTCTTCTTTCCTGTTTTGCCAAATTTCTGATAAGTAAATAAGCAACATTTTGTGACCAAGAATATAGCAGTTGCCACACAGGCCAGCAGGAAACCAATCACATCCAAAGAGTGGTACTGGACCCAGTTGAGGTCATGGGAGGCTGGCCGCAGGTGCTTGGCTCCCTTATTACGCATGACAAACTCAATCCAGAAGACAGCTCGATCCAGAGGCTTCATTGGCTGATCATGCTGTATTCTTGATAACCTCATTGCATTCTCTTTATAACTGGTAGGAAAAACCCATAGAAATTAGAGTTTTTGTTTTTAGTAAAGGTAAACATGTGATGCATATTTTCTATTTTACAAGTCAAAGCCCCTAGATGTGCTAAGTAAAATTTTAATTCTTGCTGTGACAAGAGCTGTGCTGGTTCCATAGCATTATAAGAATTGCAAAAGGGGGCCTTTCCAGTGGCGCAGAGGTTGAGAGCTAGGTTGCAAAGCTGCCCACAGCCTCTGCAGCACCAGTTCTATCCCTGACCTCTGCAGCGCCAGTTTGATCCCCGGCCGCCTGGCAAGGGTCCCACATGGCACGCAGACCTCTCCTGCCCCCTGCTGTTCCCCTCAGCAGTGTACTTTGGTCCTGCCTGCTCTGCTCCCTGCTCTGGCTCTGGTGAATTTTCCTACCCTTCTGCGCTTCTGACTGTACCCAGTGCTTGTATATATATTTTAACAGTATGTGTTTCAGTGCAAATATATAAATAAGTGGAATAAATAATTTGCAAGTGTACAGTCTAATTTTTCCACGAAGGTATTTTGATATATTATGAAGAGTAGTTTCCAAGACTGTTCTAAGACAAAGACTGTGGATAACCCAATGTTGTATGAAAATACCCTTTAAAAATTTCCATAAGCATGGCCCTTAATGCCTGGCTAATTTTGATGACAGACGAAGGAAATGTGTACTCAAAATTAATGAGTCATTTTTGCAATGTCTAAAATCTTGACACTAGGAAAATTCCTGCATTGTACACTGTAATTTTGTGTTTGTAATGCAAAGGACATTGTCTATATTGGCAATGTCAGGACTGTATAAACATACTAGGGTAATTTTAGAAATGGCAAGGGCATGGAATTTGACAAACACAGATTGTTCTTAAAGTAAACAGAAAGGAATTAGAGGCCGTAATCAATGTGGCATCAACATTAACAATAGTTTTAGAATAAATGGCTTTAATGATTTCTCAAATAACAATGAGTATAGGTGTATATTTGATGGTAAATTTTCTTTTGACATTTTTCAGCAGGTGAGCCAAAATCAGTACATTTACTTTTCGTATTGTATTAGAAATAAAAGCTCCAACTTGAAACATAAATATGACAGAAAATGGCTTGTGAAAAGATATTCTATTGCAAGTAAGACATTGTTGGGAATGGGGAAGAAGAACTGCAGTCATCATTATATAGTAAAGATGGTACTACATTCAATAGCAGAGATAATTTAGTGTGTGTGTTTGTGTGTGTGTGGTGTGTGGTGTGTACAGTGAAAAAGAATACTTATATCCTCTTCAATTGAGTTAAAATACAGGTAGAATCAAAGAGCAATTTTACATGGTTCATCCAAACACATTTTAGGCCAACTACAGTGTAAATAAAAGTCTATCACTCTAAATTATATTTTGATTCAAGTTTTTCTCCATTTATAAGATTTAAAATTGGAAATACATGTATACTTGATAGATAAACTTATACAGGTTAATCTAAATAAAAATGAAGTATGTTTTTCTATACATGAGTTAGAATAAGAAAGGGCTATGATCATTTTAAATCACTATTTTAGTATTTGCTGTATGTTAATGTTTTGTGGAATATATTATGAATAATTAAAGCCATTATGGTTTATGTAATTAAATATAATATTTTGTGTGCCTTAATTACTTTAAGAAATAAGAAAAGGAAACACAAATACACATATATATGCAATGTACATGGTTCTCTTTTGGTCCCAGATAATTTCAGAGTTATTATTAAATTTAGGGTTAGCGATAAGCTTTTTTGAAATAAATACTTTCAGATATTTTCTTGCAAAGGTCTAAAAGTATTTATGATTCTATTTGCATCAATAATTTTTGAAACAGTTCTACAATCTAATGAGCATTCTGCAAAATGGAATAGTGCTTTTAAAAAAATCACAGAACTTATCTATTCTAATATTTAGTAAAATAAACCAAATTATCAGCAAGTAGCAGCCTGATAACAGTTGAGACTGAGGCATCAAGGTTATCATATATGATAAGCAAAAGATTATAGTAAAGTTGGCTGTATCAGTTATCCAGCTCTTGAACTGAAAATATCTATAATAATTTGAAAGATCTGACTTAAACATGCATATTATTAAAGTCTTTTGATTGAAATGTGGATGGGAAGATAAAATGAGTAATCAGGGTTTTCTTTCTTTTTTTGTTTAAAGATTTATTTATTTATTTATACAAGCACTGGATACAGTCAAAAGCGCGGGAGGGTGAGAGGATTCACCAGAGCCAGAGCAGGGGACAGAACAGGCAGACGGATGAAATACATTGCTGAGGGGAGCAGTGGGCTTCGCAGGAGGTCTGTCGCACCATGTGGGACCCTCACCGCTGGACAAGGACCGAACTGGCACTGCAGAGGCTGCGGGCAGCTTTGCAGGCCAGCGCTCAACCCACTGTGCCACCAGGGGAGGCCCTATCAGGGTTTTCTTTTAAGATGAATTTAAGGGAACTATTCAGCGCCTTCCCATTGGATCTGAATACAGTGCCCACCTTTGCCTAGAAAATCCTGGCACAATCGTTTGGTGTATATGATTTTACAGACTAGTTTCAATTTAAAAAGCTGCACAAAATTCCATCTGAGTTTACTTTCTCCCATACAGTCTAAATTTTAGACTTTAGTAATATGGATGGAATGTTTTTATTATCCTTCAAGTTTACCTATGAATATTAATAACTGAATATGATATAACTGGGAAACAGTTTTAAATATAAGGAAGCTATACAAATTCAGGGAAAATATTGAGAGGCAAGATGAAAATCATGCTTAATAACAATTTTGGAATTGCTATTATTGGAATATTGACATAAACATGAAAATTACAGAATTAGAACGTAATCAAGTAAAATATAATTAAAAAGGAGAATATTTGAACTGTAATAAAAAAGTAAGGGTTATGAATAAGAGATTAAAAATCAGATTATAGAACAGTAAGAGGTAATAAAGGATACAGGTAAGCTGTTAAAGTAAATAATTAAAAATAACACTGTAAAGAATTAATAGATTAATTGAACACGCAGGAAATGCAGTAGATTAAGCCTTGTCAGGAAAATATCTCCTTAAAGTACAACCAGAAACCCATTGTTCACACGTAAGGTGATTATTGATATCTTGGGTTTAATTACTGCCACTCCATTCTCTTTTTTTCTGCTTGGTTTATCTTTCTTTTGATTTTTTTTCCAAGTTTCTTTTGCCTTTTATTGTGCATGATTTTTCCCTGGTGTTTTTTCAGTTTAATCACTTCTAAGTGTTTCTACTCCAGATTTTTGTTTTGTGATTACCATGATGGTTGTATAAAACTTTCTATATCTACAGTAGTATTTTTATGCTAGTTTTCTAGTATGATGGGCAACATAACCAACGGTAAGCTTTTAAAAGCAGCAGTACTTACGAAGGTACATTGATAACTGTTCTCAAGGCATTGAGCAAATCTGCACTTGTCATTGTGTTTATGTTCACCTCCACTGCAGCTCCTTTGGCTTTCATATGAGCAATATTATCGGGCTGATCAGCAAACATGGGAACTCCCACCATAGGAACTCCATGATAAATAGCTTCATAGATGCCATTAGTGCCACCATGAGTGATGAAAGCTTTTGCTTTGGGATGACCTAGTTTGGGAAATGGGTGAGAGATGGGTGAGAATTTCATTATAGTGCATTAACAGAATTTCAGGGAAAAAAATAGGTTAATTCAATGAAGTGGCATTTTCTACAAAAACTGAGCACATGGGGTACTGTTATTTCAGAAGAAAACTGTGATCTCAAGAAAAAGAGTAATTAACTTCCTCTGTATTGTCTGGAAGACTTTAATGAGGTGATATGTGAATTGAGATTGAAACCTGAGGGTCCTATGCAAAAGTGCTCTCTTGTGAATGCCAGTTCATTAACTCTGATTTAAAACTTTAAAGCTGGAAGTAAAAAGTGAAAATTTCAAGTTATTAAATAGTTACCAAATATGTTTCCTGTTAAAATAGTTACTTAACTTTCCCATCATTCAATTGTACAGCTTTTTTGCCCTATCTTACCAAGAAGATCATTCTGGGGTATCCAATCATAGAGCCGAGTATTGGCTCCTAATGTGGCGGGTTTCTTTCCTTTGTATCTCCATAAAACCTGTGGAAGACAATACTTTAATTTTGCAAGTAAAACACACAATTAAGGCATTTTAAGACTGTAGAGTTATTTGTGAATCACGTACCCCACACTACTATATATGATAGTTGAGAAAAATATTTGCAAACACTGAAAGATATAATAGGAATATTCACATCTACATTTTTCAAAAGAGCTTGTAGTAATAGTCAATGAAGATAGTATTACGATTTTTGCATTTATCATTTAAATGCATTTGGGAGTTGATTGGAAGTGAAGAAATGGAAAATAAAGAGTACTCATTTGTCAATCAGTGTATGGGAGTACAAAAGCTTTAAAATAAACATGAATATTATTTAAATGTATTTATGTAACTGGACTATTATAGCTTTCATGTTCTAAATATTTATTTCAAAAATATAATTAAATTTGCTTTAAGGGAGGATGAGATAGGGAGTTTGCTTATATCTCACTATTTAACGACGGAAGTCATTAGGATGTTAAGCTTATGTTACATTTTTTTTTCTTTTGGGGAATGCTGTATGAAAAATTCCACAATAAATACTATCAGATTGTGAACTTTTTAACAAAAAGTTTATATATGAAAATCCAAAGTTTTACCAGGTCTAACTAGCACGCTTTACCTTTGTAGAGTTTTGTGTACCTTAACTAATATGCAAATATAAAGAATCCTAGGCTATCTCATAACTAGAAGTATATAAAATATAGAAATCATGAATTGTAATGATAATAAAATTAAAGTTAATGCGGGCCTCCCCGGTGGCGCAGCGGTTGAGCGCTGGGTTGCGAAGCTGCTCGCGGCCTCTGCGGCGCCGGTTCGATCCCCGGCTGCTCCCCGGCCACCAGAGGAGGGTCCCGCATGGCGCGCAGACCTCTCCTGCCGCCCGCTGCTCCCCTCAGCAGTGTACTTTGGTCCTTCTGCCTGCTCTGCTCCCCGCTCTGGCTCTGGTGAATTCTCTCACCCTCCTGCGCTTCTGACTGTACCCAGTGCATGTATAAACAAAACAAACAAACAAATAAATAAATAAATAAAACATGCCTCTATTAAAAAAAAAAAAAAATAATAAAATAAAGTTAATGATTACCATAAATTAGAAAATACATAGTTTGGCAAAAAATTAATAGGGTTTTTACTTTTAAATGTAGAAAATGCACTTCAGAAAGATTTTGCTTCTACTTTTAAACCAAATGCACTTTAATAGAGGCTTAATAAAAATAGAAACATAATGCATCTTCTTGAGCATGGTTCCTCTCTAATCTTTCATTTTCTGGACTTTGGAGCTAATGTACTTGAGAACTTTTGGGAGTGAGTGAACAGTATGGGTCACAATACAGCAACTAGTAAAATGTTATTAGGATCTTGATATTTTTATCTCTATTTCATTGAAAATAAATGATTTAATAAAAATAGGGATTTCCACAGTCATGCAAAGGTCCAATTGGCTAACAATCAAATGTGCCCCAATATACTATTTTAATGTTTTGAGAAATTTTTACTTAGAGGTGGTGCCTATTATGCTCAGTATATAATGAATTTCAAGTGTGATATGGAAAGAGTACTAATGCCTATACTTTCTCTTTAAGTAACAAAGTAACTTCTCATCAGAGGTTGTACTGACCTTCTGTGGAATCTGGGCAAGGGCAGAAGCAATAAGATTGGCTTTTTCTTCTGTGAGGTTTTTGACCATTGATCCCAGAGAAAACACCACAATGCCATCTTCACCTGAACTTTGTGCAAATTCTTCCATTTCCTATAGAGATAAAAATTTTTATTATAAAAATGCAGGATCACAGAGAAAAAAAGTGTCCATTGAAAGAAAGTGTCAGAAACATTGCTACACTGGGTCTGTCCTTTTCCAACACAGAACAATCTAGTTTATATAGAGAAAATATATTTCTGAAAATGATAGCTTAACTCTATAATGAGAGTACAAATAAAAGCATGGAAACAAATGATGAATAGGAGATAAAAGACAGTTCTCATGATAGATGGAGCTATTACTCTGAAGGTTTAATTTTACGAACAAATAAAGATGTTTGTAAAGTCATAAAAACTTTCTTTTGAAGCAGTCCTAAAAGGGATTCTGAGTTTGGGCTTTTAAAATTTTTAACGAGCCAATTTACACCAATAAATTATCAGTAAATTGAATGAACTTCCTGTTAGGCATTCAAGATATTTTCTCATGTTTATTTTTTTTCCTTGATTAGCTGGACCAAAAATTAATTTTTAGGAAAGGGATATGCAGTAATATGTATTAAAAGGTGGTAGCATTTAAATTCCTGCTAGAGTTGATAACATTTATGAGAGAATTCTTCTCTGTCTTGCTACAAGAGTGTGACAATAGCTGCATGCCCATAATATGTAAAATAAATATTTCCCTGAAAATATACTTTTCTGGTCATCACTTACAGTTGTGCAAGTTGGGCACAGCAAAGTCTGGGATAAATGTCTTTTATATCACAATCTATGTGAGTATCACCTTCTAGAGATGTGTCACGCATTCCCCATGGAAATATTTATAACTACAAAAAGTGATTGCTCTTGCAATCACGATGTTTCTTAATCTAAGGGTAACAAAATTACTATGGGAAGGATGATGCTGTTAATGAAAATAGACTTGTTTTTATTTTTTATAATTTTGAAGGGCTAGAAACATGTTTTTCCCCTCAAATTTTATTAATTTGTCGGTCATTTACATAATGGTATAATTTTAGAAGTACAACTTCACAATTCCCCATCCTAAATATATGGTGATTGAATAACCCCCCACACACACCTACATAAATTTACACATATGCATATATGTATATATATAATATTACAAAGGTACATGTTTGATATGGATTCTAAGTTGTCCCATTGCCTTTTCATTTTGTTAATTCTTTCATCAGAGATATAAGCCATAATTGGTTTTTATATCACTCAACTGCCTCTATTAATAGTTGAATTTGGAAGTGGAATACTATCTGAGACATTTCTGTGAATTTGTGTGTGTGTGTAAAAAAATGGGGTGGGAAAATCAACATAATGATGTGACAAATATTATCCAGTAAGTCATTGAACATATTGTGATCATTTCTTCACCTTAATTTAGTTATTGGCTCATTATCTCCTGTAATAATACAAAATAGCTTTTGACTATAGCTATAACTTAATTAATTAAAGAGTGTATTCAGGGGCCTCCCTTGGTGGTGCAGCAGTTGAGCGCTGGACTGCGAAGCTGCACGCAGCCTCTGCAGCACCAGTTCAACTCCCTGGCCACTGGTGAGGGTCCCACATGGCGCACAGACTTCTCCTGCCGTGCCTGTGGCTCCCCTCAGCAATGTATTTCGTCAGTCTGTCTGTTCTGTTCCCCACTCTGGCTCTGATGAATTCTCTCACCCTCCAGCTCTTCTGACTGTACCCAGTGCTTGCATAAATAAATAAATCTTTATAAAAAAAACAGGAGAGAGTGTCCAAAAAAAAAAAAAGTGTATTCAGAATACTGAGATGAAATTTTAAACTTAAAAAATCATCTTACCCAATACAAAAATCAAGAACTCTCCTAAGAGCACCATTTAATAGGCAATCTTCTACAGAGATTATGCTCATAACCCTAAAACCCAAGCAGATGAATCTGTCTCCTTACTCCCTGTCCACAAAGATAGTTGACGCCATATTTATTATTCTCTATTGACCCTCAATATATTTTTCTCCAAACATTTTTGAATGTCAATATTTATTATTGATGAATTTAAAATGTGATATGCAATTTTCTTTTTCACTCCACAAATCCTGACATCATAGCAATAAAGAACCAATAATGTCTCTAGGTTCAATGACGTCTACCTTATGTTGATGACTCTCAATGTATTTCAAGTGCTCTCTGCTGAGACTTAGACTTTGTATCATCCAAGTGATTTTTAGAAATATCCACCTGAAAATTCCTTTGGTTAAGTGAAGTGAATAGGTCCAAAAGTAACTCATCATTGTCATTTCAAAAAAGTTTTTTTTTTTATCAGTTGCTACCTGGATAGTAAAATTCATCACTATTCAACATGCCCTACCTGATTCCATATTTTTCATTAACACTTACTTCCTTTTACTGACCAAGTGTCAGTAAAAGCCTCTGTAATCTACCCAAAAGTTTTCATAAAAGCAACTTTAACACTCAAGCAATCATGTAATGTAAATGAAATTCACTTAATGTTCCTTCTCATGGTTCAGCATGTTCATTAGGAAGACTACAGTAATCTTCCTAGAGCTTTCCAAATGATTGACATGCTGATATTTTTTTTATCATGCCTCGTGAGTCACTTCATTCTTTACCTTAAATATCAAAGTAAGGTCCAAAGAGAAGTGATATAATTTATAAGAGACACTTATGTCTTGGAAAATCTATTTGAATAAGAAAACTTATGATATTCAGTAGCATATCTCTCTTATTGAGGCAGTAACCATTACAGGAAAATTAGAATTCCTTTTCATGGGTACATTACCTTAGGTAATGGTTTTGCAGGTTTACAATGCAATCCTCCTACAAACTCAAAATTAGGTAAATATGGACGAGGAAATTCAAAATCCCAGTATGTTCGCATTAGCCAAATTTCTGCTTTCCCCATTGTCTCACACAACGTAGTAGGTCTTCCTGGAGAAAATGAAGAAAGTGTGGTGGAGATTATTAATATATATGTTTACTGAGGGAAAAATGTACCAGTAATTTTCCAATAAGCTATCAAGGAAAAAAAAAAGTAGACCCTATGAATTACTTATCACATCTAGATGTTTAAAAGAAGGGGAGGAGGCTCCTGGTTGGCACAAGGGGTTGAGCACAGCGCCATGAAGCTGTCTGCAGCCTTGAAGCTGTCTGCAATCTCTGCAGTGCGGGTTCCATTGCCCAGCCCACCAGGGAGCTACCCACATGGTGCAGCAGACCTCTCCTGACTTGCCTGCTGCTCCCCTCAGCAGTGTATTTTAGTCAGTCTGCTTGTTCTGTTCCCCGTTCTGTCTCTGGTGAATCCTCTCACCTCCTGCACCTATGGCCTGTACCCCAGTTCTTCTATACATAAATAAATAAATACATCTTTTAAAAAAATAAAATAAAAGAAGGGGGAATTAGAGAAGGAAGGAAGGAGAGAAGGAAGCTATGAAGGTAAGAGGGAGGGAGTGAAGGAGAATAGGAGGGAAGATGAGAAGATAGGAAGCTGGGCAGATAGTAGGAAAAAAAGAGGATGTTTGGGTAGCGAAAGAACAGTTACATGTAACCGTACTTTCACAAGAGTAATTCGATCAAAAATTTTATAACTTCATTGGCCTCCCTGGTGGCTCAGGGGGGTTAAGACACAACCTATGAATCTACTCGCAGCCACTGCAGCACAGGTTCGCTCCCCAGCCAGGGAGCTACGCACATGGTAGAGCAGACTTCTCCTGACTCACACACTGCTCCCCTCAGCAGTGTGTCAGTCAGTCTGCCTGTTCTGTTCCCCACTCTGTCTCTGGTGAATCCTCTCACCACCCCTCCCCACCCCCCACACCTCTGGCCTGTACCCCAGTTCTTGTATGCACAAATAAATAAATCTTTAAAAAAATGTATAACTCCAAGAAATGATGAATTTAATACTCATTGTTTCTTTCCAATAAAATGGTAAATTAAAGATTAGCCCCATTATATCAGCACAACATAACCTTTCATTGGTTTTCTAATTTCTAGTCTATTGTCCATTCCATTTTTTTATTGTCTTTGCTTCATTTATAATGTGTAAGAATGCCACCAATATCAGTTAACTTATCTTCCTGAGTCAAATCCCATCATGTCAATTGATTTGCCATTATTTTATCAGAGAAATTTACTGAGTAATTTAAATATAACTTCCTTTGGAAGGTGACATACAATAAGTATCACCAGTATCACACACAAATTTTAGTGCTATCTTTAAATGATATTTTTGTAAGGGACATTGTAATTATTAGTTTTAGGAAATTTATGGAGAAGAAAAGTATTATGCATGCGTAAGTCAACCATTTTTCGCATAGAGAAAAAGTTTTATATTTTAGTAAAAAAATTTCAAGTAATAATTCTTCTTCCCCAAGAACGTGGCACACTTTTTTACAAATGATGAACCTACATTGACACACCACAATCACCACTCAAAGTTCAGCTTACGTTAGCACTATCTCCTGGTGTTGTAAATTTTATGGGTTTAAACAAACATATATGGACATGTATTCATCATGTACCATAACAGAATATTTTCACTGCACTGTATAACCTCTGTGTTCTGCCAATTCATTCCTTCCCCTCATCTCACCTTTTCACAACCATTAGTTTTTTGTTGTTTCCATAGTTTGATATATTTATTTCATAATGAGATTTCTTATGTAACATGTTGCAATTCTAAAATTAAGGATCTAAGTGATAAAAGACATAATTCTATGAGTGTAGGAAGGCTTTGAAAATGTAACAAAGATCAAGATTCTGAGTAAGAATTGATCTTTGGTCTCAGGATCTTGATCTTTATTGTATTTTCAATCTTTGTTACGTGGCTAGATGACTGTAAGGAAAGGGAAACCATGGGCATATACATCTTTTTCTCTTGGAGCAAAAAAGCTGTAAACTGCATCCCAACATCATATTCACTGATCTCCTTTTTTAGAAGTAAAAATGTTCACATCCAATCATTGACATACTGTTTCTGGCTCTTTCTAACTACCACAGCAAAGTTGAGTAGTGGCAGCAGAGAATATATGACTCAGAAAAGCTTAAAATATTAACTATCTGACACTTTACAGAAAAAATTTCTTGACTTCTGGCTTAAACTTAAAAATTTAACTTACAAAAAGGCATAAAGTCTCTTACCTACACTGACATAAAAAAGTGTGATGTTACTTTACAATTATAATTTTCATATTTTAGTAATGACATTTCTGACATGATATCTATTAAGATGATATAGAGTCCTAGTAGTAAAATAAACTTAATCCTCTAAGTTCAGATGCTAATTGGGTTCCTCTTCTTATGTTCCTTTTTAATTCAATTTATTTACTTTATTGTTTTGATCTACTTATAGACTGTTATTTCCTTTCTTTCTAATTCCATTAGTTAAATCTTTCAATATAATGGTAATCTGAAGTTTCATTAAAAATATATGAGAGAGGTAAGAATGGCAGGTACTCTGGTTCCAAAGAAGAATCATGACTCTCAAAAATTATAGAGCAAAAAATCCAAATAAAGTATATGTTAAATTCAATCCCATTGTTAATATAGCTTAGGTTTCTATTTATTATTTCAGTTTATTACTTAAGTCAGGGAAAGAGATTATTTTACTCTTACAACAAATATTTTTCTTAATTTTAAACAAGAAGAGGTGAGGGCCTCCCTGGTGGCTCAAGGGGTTAAGCACCACACTATGAAGCAATCCACAGCCTCTGCAGCACGAGTTTAATCCCTGACCAGCCAGGGAGCAACCCACATGGCACAGCAGACCTCTCATGTCTCCCCAATGCTGCCCTCAGCAGTGTACTTCAGTCAATCTGCCTGTTCTGTTCCCCACTCTGTCTCTGGTGAAACCTCTCACCCCTGCATCTCTGGCCTGTACCCCAGCTCTTGTATGCATAAATAAATAAATCTTAAAAAAAAAAAAGAGGTGAAACCTCCACTGTGAAAATCCAGTATTATTTGTCATATCTTACGTCCAACCAAAAATACAACTTTCACAGACTTAACATAAGTGTGTTTTATATTTTGTTTTGTTTTACTATCAATCTATTAAATATCAACTTGCCTTCTAAATGGTTAGGTGACTGTAAGGAAAGAGAAACCATGAGAGTATACATCTAGCCTTCCCTTTCTAATTAATTATTGATTACAGTACATTGTTATCACTTGGAGAGTGTTACTTGGGAATCAAAATTTTAGAAATATTTCTCTTTCATGTTTTATTAAATCTCCTAAATTTCTTTTAATAATTAATTCATAATGAAAAGCAAGGTCTCTTACCTAATGCTTCACTGAAAAGCTGGTCCCAAGGTCGATTATTTTGGAACATGAAGATGTCAAACATAGTTGAAAGCACTATATTTTTTACCCTTTCCAGAAAGGTCATTCTGTCCAGTAGTCCCCCCATAGCAACAGGTACATAGGAAGGTGGAACTGGAAGTTTTCCACAGTGTTTCTCCATAACATCACCCATAGATTGTCTTAGTGTATACACAAAAGGGACAGCCAGCAACTCAGCTATCAACTCTCCGCAGGGGATTACAGGATCTATAAGCATCACATCATAGTTGGTTTCCTGGAGTTTCCTCATCATTGTCTGGTTGTAGACTATACTCTCGCACAGAACTGTAGTAGCTTCAGTTACTTTAAGGATGAATTGATGCAGCTTTAGTGCTGATTGCCAGCGTGATAATTGTGGCATGATTTGAGTAGATAGATCCAAAAATTCTTTCATCGTATTTAAACTTAGCTCTCTGTCAAGTGAAGAATAGATTACCTGGAAGTTCAGTGAGGATGGCTTGCTGTAGTCAATGTTGAAACTGTGTGTAGGAACCAGCACAGTTACCTCATGACCTCTCTCTGTGAGTTCCTCCAGAATAGTCTTTATATTAAGCCAATGGCTCATGTCACAAGGCCACACCAGGACCTTCCCACAGAATCCATAGCCAATGCAGCAAAACTGCAGCAGCAGAATTGTCAAAATCCATTTCTCCTTCACCATGACAGCAGCTTCCTCACACACTGCTGTGCAGAGGTTAATTGCCTGACGCTGAAGTGAAGTGGCAATATAAAGTTAAAAATTAATTTCTAACATGATGAACTCACATGAAATTTCAAAGAACTTCATCAATGGTGATGACTTTGCAAAGTACTATCTGACAATTCTATGGGCGGAGATTTGAAATATTTAAATAGTTTCAAGTAAATGGTTGCAGTATTGCAAGAGCTTTATTTTAAATATGTTAAAATAGAAAAAAAAAGCACATATTCTAAATGACTTCGTAAATAATGTGAGATTTCTAATGAGATACTAATTAACCCCATAAATACTTTCACCTCAAGGGAGGGGTAAAATATAGAATTATAAATTAGTGTCCTATCATCCATCCATATTTCAGTACAATTCCAATTTCTCTCCAATAATTTCATATTTCATACAATCAGCAAGCAGTTTTTAGCACCTAATATATGCCAGATTCTATATTATGCACAGGACATAATAATTCACATAGAGACAAGATACAGTTGTAATTCAAATGAGTTCACCAATTATTGGGGGAAATAGTCATTTAAGTAATTTAAGGCAATGTAAAGGCAATGTAGAGGAGATGGATCTTCATTGGTAAGGATGAATTGAGGAGTGGCAAACTCCAGGAAAGAATTGCTTAAAAGCATATGATAAAATACTGTTTTAAGTAAGTCCTTAAGAGTGGTATTTAGCATATTTTTAAGGAGCAGTATTTTTTTTTCCTTAAGAACTGGGGTAAAGGCCAGATGTGTGGGAGGTGAGAAGATTCACAAGGGATAGAGTGGGGAACAGAACAGGCAGACTGACCGAAATACACTGCTAAAGGGAGCAGCGGGCTAGCCAAGAGAGGTGTGCCGTGCCATGTGGGTTGCTCCCTGGCCAGCCGGGCTCAAACCCACACTGCAGAGGCTGCAGGCAGCTGCACAGCGCTGGGCTCAACCGCCTGCACCACCAGGGAGGCCCTAAGAAGTGATATTTAAGTTACAGTGAGAATATTAGTGTATCTGTATTTTAAAAAGTATGACAGTTATATCAAGGGTTATATTCAGTTAAAAATTATATTCACAGCCACTCTCTGTTTGGGGGCAAAAAAATCAAATGTCATTTGTGGCAACATGGATGGAGCTGGAAAGGATTATGCTAAGTGAAATAAGTCAGAAAGAAAAAGATAAATATTGAATGGTTTCACTTATATGTGGAATATAGAGAAACCGAACAAAGGGTCAGGTAGAAGTCAAAACTAGCAAGCTAATTATAGATAAGAGGCATACAGCAGGAGGTCGACAAAAGGGGTCAAAACAGGGGACTGTGGTGATTGGTCTCAGTGCTATAGTGGTGGGAAAACTATGGGAACTATACCTGAGGGGGGAATCAAATACTGTACAAAAAAATGAACAACGATCGATAAAAGAATATAAATAAATAATTAAAAACTATATTCAATTCAATAATTTAAGAAGACATTTTATTGAAAATTAAATCATTTTTAAGTTTTCCTGTTTTGCTGAAAAGAAGACCCAGAATAGATTTGTTTACATGCTAGAAAGATAAATTTATGATAAGGAATTAGAGTTGCACTTATGTAATTATGTAATTAATTATATAATTAAACTTTAATTTCTGGCTCTAACTTGTTTAAAATTGAAGCCAAAAGAGTCAGAAAAATAAACCCAGAACAGGCCCATCTATCTATCAGAAGAAAACTGGGGTAACATTAAAATCTCAAGGATAATGTCCTATTATAGAGGCTAAATAACCCAGAAGTAATAAGAAAACAAGACTGATACATTTATTTATTCACTCCGACAAAGTTCATGATATGCTATTAACAGCTTAAAGCCAAGAGAGAGCAATGATATATATAAATGCAACTCAGAAATTGACCTAAAAATATGTTATTAGAGAAAATATATCTAAGTTATTTTATTGTATGAGAAAACCAAGGAAGAGTTTAGGTATGTAGTATTAATTTGCATAAATTGTTAAACATAAGCATATTTTTATTTATGTCAAATGGAAACATTTAAAATTCTGGTTAAGGGAAGGGCAGAGCAACATGGTGTTGAGGAGATGCTGCGAGTAAGGTCTTCCATTAAAAAGAAGTTAATAGGGAGGAAAAGCGGCAGGTCCCAGTGAGAACTGGGACACGGAAGATAAATGGATGACTCCAGCAAACTACCCAAAGAAGAAAGTTGCCATAAAAGAGGACTAGAAGGGAGGAAAGCGCAGAACCCTGCTACCTTTCCCCACCCAAAAAGTCGGCACTCTCAGACCAACAGAAAGGAGAAAAAAACAAACTAAAACGACCAACAAGAACAAACTACGCATCAAGCGGGACTGTGAGTGGAAAGGAACTATTTCAGCCACCACACCCCGTGAACTGGAGCTGTGGAGAACCCTGCAGGATTCGCCGTGGAGGTGAACGAACGGCTCCGGGCGCCATTAAAGAACAACAGAGACTCTGGAGACCAGCACACAGCCCCGGGCCAGCCGGTAAGCTTGCGCAGAAAAGCAGCGCACTCGAAAAGCAAACGCAGATTGCAGCTGCCCAGGTACCCGTGCCTGTGACCTAGGATTGCGGGTAGATGCGCGGGGGCCCTCACTGAGGTGAAAGTCCCTCACTGAGTAATCAGAAACCAGGCGCGGACATGGGAGCGGGGTGCAAAAGGTGCCATTCCTGCGGCCACTGAACTGGGCTACAGCCCACATCCAGGACCTGAGGGCTTTGGAACTGAGACCCGGGGCACGAAATTCAGGGCATGGGTCCTCCACGTCGGTGGGGCACAAGGTAGACACAGCACCCCAAAGCCGTTGAGGTTTTCCCTACCATTCCCACTCTGTTCCCTGTCCCACAGGGTGAAAAAAAAGCAGCTCCACAAGAACAATAGGCGAGATCTCTGGCGCCACCTAGTGACCAGAAAAAAAGTCACTAACACCCCATAGAACAGAGACCTTTCTTCAGGTAAAGGACTGCTTGAAACTGGCAGAAGGCTCCTGGAGGAGCCCATGGCTAGCTGGGAAGAGAGCCCACCCCAGGCCCCTTCAGACCAGCAGTCTGAGCCCACAGGGAGAGCGGGCACCCACGGCCAGGGCAGAGAGGGCGCGAGAAGAGTGTGCCTGAGACCGGACAGCAGAGAGTGCGTCCCGCATCGCCATTTTAGAACAGGGACATTTCTTCAGTAAAGACTGCCTGCCGAAGGCTCCCTCAGCATCCAGAGGTGAGCAGGGAAGCTTGCCCACGCCAGGCCCCTTCTGGCCTGCATTCCAAACCCAGAGGGGGAGCGGGCACCCACCACCGGGGTAGACCAAGCACACAGAGGAGAGTGTCCCCACATCAGCATTTTAGAACAGGGACCCTTCTTCAGTAAAGACTGCTTGAAACCCACAGATGGCTCCTGGAGGATCCAGAGGGGAGTGGAGAAGCTCACCCAAGTTGCCGGCCAGTCCCAGCAACACAGTGTCCCAATGCATACTACAAATTAGAAAACAGACAGTAGGGAGTAGAAGAACCACAAGCAACCTAACAACGCCTCAGGAAAGAAGCACACCACAAAAAGAAAACCACCCTCCAGATTACAACTACAGTAACTTGGAAGAACTTCTGAGACTTCCAGAAAGAGAATTTAAAATTGCTGTGATTAAAAAACTGACAGAAGTCATAAAGGAAAACAATGATATGATAAAAATAATCAACGATCAGAAGAATGAAATTGAGTCCATAAAGAGGGAAGCAAAAGAAACGCAGGAGATCAAAGAATTAATGGAGGAACTAAAGAACTCTGGGAAAAGCAATGAAAGCAGAATAGATGAAATGGAAGAACGAATAAGTACTATTGAAGACACAGAAATAAAAAGAACCAAAACAGAAAAGGAAAGAGAAGTACGAAGGAAAAAGAACGAAGAAAGACTTCGGGAACTATCTGACTCCATGAGGAAAGGAAATATAAGAGTTACAGGAATTCCAGAAGGAGAGGAGAGAGATGTAGGAACAGAGAAAATATTCCAGGAGATAATTGAAGAGAACTTCCCAAATGTGAAAAAGGAGATGAAAATTGATATACAAGAAGCAAGAAAAACACCAAACTTCCACGACGAAAGGAAAAATACAGCAAGACACATAATAGTAAAGCTCCCAAGAATCCAGGACAAGGAAAAAATAATGAAGCTGACAAGAGGGAAGAAATAGATAACATTCAAAGGAAAACCAATCAGGCTGACATCAGACTTCTCTGAAGAAACACTACAGGCAAGGAGAGAGTGGAGGGACATAGTCAACAGACTCCAAGAAAACAGATGCCAACCAAGAATGCTCTACCCCGCAAAGCTCTCCTTCCTCTATGAAGAAATAATAAGGGGGGGGGGCGGAGCAACATGGTGGCGAGGAGACGCTGCGAGTAAGATCTCCCATTAAAAAAAGTTAATAGGGAGGAAAAGCGGCAGGTCCCAGTGAGAAGTGGGACACGGAAGATAAACGGGTGACGCCAGCAAACTGCCCGAAGAAGAAAGTTGCCATAAAAGAGGACTAGAAGGGAGGAAAGCGCAGAACCCTGCTCCCCTCCCCCACCCACAGAGTCGGCACTCTCCAACCGGCAGAGAGGAGGAAAACAACAAACTAAAATGACCAACAAGAACAAACTACGCAGCAAGCGGGACTGAGTGGAAAGGAACTATTGCAGCCACCACACCACGTGAACAGGAGCTGTGGAGAACCCTGCAGGATTCGCCACGGCGGTGAGCGAACGGCTCCAGGTGCCATTAGAGACAAAGACCCTGGGAGACCCGCACACAACCAGGGCTGCCAGTAAGCTTGCGCATAAAGCGGTGCGCGTGGTGCTTGAAAAGCAAACGCGGACCGGGTTCGTGGCTGCCCAGGTCCCCGCGCCTGAGACCTAGGCTTGCGGGGAGACTCGGGGAGGCCCTCACGGGGGGTGAAAGTTCCTCACTGAGTAAGCAGGAACCAGGCGCCCAGGCACGGGAGCGGGTGCAAAAGGCACCATTCCCGCGCAACTGAACTGGGCTACAGCCCGCGTCCTGGACCTGAGGGCTTTGAACTGAGACCCGGGGCACGAAATTCTGGGCGTGGGTTCTCCACGACGGTGGGGCACAAGGCAGACACAGCACCCCAAAGCCGTTGAGGTTTACCCTACCATTCTCGCTCTCTGTTCCCTGTCCCACGGGGGTGGGGGGGTTGAAAAACAGCCCCCCAAGGACAATAGGAGGGATCTCTGGTGCCACCTAGCGACCAGAAAAAAAGTCACTAACACCCATAGAACAGGGAAATTTCTTAAGACTTCTTGAAAAGGGCAGAAGGCTTCTGGAGGACCCAATGGCCAGCTGGGAAGTTAGCCCACGCCAGGCCCCTTCCAACCAGCAGTCTGAGCCCACAGAGGGAGCAGGCACCCACGTCTGGGGCAGACCGGGCACTCAGAAGAGTGTGCCTGAGACCGGATGCGCAGGGACTGTGTCCCGCTTCGCCAGTTTAGAACAGGGACATTTCTTCAGTAAAGACTGCCTAAAACCAGCAGAAAGCTCCCCCAGAAGCCAGAGATGGTTCCTGGAGGAGCCAGAGGGGAGTGGAGAAGTTCACCCAAGATGCCAGGCAGTCCGAGCAACACAGTGTCCCAATGCATACGACAAATTAGAAAACAGACAGTAGGGAGTAGAAGAACCACACGCAACCTAACAATGACTCAGGAAAGAAGCACACCACAAAAAGAAAACCACCCTCCAGATTGCAATGACAGTAACTTGGAAGAACTTCTGAGCCTTCCAGAAAGAGAATTTAAAATTGCCCTGATTAAAAAAGTGGCAGAAGTCATAAAGGAAAACAATGATCAGAAGAAGGAAATTGAGTCCCTAAAGAGGGAAAACAATGGTCAGAAGAATGAAATTGGGTCCCTAAAGAGGGAAAACAACGGTCAGAAGAATGAAATTGAGTCCGTAAAGAGGGAAGCAAAAGAAACGCAGGAGATCAAAGAATTAATGGAGGAACTAAAGAACTCTGGGAAAAGCAATGAAAGCAGAATAGATGAAATGGAAGAACGAATAAGTACTCTTGAAGACACAGAAATAAAAAGAACCAAAACAGAAAAGGAAAGAGAAGTACGAAGGAAAAAGAACGAAGAAAGACTTCGGGAACTATCTGACTCCATGAGGAAAGGAAATATAAGAGTTATAGGAATTCCAGAAGGAGAGGAGAGAGATGTAGGAACAGAGAAAATATTCCAGGAGATAATTGAAGAGAACTTCCCAAATGCGAAGAAGGAGCTGAAAATTGATATAAAAGACGCAAGAAGAACACCAAACTTCCACAATGAAAGGAAAAACACAGCAAGACACATAATAGTAAAGCTCCCAAGAATCC
This sequence comes from Talpa europaea, assembly GCF_964194135.1. NCBI lineage: Eukaryota > Metazoa > Chordata > Mammalia > Eulipotyphla > Talpidae > Talpa > Talpa europaea. The sequence continues at coordinate 104,258,555 of NC_140071.1, read as the reverse complement.
AGGATAAGGAAAAAAAATAATGAAGCTGACAAGAGGGAAGAAATAGATAACATTGAAAGGAAAACCAATCAGGCTGACATCAGACTTCTCTGAAGAAACACTACGGGCAAGGAGAGAGTGGAGGGACATAGTCAACAGACTCCAAGAAAACAGATGCCAACCAAGAATACTCTACCCCGCAAAGCTCTCCTTCCTCTATGAAGAAAGAATATGGACCTTCCCAGACAAAGAGAAACTCCAGAATTTCATTACGACTAAACCCCCACTCCAAAAAATACTACAAGGAATCCTAAGGCCAGAACCTCAGAGGGACGAGTAACAACGAAAGAAGACCAAAAAAAAAAAAAAATTTATTAAAAGAATAAATAAATAAAATCAAAGGAAAGACAAACACAATGGCAAATACAGATGCTAACATATCAATATTAACTCTAAATGTAAATGGACTAAACTCTTCAATAAAAAGACACAGAGTTGCAGCCTGGATTAAGAAACAAAGCCCAACCTTTTGCTGTCTCCAGAAAACACATTTAGCTGCAAAAGATAAAAATAGGCTCAAAGTCAAAGGATGGAAAACAATCCTACAAGCAAATGGGCGAAAAAAGAAAGCAGGAACAGCTATACTTATATCAGATAAAACAGACTTCAAACTCAAAAAAATAAAAAGAGACCCCAATGGTCACTACATTATGATAAAGGGGACCATACTTCAAGAAGAAGTAACACTCATTAACATATACTCACTAAACGAAGGAGCACCAAAATATGTCAGACAACTGTTGTCCTCTCTGAAAACAGACATCAGAGAAAACACATAGGTAGTGGGAGACTTCAACACACCACTCTCAACAATGGATAGATCAACAAGACAAAAAATAAGTAAAGAAACTAAAGCTCTAAATAAGGACCTAGAGCATTTGGGCTTAACAGACATCTATAGAACACTAAACCCAAAAAAACGGAGTACACATTTTTCTCAGGCACGCATGGATCATTCTCCAGGATCGATCACATACTGGGGCACAAGACAAACATCAACGGATACACCAAGATTGAAATCATACCAACCACTTTTTCTGACCATGAAGGCATCAAACTAGAAATAAACCATAAAAAGAAGGCAAGGAACTATTCTACCTCATGGAGATTAAAAACCAAACTACTAGAAGACCACTGGACTAATGAGGAGATCAAAGAAGAAATTAAAAAATTCTTTGAATTGAATGACAAGGAGGACACTAATATCCTATATGTATGGGATGCAGCAAAAGCAGTAATAAGAGGAAAATATATAGCAATAGAAGCTCACATCAAAAAACAAGAAAGAACTCAAAGAAACAACCTAATCTTGAAGCTCCGAGATCTAGAAAAAGAACACCAAAAAAACCCAAAACCAGTAGAAGAAAAGAAATAATAAAAACCAAAGCAGAAATAAATAAAATTGAAACTAAAAAAACAATCCAAAAGATCAATGAAACCAAGAGCTGGTTATTTGAAAAAATCAATAAAATAGACAAACCCCTAGCCAGGCTCACAAAGGAAAAAAGGGAGAAAGCACAAATAAACAGGATCACAAATAAAAGAGGAGAAATCACAACGGACACAGCAGAAATCAAAAGAATAATCAGTAACTACTATGAACAGTTATATGGAAACAAGTTCAACAATCTAGAGGAGATGGACAAATTCCTACAACTCTACAATCACCCAAAGCTAGATAAAGAAGAAATAGAACACCTAAACAGACCAAGTACGAGCAGCGAAATTGAAATGGTAATCAAAAACCTCCCCAAAAACAAAAGCCCAGGACCTGATGGATTTACAAATGAATTCTACCAAACATTCAGAGACGAATTAGTGCCTATCTTTCACAAACTCTTCCAAAAAATTGAGAAGGAAGGGACAATACCAAACACGTTCTATGAAGCCAACATTACACTAATACCAAAACCGAACAAGGACAACACAAAAAAGGAAAACTACAGGCCAATCTCCCTAATGAACACTGATGCAAAAATCCTCAATAAAATTTTAGCTATCAGAATCCAACAATGTATCCATAAGATAATTCACCATGACCAAGTAGGATTCATTCCAGGGACACAAGGATGGTTTAACATCTGATAATCAATCAAAGTTATCCAACACATCAACAAAAAGAAATATAAAAACCATATGATAATATCAATAGATGCTGAGAAGGCTTTCGACAAAGTGCAACACGCATTCATGATAAAAGCCCTTGAAATTCTTGGGATACAAGGAACATACCTCAACATCATAAAGGCCATCTATGGCAAGCCAACAGCCAGTATCATCCTCAGTGGTGAAAAGCTGAATGCAATTCCATTAAGATCTGGAACAAGACAAGGATGTCCACTCTCACCACTGCTTTTCAATATAATACTGGAAGTCCTAGCCAGAGCAATAAGACAAGAGAAAGACATCCAAGGAATCCAAATAGGAAAAGAAGAAGTCAAACTATTACTATTTGCAGATGATATGATAATATACATAATGAATCCCAAAAACTCCACAGAAAAACTAATTCAACTAATCAATCAGTTCAGTAAAGTGGCAGGATAAAAATCAACACGCAAAAGTCAGTAGCCTTCCTATACACAAACAATAAATCTGAAGAAGAAGAAATCAATAAAACCATCCATTTTATTATTGAAACAAAAAAAATCAAATATTTGGGAATAAATCTAACAAAAGAGGTAAAGGACCTATACACAGAAAACTATAAAACACTGTTAAAAGAAATAGAAGAAGACACAAAGAAATGGAAAGACATCCCCTGCTCATGGATTGGAAGAATAAACATTATTAAAATGGCCATCCTACCAAAAGCAATATACAGATTCAATGCTATTCCAATCAAAATCTCAATGGCATTCTTCAAAGAAATAGAACAATTATTGATGAAATTCATATGGAATCACAAAAAAACCCGAATAGCCAAAGTTCTCCTGAAAAAAAAAGAAGGGAATGGAGGCATCAGACTCCCAGACTTCAAACTATACTACAAAGCCATAATCATCAAAACTGCATGGTATTGGAACAAGAACAGACACACAGACTAATGGAATCGAATAGAAAATCCAGAAATAAACCCACAGATTCATGGTCAACTAATCTTTGACAAAGGAGCAAAGACTATGCATTGGAGCAAAGAAAGTTTGCTCAATAAATGGTGCTGGGAAAACTGGGTCGCTACATGCAAAAGAATGAAGTTTGACCAGTACCTCACACCATACACAAAAATCAACTCAAAATGGATTAAAGAACTAGACATAAGACCTGAAACCATAAAATATATAGAAGGAAATATAGGTGAAACACTATGTGATTTGCACATCAAAGACATCTTTACAGACACGTCACCCAAAGCAGTGATATTGAAGGCAAAGATAAACAGCTGGGACTACATCAAATTAAAGAGCTTCTGCACAGCAAAAGAGACAATAACAAAAACAAAGAGAAACCCCACCAACTGGGAGAACATTTTTGCACCCAACACTAATGATAAAGGACTGATCACAAAAATCTGCAAAGAGCTGATGAGACTCAACAACAACAAAGAAAATAATCCAGTCAAAAAATGGGCAGAAGAGCTAAAAAGAAACTTCACCCAAGAGGAAATGCAAATGGCCAACAGGCATATGAAAAAATGTTCAACATCACTTGTAATCAGGGAAATGCAAATCAAAACTACCATGAGATACCATCTTACACCAGTGAGAATGGCACATATTAAAAAAACTAGCAACAACAAATGTTGGCGAGGGTGTGGAGAAAAAGGAACTCTCCTGCACTGTTGGTGGGAGTGCAAACTGATCCAACCACTACGGAGAGCTGTGTGGAGATTTCTTGACGTACTAAACATAGAGCTTCCATATGATCCAGCAATCCCACTCCTAGGTATTTACCCAAAGGACACAGAAACATCCATTCCAAAGAACACCTGCACCCCTATGTTTATAGCAGCACTGTTTACAATAGCTAAGCTTTGGAAACAACCCAAATGCCCAAAAATAGATGACTGGATCAAGAAGATGTGGTACATATATACCATGGAATATTACTCAGCATTCAAAAAAGATAAACACATGCAATTTGCAGCAACATGGATGGCACTGGAAGGGATCATGCTCAGCGAAATAAGCCAAAAAGAAAAAGAAAAATACCGGATGGTCTTACTCATAGCAGGAATCTAGAAAACTTAAATAAGGGACCAGGAAAATGAATAACTATAAGTATAAGAAAGTGAAAATCAGAATCAACAAAAAACTATGAAGCAGAGACACTTTTGGGGGGATGGGGGGCGGGAGGGGAGGGATTGGGGTCAGAATGGGGGGGTTGCAATTGTATGGGGAATATAAAAATAAAATTTATTATTTAAAAAAATAAAATAAAATAAAATTCTGGTTAAAATATAAAATTTTCGCTTTAAAACTCATTTTTGATTTGGTAAGAAAATGAAAAATGTGAAAATTGCTTAAACAAAGCTGAGTCCTTTCCTTGAAGGATACTCTTGTGCCAGGAGTAGGAATGTTTGAAAGTTTGCCCAAGACCTACCCTTATCCCCATTCCAAATACATAGTGTTTTTTTTTTAAGTTTTTTTTATTTATTTATACAAGCACTGGGTACAGTCAGAAGCACAGGAGGGTGAGAGGATCCCCCAGAGCCAGAGGGGAGAGCAGAGCAGGCAGAAGGACTGAGGTACACTGCTGACAGGAGCAGCGGGTGGCAGGAGAGGTCTGCGCGCCATATGGGACCCTCCTCCGGTGGCCGGGTAGCAGCTGGGGATCGAAACGGCACTGCAGAGGCTGCGGGCTGCTCTGCAACTCAGCGCTCAACTGCTGCTCCACCGGGGAGGCCCCCCAAATGCGTATTTTTGTAGTGTTAGTTTCCCAAGATTGATCCTAGCTATTCCATATGAGTTCTATTACATAGAATTTTATAGCAAGGAAAATTGCTGTAAAATTTTACTTGACACTATGTATATTAAAAAAATCTACCCTTAGAATACTTAACAGTCACTCTTCACATGGATTCCCAGTTCAAATTCAAACTAGAAATGCTTCTTTGAAGAAACTTGGACCCTGACCTCAAAGAGAAAATGTCGAGGGGCCTCCCCCGTGGCTCAGCGGTTGAGCGCTTGGTTGTGAAGCTGCCCGCAGCCTCTGCAGCGCCGGTTCAATCCCCGGCTGCTCCCCGGCCACCGGAGGAGGGTCCTACATGGCGCGCAGACCTCTCCTGCCGCCCGCTGCTCCCCTCAGCAGTGTACTTCGGTCCTTCTGCCTGCTCTGCTCTCTGCTCTGGCTCTGGTGAATTCTCTCACCCTCCGGCGCTTCTGACTGTACCCAGTGCTTGTATGTATCAATCAATCAATCAATCAATAAATAAATCTTAAAAAAAAAAGATAAAATGTCGAGTTAAAAAAAACAGATACCTTTTACAAGGAAATAGGTTTCATGACTAAAAATCAGCAAAGGCAATAGGTGAAAGAAATATTAATGCAGTGATTTGAAATATGAGGATTATTTATAATGAAATATAAAATTATTTTTAATGATGTGCTTAACCATATGAAAGTGAAACCTGAAAATATGAGTAAGAAATAAGAGACTAAAAAGAGTAATTGTGAAAAATTTTTAAGGAATCAAAGAGAATTTCTTAAAATTAATAAGTCAACAAATTAAATAAAAAACTCAATGGATAAATGGTTAATTAGATACAGCTATACAAATAACTAGTGAGCTAGAAGATAAATCTAGGGATATTATTTAGAATTAAGATTTGAATAAAGTCTTGGAATAGGAAATACTATAGAATGGTTAATAGAAACAGAGAATAGACTAAGATGTCTGAATCTAGATGTTGATTTTACGTACTTGGTGTGTCCTCTCCTTTTCCATGAAATCAGACTGAAAAACTAAGTCTGATATTTGTGTTCTTTTAGTAAAATCTTCCAATTACTTTTATTTTTTTAATAATCATTTTATAGGTAATGTTACAAATGTTACAAATGAAGTATAGAGAATTCTGCATAACCTGAAGCATTTATTATTGGGTGTTTGAATAATTGGGATTTTCAATTTTTATGTTTCCTTCTGTGGTTAGTAATTGGAATTTTACTGCATCTGTGCAATCAGATGATTAGTATGACTCATACAGTTTTAAGAAACTCCCTACAATATACTTGATAATTACCAAGGGCAAAATTGTGATTAAAATTGTCACTAGTAAAAATTTATCTATAACATGTACTTCTTTAAATGCCTCACTGTGAAGAACACAAGATTACTTCTGTAGAATTAGTACCAAAAATTCATACCCTCACTCTAATCATTAGAAAATAATAGGAAAACCCAACTGAGGGATAGTCTAGAAAATAATTAGTCACTAGTCCCCATAAATGGAACTATCACAGTTGGAGGAATATAAATGAAAAGGGGGGAGATAAGAGGACTTGGGTAGAATACTGGGAGAAAAAAAATGACATTGGCAGGCTAATTGACAAATCTTTCATAAAAATTCCTACTTTTAATAATTTTATTTTGATTATGTAAAATTTTAACTTTAAAAACCTGGTCGAGGGTCTCCCTGGTGACGCAGGGTTTAAAGACATGGGGCCGTCAGGCTGTCGCCAGCCACCGCAGCACGAGTTCGACGCCCACCCACCACAGGCATGGAGCAGCCCACATGGCACAGCAGACCTCTCCTGTCTCACTAGCTGCTCCCCTCAGCAGTGTATTTCAGTACTTCTGCCTGTTCTGCTCCCCGTTGTCTCTGGTGAATCCTCTCACACACACTCCTACCTTTGGTCTGCACCCCAGTTCTTGCATGCATAAATAATATAAATCTTTTTTAAAAAACCCAGTCAATTTAAAATTTTCACATTCATTCTGGAGATATTAATTGGAAATTAAGGAATTACTTATTTATTCAGTTATTTATAGCAGTATGACTCAAAATTTTATTTTAGATTATGAATTCCACTATTACCATTATTTCATATTGCTCAAATTATTGCAGATTTTAGAAATTTTGTGCATATTGTCTCCTGTGTCCTTTCAACATGACTCCATTTTTTTAAAATAGTCATTATGAAAAATCTGCTAAAATACCAAAAAGGATTCCTAGAAATTAAATTCAACAACTTTTACTTTCTAATACCATGAGATAGTTTAAGCTTACCTCTTATTTTCACTGCTTCAACTTTAATATAAACCATTTCTCTAAGGAATGTTGTTCATTTTTTTTTATTGTAAACATTGGTTTACAGCAGTGTATATGATTCAGGGGAGTAAGTTCACATCCCCTCAGATTGGTTCATTTTATTAGAAAAGCGCATTTAAAAATCAAGAAGAGCATGCTAGATGTGTCTGGGAAAGATGTAATAATAGATTAATTCTTGGATAAGTGTAGCAACAATGTCATATTCCCAGATATGAGAATGTCATCTGTTTGATTAGGTATTTGAAGCATATTTAAATTTTAATTGGTAACAATTTTTATTTACTACATCCATAAACTTTAAGATCTCCTCACTGGTAGTTTTAGATATGCTGGAATTTTTAAATATGCTGTTAGATATTTCCTTATTTCTTCTATTTTCTTTAATATAGATATTTGGAACTTTTCTTTACTGCATTTAAACATGCTCTACTTCTAGTCAACTTTTCCTTTTGAAATAAATAGCCATTGTAATGGAAACTACACAGAAATCTGATATGTGTTCAAATATAATAATAGGATATATAAGGCACCTGCCTATATATTAGTTTTCAGATACCTGGTGTCACTAATACTTTTAGAATGTAATTGCAAGCTAAAGACAAACTGGATTTTACCAGTTTTTCTTAGCAGTATAATTCTATCTGAAATAAAATATGCAAAATTTGCTGCCAAAATATGCTTAGTAACATGAAGAATAGAAAGGATTTAAGTAAGTAAGATTTAATTTCCAAAAATGTGATATTTCTGAAATGAAATGAACATCCTGTGAAAATAAGAAGTCTGGAAAATTTTGCTTTACAAAGGTTTCTTCACACATTATATAATTTCAGGTGGCTTCCTTTGTGAAGGAAGGATTAATATATTTCAGAGGCCATGTATTTTTCTATTGGTATTTATTGACTATGCTCTGTGTATGCAGTCCCGACTGTAATAATTAGAGCCTCGCCACTGCAGAGTTTATGGGCATTTTGTAGTAAATAATGTTCAACATAAACCTATTATTTATAATTGTCAGAGCAAATTGACACATGATGTCACATGATCATCCTAAAGAATACAGTGAAATAATTACCCCATTTTTAAAAAGGAGAAAACACTGAGATCACAAAGTTTGAAAATAACACTTAAACCTAAAACCTTATGTGCTTTTTCCAAGACCCTTCACAATGGTACTTTTTATAATTCCCTTACTTAATCTTACCTCATTTAATATCTATAATATTCATTATGTGATATGTAAATGGGCATTGATAGTTATTATAGGACACATTTCAAATGCATTGGGAAAATCATGTGAATAACATCTAAATTTAAAGCAAATCATTTTGGAGGCATATGAAATACAGAGTACAGCCAAAAAGAAAATATACTCAAATTGCATTGTTAAGTACATAAACACAGAATTTTACTTTCAAATTTCTAATTACCATCTCTTCAAAAGAATATACAATTTTTTTTTATTTTATAGAGGCATGTTTTATTTATTTATTTTATTTGTTTGTTTGTTTTTGTTTATGCATGCACTGGGTACAGTCAGAAGCGCGGGAGGGTGAGAGAATTCACCAGAGCCAGAGCGGGAAGCAGAGCAGGCAGAAGGACCGAAGTACACTGCTGAGGGGAGCAGCGGGCGGCAGGAGAGGTCTGCACGCCATGTGGGACCCTCCTCTGGTGGCTGGGGAGCAGCTGGGGATCCAACCGGTGCTGCAGAGGCCGCGGGCAGCTTCGCAACCCAGCGCTCAACCACTGTGCCACCGGGGAGACCCAAGAATATACAAATTTTAATGATCTTTCATGTTGTTTCTTTATATGTTTGATATGTTCAATACCTTCCCTTATTTGAAATTAAATGGTGGGGGCTCCTCGCTGGTGGCCTAGGTGTTAAGTCTCAGTGCTATCACCAATACATCCTGAGTTTGATCCCCGGCCAGGGAGCTAACCCACATAATGCACAGCAGACCTCTCCTGTCTAGCCCGCTGCTGCCCTTAGCAGTGTATTTCAGTAAGATCCACCTGTTCTGCTCCCCACTTTGTCTCTGGTGAATCCTCTGACACCCCCACTCCCTACTTTTCTGGCTTGCATCCCAGTTCTTCTATGCAAAAATAAAACAAATAAAAACAAATCTAAAAAAAAGTTTACATGATGGAAATTGGATGAAAAATATTTCAAAATCAAGGAAAGAAAAAATATGCTAATTCTACATGTGAAAGATAAAATAAAAGTCAAGTTACATTAAGGGTATTCCAGCATTTACAATCTGCCACATTTCTTTGTATTTTCACATATCTGTGCCTGAATGCTTTTCCTCCAGGGATGCTATTGGCTCTCACCCTCACTTACTTCAGATCTTTCATCTGAAATCTTCATAGACCACCTTATTTAAAATTGTAATCCTACTTCCACAACTATTTCCACTTCTTATTTTACTGTACAGCATGTATCAGTCTAACATTTTATATATTTTATTATTTGTATCTTCTTACTAGAAGTTCATAGAGTAGAATTTGTGACCTGTGAGCTAATAGAAAAGTGATAGATACTGGATTGTTGGTAAATAAGTACAATTTTTACGCAAAAAGGAACATATAAGGAAGAAGAAAAAAGCTCAAAGTAGGAAGGAAGACTGAAGGTGTGTGAAAGGACATTATTTTTTCATTTTGCCTTAGTAAGAAAGTATCACCGGTAGTATCAACTTTTAATTCCTACTGTTAGCTAATAAGTTAGTACTATTGATTGATTTAGACATGAAAGCATTCAAAATAGAAGAAAATAGAAAAATTAAGGAAAACACATGATGGCTCAGAAAAAGTACTATAAACAACCAACTGGAAATTATCTTAATATTTTATATTATTTTGTTTGATCCTTATAAGGACTCTGTGAAGCAAGGAAATTTGAGGCTTACCAAAAAGATACTGAGGGGCCTCCCTGGTGGTGCAAAGGGTGAAGAAGTTATCCGCAGCCACTGCAGAGAGAGTTCCATCCCCCGCCAAGGAGCGACCCGCATGGAGTAACAGACCTCTCTTGTCTGGCCTGCTGCTCCCCTCAACTTGTATCTCAGTAGATCTGCCTGTTCTGCTCTCCACTCTGTCTCTGGTGAATCCTTTCACCCCCACACCTCTGGCCTATACACCAGTTCTTGTATGCATAAATAAATAAATCTTTAAAAAAAAGTACTGAGAAATTAAGTTGAAAACAGTGCTAGTCTAAATGTCTAGGAGTGAGCCTCCCCAATGGCGCAGCGGTTGATGGCGCAGCGGTTGAGCGCTGGGCTGCGAAGCTGTCCACAGCCTCTGCAGTGAAGGTCCTATCCCCAGCAGCAGGGCAAGGGTCCCACATGGCATGCTGACCTCTCCTGCCGCCCGCTGCACCCCTCAGCAGTGTACTTCATCAGTCTGCCTGCTCTGCTCTCCCCTCTGGCTCTGGTGAATTCTCTCACCCTCCCGCGCTTCTGACTGTACCCAGTGCTTGATAAATAAATAAATAAATCTTTTTAAAAAAATTGTTTAAATGTCTAGGAGCACCGAAGAGTGGAGAGATGAGAGACAGAGAAGGGTATAAAGTCAGGTTTCCAAAACCTGATCGTAGGCTTTTTAAAGTTTTTTACGCACAAAGAATATGGAAAGAGACTATAAATCCTGTTACCACTTTTAGATGTTTGCCAGGCTATTTTTTGGCAGTCACAATTTATCCTTTTAAATGTACTTTAGTATATATTTAAAAATCGATTTACATATTAAAAATGTATTCTTAAATAAAACCAAGAGTATTTTCATTTAGGCAGTAAGATACATATTAACAATGCCACTCTGTTTTTTAGGAACTTATCCAAAGATAATGATCAAAGACTTGAAAGAAGATATAGTACATCTATTTATTTCTGCTTGATATATACAGTGGGATGGAAGACTTTTTTGTTGTATTAACAATATAAATAAGGTATTTGGAATCACTAATAAGGAAATGTTTCAGAGACTTACCTAGAACTTTGCTGTAGTACGAATTCCATTCTCCCCAGTAGGACTGAAAAATATAGTCTTGCAGATGATAAGATAGGGTATTTTTAACCCTTTCACCAAAGGTCATCTGGTCAGTGAGTTCTGATAAGGCTGCAGGTACATAGGAGACAGGTGCTGGGATTTTCCCACAGTGTCTTTCCACTGTTGAGGCTGGAGAGAACCTCAATGTATATATAAATGGAATTCCTAATTTCAGAGCCACCAGGTCCCCACAGATTGTTACTGGGTCTGCTACTAACACATCAAAATCACCTCTCTGAAGTTTTGCCATTAACTTGGGGTTGTTTAATACTCCATCACATATTTGTATATTAATTCGGAAAAAAGTATCTAGGAGTTTTCCTAGTTCTTTGTAGAATGTCCAGAGTGTAAGAGGAGTTGGTCTATGGTTTATCCACAGTGCTATCATATGTTCAATCAAGTCATCTATATTTTTTTTATTGAAGGAAACGGGTATCACCTCAAAATTCACAGGAAAATTCAGATTTGATTTGATGAATAGAGTTGTTGATGAAGCCAGTACAGTCACGTTGTGATTTCTTTGAAATAACTCTTCCAGAATGATTTTAATATTTAACCAATGGCTACCATCTGTAGGCCAAATTAGCACATTCCCACTTAAAACAATTTCAGTCAGAGTCAAATAAAAAACCAGTAGCTGGACAAACTTCTTAGGCATGGTGATATCCGTTATGAAAACCATCCTTGTAAATCTTTTAAGATAAAAAGAAACTTTCAAATTATTTTAGGTATTTTTTTCAAAGAAAATAATTCTTAATGTGATAGCTACATTCATTCATAGGTCAATTGATCTATAGATTAAAGGGAAATAATAGAATTCAAATTATTATATGCATTAATATTATTCCAAAACAAATGAAACATGGTCTTATTTTAAAGAAAAAGAAACAGATAGGCAAGACATCTAGTATCTGTGTAGTCTGTAATGGTAATGGTATGATTTTAAAAATGTTTCTTCAATTTATTATATCATTCCCAAAATTAGGTTGAAAAAAAATGACAGTTCTTACTACTAAAACAAATTTGCCAAAACCTATAATGCCATCAGGTTGGATATTTTACTATAAGGTATGTTTTACATGCATTGTTTAATTCCATCCTTTTTATAAATTGCATGGCAGAAGTTATTTGTTCCACTTCATGCATAATGAAACTAATATTGAGTTGCATGCCCAAAACATAAAACAAAATAATATAATTGGGGCCATAATTATTACATAATTTTACTTATTGCTGGACTTCTATGACATTATGTCTTGTCTTTGTTTTGGGAGCTTTGGTAATATCCAAAACCAGCATTATTATCATATCCCATGTTTATATTTAGGGGGGAAAATGAAAAGCAAACTTCATTTATTAGGAGTTTGCTCAAATATTTCAAGATGGTTTACACTAATTGTGTTATTTAGTAGTGCTATACATTTAATAGAAAATAGTTTTCTTTGTTGATAAAGCAAATTATCTCCTGGTTACAGGAAATTTTTCACTCTTTTCCCTCTGGCATCTTCATATAGAAATCCAGGAGATAGAACCCAAGGAAACACCGTTTTTTCTTCAGTAAGAGGGATAGAGTAGCTTAATGTAGGTAAGCCCCAGATTTAAAAAATGCCCTTTTATCAGCTTTCTGACCCTATGGGAACTACCTAGACCCTATCAGTCCTGGTTTCTCATGTGTAAAAATGAGAGGTGATGATGCCAATGTGTTTAGTACTGTGTGGATTCACAAAGAGATCTGCAAAGCTGCCTTGCAAACTGCTTGCTTCAGAACAAGAATTTAGTTCATTCTGCTAATTTCAGAATGACTAGCTAACATTGAGTCATAGCACAAGTGGATAGGCTCTAGGGTCAGAATAGAATAGGAAAAGCCTTGGAGGAATAGGGAGGGTTCCAGAGATAAGGGTAACAAATTGCAAAGGGAACTAATAAACACCCCAGAACTAGGGGCAACAGAACATTCCCGAACAAGGACAATAAAGAAAAAAGACTCTGGGACTCAAGACTTAATTCTGGGTACAAAGACATTAAGGCAGAATAAGTGAGACCACCAAGAACTAACCAATCACAAAGAGACTGACAGGGCTTTAGAATAATTAGGGAAAGAAGGTGTATGTTCCCTGAGGCAGGACTCTACTTCAGCTCCCTTGCCCCTCCTTAGCCTGTTTCCACCAGCCTGGGAGTCCCTCTTTATTTCTGTTCCTTTTCTCCTTAATAATTTTTTTCTTATATCTATTTCTCTTTTTGCTTTTGCTTATACATCAGTGAGAGTCTTGCTGCGTCTTCGTGAGACACCAACCAGTGGCGGTCTAGTGGTTGGGAGTCAGAGCTGCTGCTGGAGTCTGGGATCAGTTCCTGACTGGGAGACTAGACTTGAAAACCTGAAATTAGGGTGTCAACATGAATATAATGATATCTGTCAATTGAGATTCTCAGAGAGTATCAAATGGTTAAGAATAGCCATATTATGATATTATTTTAAAAGTTAAAATTATTAGAGGCTCTCATTTAAAAGAAAAAAAAAACAACAAATAAATGATCAAAAGATAGAAATCAGAAACTGAGAATGGAAATTAACTGGTAGACTTTCTGTCCACATTTAATAGCCCTTGCACTGTGTAATTTCAAGCCCTTGGGTACAAAAGAAATAGGAAGTTAAAGAAAGAGAAAGATAGGAGAGAGAAACTTTCAAAATTATTTATTTGCATCATTTGAAGAGTCAGCCTCAATTTGTATATATGGAAGTATCATTAAAATTAGATTTAAACAAAACAACAATAGAAAATAATGCTCTAATCTTTATGGTCATTAAAATAGGCTATATAAAATATTTTCATAAAGAAAAATGTTGTTTTCATAACTTTCCAATAAAAAGGAGACAAAACACCACCAACAAAGCACAACAAAGTTTACCTGTAAAATATTTGTCCAATTACTGAGGTTAATATTAGTAGAATATAACAGAGATTACTCACTAACAATAGGATAGAACTTAAGTTTATCAAAATATATCTCAGAATCAAATTGACATGTAGACTTGCTAAATGATCCTGAACAAACAAAAATTAAAGAGTTTTAGAAGTTAATATTTTAATGTTAACTAGTTTTCAGAATGATAAAATAATTATCCAATGTAATAAAGAATAATAGGAAACAACAGAAATTAATTCTACATATTATGTGTTGTTGTTTTCAAAGTATACTTGCTAGTAAAGTACTTAATCTCATTGGTGTCAATCTGTATTCTCTGTTTTCCTGTATACATCAAATGTTTCATAATTGAAAATTCAAAATTTGTGAAAAGATGACAAAATATTTAGGGGCATAAGTAGGTATAACTTTAAATTTAAAATTTAATTTCATCAATGGAAAAAACAACTTCTGCTAATACATCTGATTTCATGAAAAAAATGAAGCTCTGTGATTTACAATTGTCACATATTTGTTTGCTTTCTGAGTTTATCTTACTTTGAGTAAGGTTTAAACCATGGCATAGCAGAAATGTCGTTCTGGAGAGAGCATACCCCGCTTGTCCAACTTGATTTTATATATAAGAAAATAGATTGAGAGGTTAAAATAGTCTCAAAGTTACAATGCCAGCAAGTGGTAGATCAATTGGATACATAAGTGTTCTGGTTCTTAGCTCAGTGTCCTTTCCTCTGTGTTCTACTACATAAATCCAATATTTCAGAAGCAATTTATAGCAGTAAAATTTAGAAAAACATTGCATTTCAATACATGAAAGTTTGATAACATATCATAAACTAAAGGTCCTAGAAAATAACTTAAGGACAAGACTCTGAAACATCAGTACATGAATATCATGAATGAAAACTGTCAGTCTTTGAAAAATTTTTCCAGTTTGAATGTTATGCTTGTACTTGAATCCTCACTTTTATTCCAATCTGTTTACTTTGAAAGGGAGGATTCTATATAGTAATAAAATTGTTCTCAAAATAATATATAACAGGTTTTATGTTTGACATTTGCTGGAGAAAGGTAGCTAATCTGTGCAAAATTAGTGTTAAATTTCTTAAAATATCTACGATGCTATCCATTTGAATTGAGAACACTTATAAAAACATTTATTTGGAAATTCTTTCTTACAATTTCCCCCCAAAATTCATGCCTAGTTTGAACATCTTTCTTGCTCCCTGAGCATTGCCCTTAGGGCTAGGATTTAATTAGGCTAATTCAGTTTTCATTGTCACTTAAATTTGGAGATGGCCTTAGAGTCTGAAATCTGTCTTTCTACTGCAGGAATTAATTTCCTCATAGCTATCAGTTTTTTCCTCACATCAGTGCTTCCATTTTATTTCAATTCCTTAATTGGCATTTCGTTAGCCCTCTGGAAACTTAAATTTAGATGTATTTTCTTTTTGTTCCTTTTTTTGTTAATATGAACTGAATATTTTTCTAGAGCTTTTTGACATTGAATGTTTCACCACTTCCTTGATTTTAATGTCTGACAGTTTACTAAGCCTCCTCTATACGAAAGAGAGAAAATGATGGGCCTATTTCCTAGAGTTGTAAGGACTGAATGAAACAAGGTATGTAAATTATCTAGACCAGCATTGTGCTCTATAAATGTTAGTTATATATGGTATTTTAGAGAATCTTATTTTAAAAATGATTCATTTAACATCCAAATTTTTTTCACTTTTAGCACTTATTTTACTTTTTTTTTTTTTAAATAGAAGCATGTTTTTATTTATTTATTTGTTTGTTTGTTTTGTTTATACATGCACTGGGTACAGTCAGAAACACGGGAGGGTGAGAGAATTCACCAGAGCCAGAGCAGGGAGCATAGCAGGCAGAAGTACTGAAGTACACTGCTGAGGGGAGCAGTGGGCGGCAGGAGAGGTCTATGCGCCATGTGGGACCCTCCTCCCGTGGCCTGGGAGCAGCCGGGGATCGAACCGGCGCCGCAGAGGCTGCGGGCAGCTTCGCAACCCAGTGCTCAACCGCTGCGCCACCGGGGAGGCCCCAGCACTTATTTTACTTTAATTACTCGTACTCAGTAGTACCTATTTCATGAAAAGATCTGAATATTATGGCCATAAGTTTTCTTGAAGATATGTTACTTTTTCTATTTAGTTGAATATGTTTGCAAAATATTCTATTGTTAATATGCATAGTATTAGTTATTAGAGATTATTCACCTAATTATTTACATATAATATATATAAATCTAATATAAAAATATTAATGACCAAAAAATAAAACTTTTTTGCTGTTATAGTGGCAAAATTATTCATGACAGTAGGTAATGTTTGTGGATTATAAATATTTTCATGGCATTAAAATATTACACTATTCTTTCCCAAAATATTTTCCCAATTTTTGATGTCTTTTGTTGTTAATATGAACATAAAAATGAAATTACCTGCTTCAAATTTTAAGAAATTAATTTGGTATCTGCAGAAAACTTTTTATTTTCAGTTAAAGATTGTTTAGGACAAGAAAGCTATTCCTAGGCAACCCAACCTAGCAACAGAGATACATGGAGACCTATGCCTAAAGGAATAGCAAATTACCTAGTGATAACATGGCCCAATTAAACTCCATTCAGCAAGTATGAAATAGGTCAAAGATAGAATATTACATTTTAAAAGCTAAATTCATTGAATGAAAGAAGTATCCAAGAAAGTTTAAATCTAAAATGTCCTGTGTAGTTGATGTGTACTTGAAAAATTAAAAGAGAGAAAATTTTTCTAGAAGCTTTGGTGTCTAAAAGACTTAAATTTAGAAACTATTTCTCAAACTAGGATCTATATAATTTTAGCATGCTTGATATTTCCAAGTCTTGATATTCTCATATATAATACTAGTGCTTTTCTTTATAAATTGTTTGCAAAAATTAAGAGATATAATACATAGGAAGTATTTATCACAGTCTAGTGCATAGGAAGCAATCAAAAAATGGTAACTGCTATTTCTAAAATGATATCCATGAGCTTGAACTAACATACCTGTGACCTGAAATAAGTAGTGATTTTGACATTATAATATCCAATTCCTAGCAATTAGGAGAGATTAAGGACTCACTCTGGTTCTTTTGCATTCCACTGCCAAAAGTAATCTTACAGAAAGGTGTCCTATTTATTCAGTCAGGTGTGATAATTTGAGGCATAAGTGAATATGAATTTGTTTCAATGAGTTTGATTAGTATATTCAAGCTAAAGTAAAAATTAAATTCAAATTACAAATTGGAAATAAATTGCTTTTGCAATTTAGTTCCATTTATCATTCTCATTTATTACTCTACATGTACAAAGTATAGCATAAAAAATTAATTTCTCTGTCTCATCAATACTTTTCCTTCTTACCTGGTTTTTTGGGTATGAGTGCTCATGTCCCTGGGCATCAATAAGTATATTATGTTTTAGTAAAACAAACTTAAATAGTCATTCTCAGTGGGAAGACTATAATTTGATTAGAAACATGATACAATCAAAATTAGAGGGTAAGAACATTTTTAGAAATCCCTGTTACATTCCCATGAACAACCTTAGGAAAGATTAGTCTCATGTCTTAAAACTAGTAGAAGAGTGTGGTTTTATTACCAGCATTAACTTACAAGCAAAATACAATGAAATGATATTCTGAGACTGAGAGTTTGAGAAGATTTATCCAAGTATAACCTTACCAACATGAATACGAAACACTGCAATCATGACAATTATTCAAAGGTTGAGAAAAAAATAGTGGATAAAGGCATAAGTGATGAAATAAAAAATGTAAATATACATTGTGATTGAGGACCTTTCCATGTACATTCCTTTATCATATTAACTGAGATGTCACACATATTCAAATGGCATTGTTAGCTTACTATATGTATAAGGACAGTGAAGAGTTTTTGCAGAGCTTGACAATTTTATTATCTCATGACATTGCTATTTGTTCATCTTCATTCTTCATTTTTAAGATCCTGTTTTAGCTCTATGATGTTGACAATTCACTTCTGTGATCATAGGATACCTAAATATTTGTCTATAATTACTATTGCTTATTCTCTGTGAAAGACAGATAACTAGGTCTTTATTTATATCCCAGGAGATAAGCATATATTAAGTTTTGGATCAACTGTTTATTGAAGACATCCAGAGGAAATGATAAGTTCTGTTGATTATCAGTTTAAGTAACCATTTTCACATTATTTTTTATCTTACATTTTTATTTTTAGTAATTCATACTCATTCTATACTAAACTATGCATAACTATTTTGATTGCTAGAGATCCATTATCTAACTCTTTTAGAACAGAGATTTGTGGAAAAGAAGACTGTCAATAGCTACCATTACAGAGGAACCTCAAATATTCTCTTTTCAACACATATACGCAACCTACTGTTTTGCACATAGTACTTTTTCATTTTAATTTTTAATGCCTTTTAGGGTTTTGATTCATCAGCTGATAAACATCTCTAGATCTCACAATCTAGATAGACAACATTGCAACATTGAAAGCTTTGCAGACAACATTGCAAGCTCTGCAGTATATATAGAATATTTAATTCCTTCAATTTTTTGAAATCATTATTGTGTTAAAATGAGTGAAAGTGCAAACTTACTTTGTTGTATTAATAATAATAAGTTAAAGCATCAAATCTTTTTTTAAATTTCTTTTATATTGTTTACATCATTCTTCCTTTTTGTATGCTTTCTCCTCTCAGGTGTAGGCCCTCTAGAATTCCCACCACCAATTCATCCATGCACCATCATCATAGTCCCTTGTGCTCTTCCCTCTACTGTTTTGATCTCACTCCCTACCCCTCCCCTACAAAATATTTCTGATTTATAGTTGCCTATTAATTTTGTTTTTTAATTTGTTATAGTTATTTTTTTTCCTGATCCCTTATTTGTTTCCCCTACATTCCTCCTATAAGTGAAACCATGTGATATTTTTCTTTTTCTTTCTGGCTTATTTCACTGATCATAATCCCTTCTAAATCCATCCATGTTGCTGAAAATGGCATGAATTTATCTTTTTTGATTTAAACCTCAAATCTTAATAACAAACATAGAAACACAATTTGTCAAAAATGGGAAAGATTTTATCTCTATGAATATCATTGGTTTTAAGTGCATGCTTGTGAGGCTTATCATGAAATCATGTTAAAATATTGGATATTCAAAATCTAAAACTATTCAAAATATGAGTGTAATATGCACTGTGAAATGATTTTAGCTTTCTGGGAATATAGATAACATAAGCCTAATGCTTAACTTTAAATCATTTGATTTTTGACAGTTTCAGAAATATGCTATATAAGAAAGCATTTATAATGCCCAAAAATAAATGACTGGATCACAATGGGTTCACAATGAAATATTACTCAGCAATCAAAAAAGATAAACTCATGCAATGTACAGCAACATGGATAGATCTGGAAGGGATCATGCTCAGCGAAATAAGCCAGAAAGAAAAAGAAAAATACCAGATGGTCTCACTCATAGCAGGAATTTAGAAAACCTAAATAAGGGACCAGGAAAAGGGCTAATTATAATAAAGAAAAAAATCAAAATCAACAAGCAACTATAAACCAGAGACACAATACAGAGGGAGGGGAGGAGAAGAGAAGGGATTAGGGTCAAAATAAGGGGAGCAGAATTGTATGAGGAATATAACCAAAATGAAAATGCATACATTGTGCAAAAATGAAAAAATGATGTAAGAATTATATAAAATAAAATATATTAAAAATTTTAAAAAGAAATAAAAAAGCATTTATTATTCTACATGTACAAAGTATAGCATAGAAATTAATTATTCTGTCAAGCAAGCTGCATATAAAAGGAAAGCAGGAAGCTTGGAAATTAGGTGATCATCAGAGTAAAATCATACCATTCTTATTTAGATGACACTTAACTTTCTCACAAATGGCACTCCCTATCATTCTCATTTTCATCCCATATATCCAAGTGCTTACTGGACTTAACCAGATATTCCCCAAAGCACTTCATATACACTTTGCCCAAAATGGAATGCATCATTCTCATTCCCAAATCATCTCTCTCACATATTCACCATTTCGGTTAATTGTGCCCTTTTTCAGTTACTGAAATCAGAAATATTGAAATCATTTTAACCTCGTCATCACCCTTCTTAATAATCTTCTACTACCGGCAACTTTTATTAATTTCACTTGATCAGTTACCAATACTTGCTGGTTAGTTTCTCCTAGACACTATTTGAAAGTCCCTGTTATATGTTAACAAATTTAGTCCTTTCAGGAGCTCTATTAGAGATAACATAAACAACTGCAAAGTACAAAGAGACTTAATTACTTTTCCACGGTCCCATATGAGTAAGTGAAAATTGTTTATCAAGAGCCTGTTCTAATACGTTCTTCCTTGCAGTACGCCACAGTTTAACAACCATCTACTCAAGGTACATGTCTGTTCAACTGATTTAGATAAAATACAGTCTAGTCATACTATATCCTTTGAAATGCTTCACAGTTTGGTTCCCATAAAATAAAAATGCTTAGCATGACATATAAGGACATTTGAAAATATTTATTAAGCTTTTGGTCAAAGATGGCATTTAAGGATGTTTCTTGTTTTGTTCCCAGGAAAATAATCCGAAATTAGACCACACTAGTTCTATACCAGAAGGTCCTTTGGCATGGGGCAGAACTGGAAAATCTCTTGTATGTGGGGGATTAGCACAGACTGTACCAGAAAGCACAATGAGGAGATTCTTGCTTCATTTAGCAAGAGGTAGGTGGAGAGAAATGCCTGGAGATTGTGGCCTTAAAAACTTTCCCACAAGGATTGCAAGCCCAGAGAGGGGGCCTAACTGGTAAGGAGACACATAATATTGACTGAGGGTATGTATGTGCTAAGGAGCTGATGTACTCCCAGAATCTAGGTCCACAGTGAATGGAACAAGAGCATTGTTCCATATACCCTATCCTTCCAGGCTGGCATTAACCTTGTAAGGCACACTGACAGTGTGTAATCTACAGAGATTGGACTCTGGGACCACAGAGAGGAAGGACATCAACAGTGTCACAGGCATGAACCAGTCCCCTACCCCCACCTCCACAGCATTCAGGCACTTTCTCACCATTGACCCAGCAGCTACAGGATCACATCTTCAGATCTACAATAGCTTGGAAAGAGGCCAAACCTCTAAAATAATATAACTCTGGGGAAAATTTAAAAAACAAACAAGGAAACAGTGCCATCTACTGGAAAAGTAGTACTGCAAATCTCTAAGTTATTATTATAGACTCTTAAAAAATATAGGGACATGCTTTCATAGAAAATATAATACAAGGCATCTTGATCCTCAAGGACATGTGTCATCACAATGAGATAAAAACCTTCCAGAATGCAACCTCAAAAACATGTAAAATTTTATCCTTCTATAAGTTATAGATTTCAAGATCACTATGATAAGGAAATTCAAAGAAATTAAAACACAGAAAACTGATTAAAGAGATATAAGAAAACTCAGAAAGATAAATGAATGACCTTACAAATATAATTAATGAACATCAAAGAGAAATTGAAGCTTTAATTAAGAAAATAACAGAGATTCAGAATATAAAGAGGACTACACAGGAGGGAGAAAAATCTGAAAGCTATAGAAGTAGAGTAGACCAATTAAAGACTGAATCAGTGGTCATATGAAATGATATGTGAAAGTGATATGTGAGTATGATAGGGACAAAGTACCAAGGTGGAAGAAGAAAAGGAAATATGAAGGAAAAAAATGAAGAAATACTTCAAGAATTATCTGACTCTATTACAAAAGGAAATATAAGAATAATGAGTTATCCAGAAGGAAATGAGGTAGCAGAGAGGGGAGCAGAAATCTTATATAAAGAAACAATTAGAGGAAAACTTCCCAAACTAAATATACACGTCCATAAAACTAAAATAACATCTGGTTATTTATATGTTATGAGACGTATGCCAAGACACAGAGTGTGAAACTATCAAGAATTTAAGACAAAGAATAAATGTTGAAACTGGCTAGAAAAAAAGGCAAATAACCTATATAAGTACTCCCTTCAGGCTTACATCAGACTTTTCTGAGAAAACCTATGGAAAAAGAGTGATGGAATTGAAGTATTCAAATACACAAATATAGACTCTCTTAAAGATATGGATGAGAAATAATAAAGACTTTCCTAGCCAAAAAGATATAGGAGTTTTTTGTTTCTTTGTTTTTAAAGATTTTATTTATTTATTTTGGCATAGAATTGGAAACAACCTAAGTGCCCAAGGACAGAGGTGTGGATTAAGAAAATGTGGTTTATGTACACATGAAATATTACTCAGCTCTAAAAATAAATGAACTCTTCCATCATCTCAATATGGAGGGGATTATGCTAAATGAAATATCAGATGTTTTCACTCACAGGTGGAATATAAACAAAGAGTCAAAATCAAACCAAAAACAAACCTCCCCAAAACTGACACAAAACTGGGGCTTCAAGAGGCTGAGAGTAGGATGGGGAGCAAATGGAAGAGGGTGTACAATAGACTATGTTGGAGGACCACAGGTGCCTTGCTGGTGCATGTGGTATAGCAACATACATCCGAAGAAGTGTGAACATACATTTCTGAATCATATAATTTTGTAAATTACTGTTACCATGAGAAAAATACATTAAAAGTAAATATTAATTGAATTAATTCTTTCTTGTAATCCTAACATCTCCAGCTTTCTCCCCCCTGTCTGTTCAGCTCGCACTTTAACATTGAAAAATAAAGATCATCAAAGTATATGTGTGAGTTTTTGAGATTCCACAACATTGGATTCACTGTTTCATTCCCCACATTTAATTTTTAGGAAAGTTCATATGTATTGTTCAGAAAACTTGAGCATCACCTCAACTTTGAATTTTTTCAGACTCATTCTCTCCTTCCACATAATGCCTATCTCCTTTGTACTAGCTCGGAACTTTACACATATTTGTCACATCCACATTGTTAATATTGTATATAATTCCCCTTATATCTGACTGCTCTGGTTTACTGTGTAGCCCTTGAAGCCAGGGGCTTCATTTTCATGTTTGTTATAATCTCTGGACACTGAAGGAGTGCCTAGTAAATAGTAGGAAATCTATGAGCAATGATCAGAAATTTTCTATTTAATAGATACTTTTAAGCATACACACACACCCCCCTATGTGTCCATAATGGACTTCTGGAAAGCTTAATCTCTTTCAGTTTTCCCCATACACCACTAAAATTTCTTGGCAATTTCCATATTCAGTGCAATATTTAAATGAATGAGAATCCAGTTTTATTTTCATTTTGTCAATTTATCTTACCCATGAAATAACTTACAGTTATGTTGGTATCCTCAAGTACACAAAATTAGGAAACAAAAAGAACTCCTATTGCAGCTCTGAAGCATATTGTCTTTTATCTTTCTTTCTTTTGTTATTTATGCATACAAGAGCCAGGGTGTCAGCTAGAGTTGCAGGGGGTGAGAGGATTCACCAGAGACAGAAGGCAGAATGACCGAAATACACTGCTGAGGGGAGCAGCGGGCGAGACAGGACAGGTCTGCTGCATTATCCGGGTAGCTCCCTGGCTGGCCAGGGATTGAACTCATGCTGCAGAGGCCACAGATAGCTTCACAGAGCTGTGCTCAACCCCTTGCACCACCAGGGAGGCCCTATATTGTAAATGATATAAAGAAGCCAAATGATGGAAATAGGTAGTGATCAATAAATAAGACAGAAAAAGAATAGTCCTGGGGAATAAAAACGAGGTTATAAAAAGCTTTGTTTAAATTCAAATAATAATAATTTTAAAAAGCTACATACCTAAAGCTTTGCTATAATAGGAATCCCAAGATTTCCAAAGAGTATTAAACATGTGGTCCTGTAGATGGTAAGAGATGAAATTTCTTATTCTGTCAGTGAAAGACATCTGGTCGGTGAGTTCTGATAAAATAGCAGGAACATAGGAAGGAGGGAATGGTACCTTCCCACAGTGCTTTTCCACTGTTGAGGCGGGAGAAAACCTCAAGGAATATATAAATGGAATTCCTAATTTTAACGCTACTATATCTCCACAAGGAAACACTGGATCTGACACTAGAACCTCAAATTTGCTTTTCTTCAGCTTTTCCATCAGTTGTGAATTTTGGAGAACGCCATCACAGATTTCTCTGGATACCATGTGGAAGTCATTGATAACTTTGGCTATTTCGTGATAGAATCTCCAAATAGTTGAAGGAGATGGTCTATACTCCATCCATGTCAAAACAAAGTCTTTAATTACTCCTTCAATTTTTTCTTTGCCAAAAGGCACCTTGTATATTTCAAATGTCAGAGATGAGTTAGCGGTCGGTGTGATGAAAAGTGCACCAGAGGCAACTAGGACAGTCACGTTGTGCTCTTTTTTAATCAGCTCATCTATAATTATCTTAACATTTAGCCAATGACTACCTTCCATTGGCCAAATCAGAACATTCCCACCAAGAGAGATTCCTAGGAGACTTATCTGAAGCATCAACAGTAGAATTATCTTGTTTAACATGATGTAGTTTGATGTAGAAGCTTTGATGAGATGTGACACAAACGAATTTCTCTGTTTTCCAAACAAAAAGAAAGATATTATTTCTCAGTTTTGATTCAAATTGATACTCTTAAGAGCCTTCTCTCTACCAAGTGATATTAGTCATGATAAGTTCATATTTTATTGTAATTACAGGTTTAGGGTTAACACATGTCATGCCATTCAACATGTTGCTTTAGCTTTGGTTGTGATCCTTGCTTTCTGATCCATTTCTTAAACTTGCTCCTTTAACACTTTCTTTGTGTCTCATGATTGTTAAATTTTTACTCTTAAATTGCTTGAAGTCACTGTCTATCTCAATCATACATTCAGGCCTAGGTACTGAAATCTTAGATTGGGCCAGAACTTACTCAGAAAAGTAGAAATGCTAATGCTATAGGCTTTCCATTATCTAATGCAATTTTTATATTATCATTATGACAAATATTACATTTACTAGTTACCAATAATAAAATTACTTTAGAGAATGCTTATAAAAATATTAATGCAAACAGATATATAGTAAGTGTACTACTTACTACTAATTTAATAATGTGTTAGAGAAATAATTTATCACTGAGAAAAATGTATAAGTAAATGAACACACTATATACAAATAATACATGTAAGAGATGATGGTTAATATTACTATTGAAAAAGAGCTACTTGGGGAAAATTGTTAATTCTAGCATGATTTCATAAAAAGAGCTGTTCAAAAACTAGCTAGCCTATGTGAATAAGAGCAACTTTACATCTAGGCTCAGTTTTTATTTTATTATTTTAAAGATTTATTTATTTATGCATACAAGAGCTGGGGTGCAGGCCAGAGATGCGTAGGGCGAGAGGATTCACCAGAGACAGAGTGGGGAGCAGAACAGGTAGATCTACTGAAATAAACTGCTGAGGGGAGCAGTGGGCAAGGCAGGCAAAAGTCTGCTGTGCCATGTGGGTCACCTCCTTGGCCAGGGATCAAACTCGAGCTGCAGTGGCTGCAGATAACTTCATAGTGCTGTGTCTTATCCCCTTGCACCACCAAGGAGACCCCTAGACTCAGTTTTTAAAAAGTGCTAGCATTTATGAAGAACTCACTATACTCACACTTTGTGTGAAGTATTTTATATGTATTCATCACATTTATTTCTCATATAAAAAATTCTGTGAGATATGAGCTGTAATTATTCCCATATCAAAGGAACCATTGCACAGAGAAGTTACATATCTTATCAATTTCATAGAGGAAAAAAAAAGCCGTAATGAGGAAAAAAGTAACTGGTGGTAAGAGCCTTATGGCAATTTGGCTCCCAGATCCTATTGTGCTAAACACTAAGAGAGATTGTCCATCAGAGTGTGTCACGTGTCCCTAATTATAAGGCATCTATCTGGGTAGACCACAGACTACACAAACATGCTGACATAATCTTTGTTGTATATAAACTGTACAATATTAATGTGTACCACCCACACTGGATAATGTAAGATAAATCATCCAAGTAAAATAATCTCTATGAAAATTGAGTATGTGTGTGAATGTGTCTGTGAATAAGAAAGATGACTCATTTTGTTTTAATAAATTTGCTGAAATTAGAAATCTTGTATTTTTAGTGTTGAGTTCCCCTATCACCAAAGATAATTTGAAACAAAATATTGACTACTTAACCAAAATAGTTACTTTTACAAAGTACTATTTAAAGTTAGCAGAGTAATCAGTCATACAGTTCACGGGATAGATT
This sequence comes from Talpa europaea, assembly GCF_964194135.1. Lineage (NCBI taxonomy): Eukaryota > Metazoa > Chordata > Mammalia > Eulipotyphla > Talpidae > Talpa > Talpa europaea. Next base: position 104,232,008 of record NC_140071.1, on the reverse strand, counting down.
TCAATTCAAGCCTCTGTGCAGTACTGTATGCATAAAAATTGCCTGCTTGGGTTAACCTGGTCCATAGTTACTTGCCAGGAGACTTTAAAATGGTGGTCACGATCTGCTAGAATAAAGAACTGGTCACAATGTTATTCATTTTATTTACCAAAGAAAATTATATCCAATTTAGACTATTAAAATATAATCTTTCATTCAGTTTCTGTGTGTTTATTGAGCACAGAACTCCCTCCTAGGCAAAAAATGAATCACAGGGGCCTCCCTGGTGGCGCAAGGGGTTAATCACTGCACTATGAGGCACTCCGCAGCCTCTGCAGCATGAGTTCGATCCCAAGCCAGCCTGGGAGCAACCCACCTGGCGAAGCAGACCTCTTCTGTCTCACCCACAGCTCCCCTCAGCAGTGTATTTCAGTTGATTTGCCTTTTCTGTTGCCTACTCTGTCTCTGGTGAATCCTCTTATCCCCCTGCATCTCTGGCCTGTACCCCAGCTCTTATATGCATAAATAAATCTTTAAAAAAAAATGAATCACGTAGATGCTCCCCATGTTCATTATATAATCTATCAGTGGAAGATTAGAAAATTAAATAAAAATCACTATAAAACATTAAAGTCTGCATAGTTTGTGAAAACAACTTAGATTTTCAGACTTGTAGGTCAAATAATCCTAAATTAAGTTTGTGCTGCTTAACACTTATGGAGCTAGATTTTCTCAACTGGAAAATCCCAGGAGGATTTTGTAAGCCTACGTTAGTAGGACAAAATTTATTTATAAATAAATAAATGACTAAAAATATTACAACTTATATAATTGTGTGTACAATATATAAGATAATATATATTTAAATATATATTATAATGTTGTTTAAGAAGCATAAATCCTTTGTTGTTGTTGAGTCTCATCAGCTCTTTGCAGATTTTTGTGATCAGTCCTTTATCATTAGTGTTGGGTGCAAAAATGTTCTCCCAGTTGGTGGGGTTTCTCTTTGTTTTTGTTATTGTCTCTTTTGCTGTGCAAACAAAAAATGGGCAGAAGAGCTTAAAAGAAACTTCTCTGAAGAGGAAATGCAAATGGCCAACAGCCATATGAAAAAATGTTCAACATCACTTGTCATCAGGGAAATGCAAATCAAAACTACCATGAGATACCATCTTACACCAGTGAGAATGGCACATATTAAAAAAACTAGCAACAACAAATGTTGGCGAGGGTGTGGAGAAAAAGGAACTCTTCTGCACTGTTGGTGGGAGTGCAAAGTGGTCCAACCACTGTGGAAAGCTGTGTGGAGATTTCTGGACCTACTAAACATAGAGCTTCCATATGATCCAGCAATTCCACTCCTAGGTATTTACCCAAAGGACACAGAAACATCAATTCCAAAGAACACCTGCACCCCTATGTTTATAGCAGCACTGTTTACAATAGCTAAGCTTTGGAAACAACCCAAATGCCCAAAAATAGATGACTGGATCAAGAAGATGTGGTACATATATACCATGGAATATTACTCAGCATTCAAAAAAGATAAACACATGCAATTTGCTGCAACATGGATGGCGCTGGAAGGGATCATGCTCAGCGAAATAAGCCAAAAAGAAAAAGAAAAATACCGGATGGTCTCACTCATAGCAGGAATCTAGAAAACTTATATAAGGGACCAGGAAAATGAATAACTATAAGAAAGTGAAAATCAAAATCAACAAAAAACTATGAACCAGAGACACTTTTAGGGGGGCGGGGGCGGGAGGGGAGGGATTGGGGTCAGAATGGGGGGCTGCAATTGTATGGGGAATATAACAATAAAATTTATAAAAAAAAATAAAATAAAAAATAAAACGAATCCTCAAAAACTGAAAAAAAAAAATAAATAAAAAACCAAATAATGTCAAAAAAAAAAAGAAGCATAAATCCTAGAATAAAGACATGTATAAAAACTATTATATTTCTCATTTAATTCCTTCTCCCTCTTCTAAGTAGAGAAAGTGGCCAGTGCCTGCAGATGAAATCACACAGGTTAAAAGCTGTTACAGAGTAGATATTGCTTCTACTTTGTTTATTTGTGTGTTTTGGCAATGGAAAGATCTAAGGGTAAAAATATGATAGTTTTCATTAAGGATGTGGTAGTTGACACATCTTGGAGTTTGAAGTTCCTTGCCAAGAGCGATAAACAATATGCATGAAGGAAACCAGTGCTTTGCCATAAACTGACTTTTAGGAAGGGTTTCAGTAATCAGTAAATCAGAAATCAGACAGTAAATCAGAAATTTATCAAACAATAAGGGTCATTTCTTTTGTTAAATTGAACAGAAAGCCAAATGAAGAAAACATACTGATTGTAAAGTTTTAAGAAGTGTAAAAATGTTTTTCCAAAAATGAGGGTCTAAATTCATCATTTTAACTTTAATGATCTTAATATTATGGAAAAGCTAGTCTACTCTTTTCAGAACATTTTTGAGATTACACTTAAAATTATGATTATTTTATCTATGAAATAAGGTGTATTCAAATGATAAGCCAACATATTAAGGATATAAATACATCTTATCATAGATGATGTCAACAAAGGATGTGATTTATTTAACTATACAAAAAAACATAAACATGATATTTATATTACCAAACTGGTTATTGCTTTTACAACAGGATTTTCTTTAGAGAAAGTTTAAATTTCTTTTTTAAAATAAATAAATTTGATATTGACTATGTATACTATCCATTACACGATATTAAAAAAATGTAATGACATTTTCATTACATTTTCAAATGAAAAGGATGACATTTTGATATTTATACACATTCTATTTTAAAGATCATCATGGTTGCTTGTGATAATAATCTTTGCCTTTACCATACATGAGTATAAATCTTATTTGTTAATTTATGTTATTCATATTTATTTATAGCTATATATAATATTTATATTATTGTGTTAATTTTGCCTAATGCAGGAAAAAAAAACACCTCTACATCAGTAGGGAATGTGGTAAGAGATGGGACTTTAAAGAGACTAATGAGCTAATATTAGATAAAACTCTATTTTGTTACTCTATAATACCTTTCCTTCAATATCTATAAAATAATTCTGAAGTGCAATGCTTGGGGAGAAAACCCTCAAATTATTTTAAAATAGAATTGAAATCTTTTTCAAAGGGAAGCAATGAAATAAATCAAAAGTTAACCCACAGCCTTGTAATGATTGATATTTCTTTCAGGAGAAAATACAAAATAAATTCAAATATACATTATACATTGCTAATATATTGCTTGTCATGAAGTTTTAAAATGTCTTACCTAAAGTTTCCAGTTGGAACTTTAATAGCACTCATTTACCATTAGGTAGAAGTTCAACTGAAATAAATGTTAGTTGGGTTGGTGTAATATGATGAGAAAATTGTCTTACGTAGAAAGAAGATTATACAGATTTGTTTACTCTTTGAATTTCTACCCATGTCATTATGAGGTTGGTTTAACTTGTTAAAGGTGTATCCTTCTATTGGTTCCCTGGAAATTATTCACACTGAACATTGCCTTTGCTAACATGGTCTGCACATTCCCCTCAACTTCCACCATGGTACACTACCAACCAGGTAGATCTTATCTGGATGTTTCTGAAGTAATGACTGGTAATGATTAATAATCCTGGGTTATTAATAAAAAGTATGTAACATGAAAGTATTTTAAACCCATTCAACATAAAATTATTCCTATTTATAAAAATAAATTTAAAGTAATGTGTTTTCTTTGTTAAGTATTATGATAAATGAGAATTAATTTTATTAATTTAAATGTAAGAGCTATGTCAGAATCAAACTGCTCTGAAAATCCTAGTGGTTTTATTGATCTTTGCATTTATTCTTTTAAAAGGCACTGATTTAGATAAATAAAATTGCAGTCATTTATTCTCAAGAAGGAAAAATATAGTTATGTTTCTTTCTCCTACCATTTTGAAGGACAAAAAAAATTGATTTAGCAGATTTTTCCCAGTGTTCAAATATGTTATATTTAGTAATAAATAAGTACTAGAATAGGATTTCTTGTTTTAATTGACAAAAAAGTGGTAATAAATATGATACAGATTGTCAGTAGACATTAGTCCCACTGGATGACTTTTATGATGGCAATAGAAAGGAACAGAACATTGGAGGTCTGCCCAAGCTCTCCAAATTCAGGTCTACTTTGAATGCATATATGTGACTACCAGTACTTTTTCTTTTAACCATTCATGGAGCTCAAGTTTAATCTAGATAAAAGAAAATCAGAACATGTTTTGTATAATAATTTATCCATCATTGGATTGATCATGTAATTTATATATTGGCTAAATAGAGTAATTCTTCAAGAAAATATTTCAAGACAGGCCCACAGATAAAAATATTTCTGAGTTCTTTTACACTGTCACACCTGAAAGATATCATGTATGATAATTGATTTCTTTCATATCCACATTTTTTCACTAAATATCTAATAAATCATACCCTATTGTCTTTTTTCCAATTCTTGTCACATAAGATAGCAAAGAAGTCAACATTTTTTTCCTGCCCAAAAGTGTATGTGGTTGTTAGTATGTGTGTATCTGTTTGATTTACATTATTTTTTTAATTTTGTTGTCATAACATGTCTAAGTAATGCACTCATTTAATATATGTGTATCCTTTCAAATCAAAATCATTTTTGATAACTTTTATTAGAAAAATTGTCTTGTCCTGGGTGGGTCTTAGTATTATAAAATTAATATCAAACATTTTCTTATCTGAAATATTTCCCCTGTGTATATCATTTCTGTATTCTATGAAAAAAATGTATCAGAATTTGGTACTTTAACCAACTATCACTTTATTTGCTACCAATTCTGGGGATCAGCAGCATGTGTGGGGGCAGTTCTGCTCATCTCATTGCATGCATATCTCTAACTTTGTAAGGTCATTTAGTGACTTTATGTGATCAATAATTGCATGTGTCAACCTGACTGGGCTACAGTAACCACATATTTGTCAAATGTTCTGGCTGTTTCTGTAAAGGTATATATATATATATATATATATTTTTTTTTTTTTTAAAGATTTATTTATTTATTTATTTATACAAGCACTGGGTACAGTCAGAAGCGCGGGAGGGTGAGAGAATTCACCAGAGCCGGAGCGGGGAGCAGAACAGGCAGAAGGACAGAAGTACACTGCTGAGGGGAGCAGCGGGCTCAGGAGAGGTCTGTGCACCATGTGGGACCCTCGCCTGGCAGCCGGGAATCGAACCGGCGCTGCAGAGGCTGCGGGCAGCTTCGCAACCCAGCGCTCAATGGCTGCGTCACTGGGGAGGCCCTGTAAAGGTATATTTTGGATGATGTTAACATTTAAATTGGTGAGCTTTGGGACCTCCCTGGTGGTGCAAGGGGTTAAGACACAACCTATGAAGCTATCCACAGCCACTGCAGCACGAGTTTGAGCCCCAGCCAGGAAACTACCCACATGGCACAGCAGACCTCTCCTGACTCGCCCGCTGCTCCCCTCAGCAGTGTATTTCAGTAGATCTGCCTGTTCTGCTCCCCACTTTGTCTCTAGTGAATCCTCTCACCCCCACACCTCTGGCTATACCCCAGTTCTTGTGTGTAGCCCCATTCTTTAAATAAATAAATCTTTTTAAAAAATAAACTGGTGGACTTTGGGTAAGTAGATTACCTCCATAATGTTGGTCCTCATTCAAGCAGTTGAATGTCTTAACAAAGACTGATTTTGCCTAAGTAAAAAAAGAATTCCGCCAGAAGAGGAGCCTTGGGCATGAACAGCAACACTTCCCTGGACATTTAACCTGCTGGCTTACCCTGAAAATTTTAGATTTATCAAGCTATTACAATTACACAAACCAAGTCCTTCAAAAAAAAGCCTCTCTCCTCCTCTTCCTTTCTCTCTTTCCCTCTCTCTCTCTCTCTTTCTTCTTTCACACACACACATCTATTCTTTTTGTATCTCTGGAGAACCTTGACTAATGTACTCTCCTTGGCTACATTATCTGTGATATCTTTACTTACCTAATTGCTCTAACGAAGATTTCCAATGCTATGTTCAGTAGTAGTGGGAAAGTGGACAGTGTTACCTTATTCCTGATTTTAGAGAAAAAGCTTTCAGTTTTTACCATTATGTTTGCATTTGGCTATATCATATATGCTTTTTATTATGTTGAAATATGTTCCTTCTATTTCCATTTTCCTTTGTGTTTTTATCACAAGTGGTTATTGAATCTTATCAAGTGCTTTCTCTGTTGCTATAGTCATTTGATTTTTATCTTTGCAGATGTTGAACCATTCTTGCAACGCTGGAATAAATCCCACTTGTTCATGATAGATAATGCACTCTAGTCCTTTTAATGTATAGTTGAATTTGGTTTACAGGAGATTATTCAGGGGTTTTGCATCTATGTTTACCAGGGACATTGATCTGTAATTTCTTCTTCATTGTGATATTCTTGTCTACTTTTGGTATCAGATTAATGTAGGCCTCATAAAATGTGTTGGAAGCATTCTCTCTTTCTCAACATTTTGGGAGATTTTGGGTAGGATATTACTAGTTTGTGTATTAAGATATTGTAGAACTCATTAGTAAAGCCATGTGGTCTGTAACTTCTGTTTTTTCAGAATTTTGATTACTGTTTCAATTTCCTTGCTTGTAGTTCAGGTGTTCAGGTTTTCTATTTCATTCTAATTCAGTCTCACAGGTTGAATGCTCCAAAAATTGTTCCATTTCTTCTAGGTTATCCAATGTATTGACATAAGGTGCTCATAGCTGTCTCTTAAATCCATATTCTTCCTGAGGTGTCTGTTATTAAATTCTTCTTATTTATTTCTGATTCAATTTACTAAAGTTTTCTTGCTTATTTTCTCCTTAGTTTATTATTTTTTTAAGATTGATTTATTTATTTATACAAGCACTGGGTACAGTCAGAAGTGCAAGAGGGTAAGAGAATTCACCAGATCCAGAACGGGGAACAAAACAAGCAGACTGATGAAACACACTGCTAAGGGGAGCAGCAAGCGCGGCAGGAGAGGTGTGCTCGCCATGTGGGACTCTCGCCGGTGGCCTGGAATGGAAGCGGCGCTGCAGAAGCTGCAGACAGCTTCACAGCCCAGCGCTCAACCACTGCGCCACCAGGGGAGGCCCTCTCCTTAGTTTATATAGAGATTTGTTTCTGTTTTCCCCAAAAACCAGCATTTGGTTTCACTGATCTTTCAGATTGTTTTGATATATATTTTGCTTATTCTGCTCTGATTTTTATTTCATTCTTTCTATTAGGTTTTGAGGATTTTTTGATCTTTCTTTTTCTAGTTCCTTAAACAGTTAAGTTCATATCTATAATACATGATTACACATATAATTTGTTTTATAGTAAGTATTTCTTTTGTTACATACATATCTATATACTACTGTTATATATTTGTATAAATCCAGCAAATATCTACTGTGTACAAGTACTTCTAGCCAAAACATTATTTTTCTCCATCAACAACATAAAATTCCTAATAATTTGGATCTATCAAACCTAGAGTGCATTATCAGCTATCACCCACATGGTGGCAGCACATCCTAAAGTCAGATAAATAACTCAAAGGAAATGAGTCATCGTAAATCTGGCTTTATCCTATTTATTAACAGTCTAAGCTATCAAATGGTAGACATTTGTATGTTACAGTTTTGAAGATACATTTTTAAATGGTTTCTTGTGAATTCTCGAATTAGTTCTTAACCTTAATTTTATTTTTATAATAGAAGAAATGAAGATCAGAGAGGTTGAGAATTTCCTGAGAATTGGAAGTTGATATTACATTTTTCATTATATTTTCATTCATATGTGGAAGACAATATAGGCAAAACACCCCATAGTATTGGCTACAGTGATTTCATGGGGACTTAATGCCAATGGCAAGGAGACAAAAGCAAAAATAAACAAATAGGACCACATCTAGCTAGAAAGCGTCTGCACAACAAAAGAAACAATCCCTAAAACAAAAAATATCCTGCTAAATGGAAGAATATATTTGCATAGCATACATCTGACAAGGGGCTAATAATATCCGATATATATGATAAATGTAGATAACTGGACAAAAAGAAAAATAGACCTATCAAAAAACGGGTAGAATAGGTAATATACCCTCTTACAAAGAAGACTTACCGACGACCAACGACCAACAGGCATTAGGGAAATGCAAATCAAAAGCACAACATGAACCGCTCACACTAGTTCTGGAGGCGTTGGCATTGTATGACAACATGGACAGTTAAAGGACCAAAAAGGTATGAGATTGAGCATAAGGGATCAGATGAATGTTGGCTGGTTGACAGGAGTTTGTGGAAATTTGCTTTGCTGTGAAATGGCACATAGTTCTGGAGCTTTGAGAGCATCAGAGAAAATATGAAATAATCTTCTAGAAAAGTAGAAAAGTGAATGAAACCAGAATGGTGTAGAATCGATATGATTATGAATATACCACTCACCATAGTTGTGTGGATTTCTCCATATTCCTTTTATTGCCAATATTAGGGTTTTGCTAGACTAATATAAGGATAGGACAGAGGGGCTCATGAGTATGTAATAGATACAATGCAGTTATCGTTATAATGTACCATAACAACTTTGATGGGTAAAGAGATAAATGAGGATGTGAGAAGAAATGAGAGAAAATGACAAGTGGCAAAATCAATGGATTATTTATCCCAGTTTATAGAGTGTTGGTAAAATTGTAATACTAGAAGCAATTAATTTAAAGACCATTTGGAGAGCTCTTGAAAATTTTTCTGATCATAATCATCACATATATAAAAGAAGACTGTTTTGTCAATTTTTGTATTTTTAATATTAATATCTTATCTCTCATATGTGTTTTAAATTGTTCTTTGTCACATTTCTACAAATTTTTTATGACATTTTAAAGATTTCTGCCTCTTTCATTAAGTCTTTTTTAGATAGGATTTTCCTGTGTGGGTTCTTTCAGGGTTACTGAAATGATATAAGTTCTTTTGGTGTATTTTATATGACTTTCCTGCTTGAAAAGATGAAATCTCCAAAATGGTTCTTTCATAAGAATTTACTCATATTAGTCAGGCTGCCCATTTTCTTCTAGCCCTCTCAAGAGTCATTGGTTAAAATTTTGTTTCTCAATTTTCGTTTTGTACTCAAAGGGCTGCTGTAGTCCCTATTTTCTACATTATTAGCAAGACCTGCCATCAAATCCCAAACTATTCTACCTAAGTATTTATATATTCAAAAAATTTACAATCTTACTCTCATCCTACTTTTTAGTGCCTATATGTTTTTATGACCACATAGTCTTTCTTTTTTTTTTAAAGATTTATTTATTTATGCATACAAGAACAGGCACAGGCCAGAGGTGGGGAGGGAGGCGGGGATAAGAGGATTCACCAGAGACAGAGTGGGGAACAGAACAGGCAGAACTACTGATATACACTGCTGAGGGGAACAGTGTGCGAGACAGGAGAGGTCTGCTGTACCATGTAGGTAGCTTGTTGGCTGGCTGACCAGGGATCGAACTTGTGCTGCAGAGGCTGTGGATAGCTTCATAGTACTGTGCTTACCCCTTGTGCCATCAGAGAGGCCCTGACTATGTATTCTTAATAACTAGGTGAATGAGAAATCTAATATAGAGTATTTAATTGGTCAGTTTTTTCCACTTATAGAGCTAATAATGGCATCAATTAAAAAGGAATTTTTAAAGATTTAATGAAATTATACAAGGTCAACCCAGTGTTTAGCACATAAATAATACTCAGTATTAGTTATTACTGTTAGGTTTATGACTTATCCTAGAAACATTATTCAGTAACCACTTCCTGATAGCTCATGTTGATCATACTCTTGTTCACTTTGTTTTAGCTATCACCCTTGTCTTAAGTTTTACTTGTTTTGCAAAAAACCCAAAATGATTAAAAGAACATTCTACCTACTTTGTGTCCAAACAAATCAAGAGAAAAATTGGTTTTCTAAAAAAGTAGGAGCGTGAAAGGGACATACAGATGGACACCTGGGATCAGGATCATGGTCATGAATTTAAAATGAAACCAGTTACCATAGTAGCATGCCAATTTTTCTCTTGATTTATTTATTTATTTATTTTTTATAAATTTTATTGTTATATTCCCCATACAATTGCAGCCCCCCATTCTGACCACAATCCCTCCCCTCCCACCCCCGCCCCCCTAAAAGTGTCTCTGGTTCATAGTTTTTTGTTGATTTTGATTTTCACTTTCTTATAGTTATTCATTTTCCTGGTCCATTATTTAAGTTTTCTAGATTCCTGCTATGAGTGAGACCATCCGGTATTTTTCTTTTTCTTTTTGGCTTATTTCGCTGAGCATGATCCCTTCCAGCGCCATCCATGTTGCAGCAAATTGCATGTGTTTATCTTTTTTGAATGCTGAGTAATATTCCATGGTATATATGTACCACATCTTCTTGATCCAGTCATCTATTTTTGGGCATTTGGGTTGTTTCCAAAGCTTAGCTATTGTAAACAGTGCTGCTATAAACATAGCGGTGCAGGTGTTCTTTGGAATTGATGTTTCTGTGTCCTTTGGGTAAATACCTAGGAGTAGAATTGCTGGGTCATATGGAAGCTCTATGTTTAGTAGGTCCAGAAATCTCCACACAGCTTTCCACAGTGGTTGGACCAGTTTGCACTCCCACCAACAGTGCAGAAGAGTTCCTTTTTCTCCACACCCTCGCCAACATTTGTTGTTGCTAGTTTTTTTAATATGTGCCATTCTCACTGGTGTAAGATGGTATCTCATGGTAGTTTTGATTTGCATTTCCCTGATGACAAGTGATGTTGAACATTTTTTCATATGGCTGTTGGCCATTTGCATTTCCTCTTCAGAGAAGTTTCTTTTAAGCTCTTCTGCCCATTTTTTGACTGGATTATTTTCTTTGTTGTTGTTGAGTCTCATCAGCTCTTTGCAGATTTTTGTGATCAGTCCTTTATCATTAGTGTTGGGTGCAAAAATGTTCTCCCAGTTGGTGGGGTTTCTCTTTGTTTTTGTTATTGTCTCTTTTGCTGTGCAAAAGCTCTTTAATTTGATATAGTCCCAGCTGTTTATCTTTGCCTTCACTATCACCGCTTTGGGTGATGTGTCTGTAAAGATGTCTTTGATGTGCAAATCACGTAGCGTTTCGCCTATATTTCCTTCTATATATTTTATGGTTTCAGGTCTTATGTCTAGTTCTTTAATCCATTTTGAGTTGATTTTTGTGTATGGTGTGAGGTGGTGGTCAAGCTTCATTCTTTTGCATGTAGCGACCCAGTTTTCCCAGCACCATTTATTGAACAAACTTTCTTTGCTCCAATGCATATTCTTTGCTCCTTTGTCAAAGATTAGTTGACCATAAATCTGTGGGTTTATTTCTGGATTTTCTATTCGATTCCATTGGTCTGTATGTCTGTTCTTGTTCCAATACCATGCAGTTTTGATGATTATGGCTTTGTAGTATAGTTTGAAGTCTGGGAGTCTGATGCCTCCATTCCCTTCTTTTTTTTTCAGGAGAGCTTTGGCTATTCGGGGTTTTTTGTGATTCCATATGAATTTCATCAATAATTGTTCTATTTCTTTGAAGAATGACATTGAAATTTTGATTGGAATAGCATTGAATCTGTATATTGCTTTTGGAAGGATGGCCATTTTAATAATGTTTATTCTTCCAATCCATGAGCAGGGGATGTCTCTCCATTTCTTTGTGTCTTCTTCTATTTCTTTTAACAGTGTTTTATAGTTTTCTTTGTATAGGTCCTTTACCTCTTTTGTTAGATTTATTCCCAAATATTTGATTTTTTTTGTTTCAATAACAAAAGGGATGGTCTTTTTGATTTCTTCTTCTTCAGATTTATTGTTTGTGTATAGGAAGGCTACTGACTTTTGCGTGTTGATTTTGTATCCTGCCACTTTACTGAACTGATTGATGAGTTGAATTAGCTTTTCTGTGGAGTTTTTGGGGTTCTCTATGTATAATATCATATCGTCTGCAAATAGTGATAGTTTGACTTCTTCTTTTCCTATTTGGATTCCTTGGATGTCTTTCTCTTGTCTTATTGCCCTGGCTAGGACTTCCAGTATTATATTGAAAAGCAATGGTGAGAGTGGACATCCTTGTCTTGTTCCAGATCTTAATGGAATTGCTTTCAGCTTTTCACCATTGAGAATGATACTGGCTGTTGGCTTGTCATAGATGGCCTTTATGATGTTGAGGTATGTTCCTTGTATCCCAAGAATTTCAAGGGCTTTTATCATGAATGGGTGTTGCACTTTGTCGAAAGCTTTCTCAGCATCTATTGATATTATCATATGGTTTTTATATTTCTTTTTGTTGATGTGTTGGATAACGTTGATTGATTTTCGGATGTTAAACCATCCTTGTGCCCCTGGAATGAATCCAACTTGGTCGTGGTGAATTATCTTATGGATACATTGTTGGATTCTGATAGCTAAAATTTTATTGAGGATTTTTGCATCAGTGTTCATTAGGGAGATTGGCCTGTAGTTTTCCTTTTTTGTGTTGTCCTTGTTCGGTTTTGGTATTAGTGTAATGTTGGCTTCATAGAACGTGTTTGGTATTGTCCCTTCCTTCTCAATTTTTTGGAAGAGTTTGTGAAGGATAGGCACTAATTCGTCTCTGAATGTTTGGTAGAATTCATTTGTAAATCCATCAGGTCCTGGGCTTTTGTTTTTGGGGAGGTTTTTGATTACCATTTCAATTTCGCTGCTTGTAATTGGTCTGTTTAGGTGTTCTATTTCTTCTTTATCTAGCTTTGGGTGATTGTAGAGTTGTAGGAATTTGTCCATCTCCTCTAGATTGTTAAACTTGTTTCCATATAACTGTTCATAGTAGTTACTGATTATTCTTTTGATTTCTGCTGTGTCCGTTGTCATTTCTCCTCTTTCATTGATGATCCTGTTTATTTGTGCTTTCTCCCTTTTTTCCTTTGTGAGCCTGGCTAGGGGTTTGTCTATTTTATTGATTTTTTCAAAGAACCAGCTCTTGGTTTCATTGATCTTTTGGATTGTTTTTTTAGTTTCAATTTCATTTATTTCTGCTTTGGTTTTTATTATTTCTTTTCTTCTACTGGTTTTGGGGTTTTCTTGTTGTTCTTTTTCTAGATCTTTGAGCTTCGAGATTAGGTTGTTTCTTTGCGTTCTTTCTTGTTTCTTGATGTGAGCTTCTATTGCTATATATTTTCCTCTTATTACTGCTTTTGCTGCATCCCATACATTTAGGATATTGGTGTCCTCCTTGTCGTTCAATTCAAAAAATTTTTTAATTTCTTCTTTGATCTCCTCATTAGTCCAATGGTCTTCCAGTAGTGTGGTTTTTAATCTCCATGAGGTAGGAAAGTTCCTTGCCTTCTTTTTATGGTTTATTTCTAGTTTGATGCCTTCATGGTCAGAAAAGATGGTTGATATGATTTCAATCTTGGTGTATCTGTTGATGTTTGTCTTGTGCCCCAGTATGTGATCGATCCTGGAGAATGATCCGTGTGCGCTTGAGAAAAATGTGTACTCCGTTTTTTTGGGGTTTAGTGTTCTATAGATGTCTGTTAAGCCCAATTGCTCTAGGTCTTTATTTAGAGCTTTGGTTTCTTTACTTATTTTTTGTCTTGTTGATCTATCCATTGTTGATAGTGGTGTGTTGAAGTCTCCCAGTGTGTACTCCGTTTTTTTGGGGTTTAGTGTTCTATAGATGTCTGTTAAGCCCAATTGCTCTAGGTCTTTATTTAGAGCTTTGGTTTCTTTACTTATTTTTTGTCTTGTTGATCTATCCATTGTTGATAGTGGTGTGTTGAAGTCTCCCAGTACGTATGTGTTTTCTCTGATGTCTGTTTTCAGAGAGGACAACAGTTGTCTGATATATTTTGGTGCTCCTTCGTTTGGTGAGTATATGTTAATGAGTGTTATTTCTTCTTGAAGTATTGTCCCCTTGATCATAATGTAGTGACCATTGGGGTCTCTTTTTATATTTTTGAGTTTGAAATCTGTTTTATCTGATATAAGTATAGCTGTTCCTGCTTTCTTTTTTGGTCCATTTGCTTGTAGGATTGTTTTCCATCCTTTAACTTTGAGCCTATTTTTATCTTTTGTAGCTAAATGTGTTTCCTGGAGACAGCAAAAGGTTGGGTTTTGTTTCTTAATCCAGGCTGCAACTCTGTGTCTTTTTATTGAAGAATTTAGTCCATTTACATTTAGAGTTAATATTGATATGTTAACATCTGTATTTGCCATTGTGTTTGTCTTTCCTTTGATTTTATTTATTTATTCTTTTAATAACTTTTTTTTTGGGGGCCTTCTTTCATTGTTATTCGTCGCTCTGAGGTTCTGGCTTTAGGACTCCTTGTAGTATTTTTTGGAGTGGGGGTTTAGTTGCAATGAAATTCCGGAGTTTCTGTTTGTCTGGGAAGGTCCATATTCTTTCTTCAAAGAGGAAGGAGAGCTTTGCGGGATAGAGTATTCTTGGTTGGCATCTGTTTTCTTGGAGTCTGTTGACTATGTCCCTCCACTCTCTCCTTGCCCGTAGTGTTTCTTCGGAGAAGTCTGATGTCAGCCTGATTGGTTTTCCTTTGAATGTTATCTGTTTCTTCCCTCTTGCCAGCTTCATTATTTTTTCCTTGTCCTGGATTCTTGGGAGCTTTACTATTATGTGTCTTGCTGTATTTTTCCTTTCGTCGTGGAAGTTTGGTGTTCTTCTTGCTTCTTGTATATCAATTTTCAGCTCCTTCTTCACATTTGGGAAGTTCTCTTCAATTATCTCTTTGAATATTTTCTCTGTTCCTACATCTCTCTCCTCTCCTTCTGGTATTCCTATAACTCTTATATTTCCTTTCCTCATGGAGTCAGATAGTTCCCGAAGTCTTTCTTCGTTCTTTTTCCTTCGTACTTCTCTTTCCTTCTCTGTTTTGGTTCTTTTTATTTCTGTGTCTTCAAGATTACTTATTCGTTCTTCCATTTCATCTATTCTGCTTTCATTGCTTTTCCCAGAATTCTTTAGTTCTTCCATTAATTCTTTGATCTCCTGCATTTCTTTTACTTCCCTCTTTAGGGACTCAATTTCTTTCTTCTGACCATTGTTTTCCCTCTCTAGGGACTCAATTGCATTCTTCTGATCGTTGATTATTTTTCCCTTATCATTGTTTTCCTTTATGACTTCTGTCAGTTTTTTAATCACAGCAATTTTAAATTCTCTTTCTGGAAGGCTCAGAAATTCTTCCAAGTTATTGTCGTTGCAATCTGGGGGCTGGCTTTCTTTTTGTGGTATGCTTTTTCTCTGGAGAGTTGCTAGGTTGCGTGTGGTTCTTCTCCTCCCTACTGTCTGTTTTCTAATTTGCCGTATGCGTTGGGACACTGTGTTGTTGGGACTTGCCGGCATCTTGGGTGGGCTTCTCTGTTCCCCTCTGGTTCTTCCAGGAGTCATCTGTCAGTTTCAAGCAGTCTTTACTGGAGAAAGGTCCCTGTTCTAAAATGCCGATGTGGGGACACACTCCCCTGTGCGCCTGGTCTGCCCCGGCGGTGGGTTCCTGCTCCCCTCTGGGCTTGGACTGCAGGCCAGAGGGGGTCTGGCGTGGGCGAACTTCCCCCGCTCACCTCTGGCTCCTGAGGAAGCCTTCTGCAGGTAGTCTTTACTGAAGAAATGTCCCTGTTCTAAAATGGTGATGTGGGACACACTCCCTGCGCTTCTGGTCTCAGGCACACTCTTCTGCGCGCCTGGTCTGCCCCGGCTGTGGGTGCTCGCTCTCCCTGTGGGCTCAGACTACTTGTTCAGAAGGGGCCCGGTGTGGGCTAACTCCCCAGCTGGCCACTAGCTCCTTCAGGAGCCTGTGCTGGGGTCAAGTCGCTAGGTGGCACCAGAGATCTCTCCTAGAGCCCTTGGGGAGCTGATTTTCCACCCCGTGGGACAGGGAGCAGAGCGGGGATGGTAGGGTACACCTCAACGGCTTTGGGGTGCTGTGTCTGCCTTGTGCCCCACCGTCGTGGGGAACCCACGCCCCTAATTTCGTGCCCAGGGTCTCAGTTCCAAAGCCCTCAGTTCCAGGACGCGGGCTGTAGCCCAGATCAGTGGCGCGGGAATGGCGCCTTTTGAATCCCGCTCCCCTGCCTGGGCGCCTTGTTCCTGCTCACTCAGGGAGGGCCTCCGCCCGGGTCTCAGTTCCAAAGCCCTCAGTTCCAGGACGCGGGCTGTAGCCCAGATCAGTGGCGCGGGAATGGTGCCTTTTGAATCCCGCTCCCCTGCCTGGGCACCTTGTTCCTGCTCACTCAGGGAGGGCCTCCGCCGTCTCCCCGCAAGCCTAGGTCGCAGGTGCAGGGCCCTGGGCAGCTGCAAACTGAGCGCCGCTTTCGCGCAAGCTTACCGGGCGCCCGGGGCTGTGTGCTGGTGCTGGTCTCCTCCTGGTGGGCGGGGCTCTCTTTAATGGCGCCTGGAGCTCACCTCCGCGGCGGATCCTGTAGGATTCGCCTTAGCTCCCATTCACGGGGTGTGGTGGCTGAAATAGTTCCTTTCCACTCACAGTCCCGCTTGCTGCATCCGTTTTTCTTGTTGGGCGTTTTGGTTTGTTGTTTCCCTCGTCTCTGCCGATCGGAGAGTGCCGCCTCTGTGGGCGGGGGAGGGGAGCAGGGTTCTGCGCTTCCCTCCCTTCTCGTCCTCTTTTATGGCAACTTTCTTCTTCGGGCAGTTTGCTGGAGTTGTCCGTTTATCTTCCGTGTCCCAGTTCTCACTGGGACCTGCCGCTTTTCCTCCCTATTAACTTTTTTTAATGGGAGATCTTACTCGCAGCGTCTCCTCGCCGCCATGTTGCTCCGCCCCTCCAAAAAAGATTTTTTCTCTCTTGATTTATTTCATCACATTCTTTGTTTGCTCTTTTCCTTTGTTCCACTCTATTTTGTTATATTAGGTTCCCAATCCTGATTTTTCTTTTTTTTTAATTTTTTTTTATGCATACAACAATGGGGGTGTAGGCCAGAGATGTGGGGATAA
Organism: Talpa europaea; assembly: GCF_964194135.1. Classification (NCBI taxonomy): domain Eukaryota; kingdom Metazoa; phylum Chordata; class Mammalia; order Eulipotyphla; family Talpidae; genus Talpa; species Talpa europaea. The sequence goes on along the minus strand of NC_140071.1, from coordinate 104,214,995 downwards.
GAGGATTCACCAGAGACACATTGGGGAGCAGAAAATTTAGCATTTTTAGCATTTTTCAGGAAGTATGTATTTAGGATGACACAAAGGTAAGTGTTTCAATAATTTTATGAAACAAAAGTAAGTAGTAAGGTCCTCCCTGGTGGCGCAAGGAGTTAAATCTTAGCACTATGATAGCTTTGTCAGCAGTTAATGCACACCAATTCAATCCCCGGGCAGGGAGGTGGCCCATATGGCACAGCAGACCTCTCCTGTCTCACCAGTTCCCCTCAGCAGTGTATTTCAGTACATCTGCCTGTTCTGCTCTCCATTCTGTCTCTGGTGAATTCTCTGGCTCCCAGCTCCTGTACGTCTGGCCTACACCCCAGCTCTTGAATGCATAAATAAATAAAATAAATCTTTAAAAAATGTAAGCAGTAAGAGCAAAAGTTTGGAAAGTCTTAGATATTCAGTTCTTAGGATCTTAATCTTAAAGAGGACCTCCTGCACACAGAGAGGCATCTGATAGGAGACCTAATCTGGCTGGTGTAAAGAGGATATCACAGAATATCACTTTCTTCATTTTTGTATTCTAATCTTCTGAAAAGTTTCTATCTATGAGTGAATTTAAGTTAAACAGTGTTGTTTCAATCAGGAGAATTTTAAGTGGTACACTTTGCTTTGCTATTGATTTCACTGTAATTGACAATAAATCTATTGTAGTAAGAAATCCATTTGCAAATCATGTATTTTGGAACACATTTTCCAGTTTTACCTGTCCTATAGTTCTCAACCAGCTCAAACAAAGATTTTTTTTCCCTAGAAACAATTAAATTTCCAAATTAGTGTACATAATTAACCATACTATGTGTTTCTTAATCACCTTGCAAGAATAACTTTCCGGAATGTGTGCTCAGAGTTCCAACTTGGTGTGGCAAGAGTGGTGTGTGTCCCTATTGGCAACTGTACTTTCTGTCCTTTTTATCAGACAAATAATAACACAAACACTCTGAAATACTTTAACATTTCCATCTCCACTGATTCACATGTCAGGAAAATAAATTAATGTCAGGATGAAGAGAGAGTTGGGAGGCAGAACCATTTTATAATTGTCTTTTTTTACTTTTACCAAATACATATAGGCTGGAACAGTTGCGTGCCTACCTTTTGTGATGGCAGAACAGGAAAACAAATGTAAGCTTACCCCATAACCCCACCTAACTCCACTTACCACCTTGCAGGGTCTAATAGAGATATTTGGACAAAGTAAGCCACCAGTTCAAGCTCTATCCACACCTCTCCTGTCAAGCAAAAGGGCACCAACACTTGACCAACCTCTCAACTAGACAAACATGCCTGCATTAGGGGTCTGTCCTGGGAAGCAAAAACCTGGGAAGAAAATTTTATAAGTCTGGAAATACAGTAGGATAATATGGGCAAATGATTGTAGGATTTGGGACTCCAAAAACAGTCTAGAAAGAAGAATAGTGTCCTTGGAACTCTTCCTCTTCAGCTTAAAATAGAGGAAAATACAGAAAGAGAAATGTCAGAGTTCTGCCTTCTAAAACTTACGGATCTGATCAGATCCATAACACCCAGGAATGTATTTCTTCCAAGTGAAGACTAACCAATAGAAGAAAGATTCTGGAAGACTAAACACATGAAAAGATGAAAGGAAAAAAACTATAGCAACCATGAAAGCTCATCTGGTTGGATGAGGACGGTGAGGCTGAGCAGTGCAGGACAGTTTCTGCTTTGTGGCATCTGCTAGGTAGTTAATTTTTCTTATTGGTTGCTCCTATTTTACCCCAGGCACCTAAGGCTTTTAATCAGAACTTTATCTTCCTTTATCTTTAGCAAAACTCAGTTGTCTGATAACTTGTCTCCAAATAGCTATCTTCTGAAACACAGCATAGTTTTAATTGATTTTCAAGCAATAGAAAAATAGTGGGGAAAAGCAGTATCTTTCCCTGGAGATATTGCTGTTTTTTGTTTGTTTGTTTGTTTTTTTAACATGAAAACTGTAGGAAAAAATCATAATTAGAATCTAGAGAATCTTTTTTTACTAATTGAATGAAATAAATATTTCAGGGGTTAAAGACAGCGCTATCAAGCTATCGCCAGCCACTGCAGCACAAGTTCGATCCCCTGCCCTGCCAGGGAGCCACCCACATGGCACAGTAGACCTCTCCTGCCTTGCCTGCTGCTCCCCTCAGCAGTGTATTTCAGTACATCTGCCTGTTCTGTTTCCCACTCTGTCTCTGGTGAATCCTCTCACTCCCCGCACCTCTGGCTTACACCGCAGTTCTTGTATGCATAAATAAATAAATCTTTAAAAAAATAAAAAATGGTTTGGGAGAAGCAGCAGATCCTACTAACCCAAGCTGCTTGAAAATAACTGGCAGTAGAAAATCTTCACAACAAAAACTTCCTTTCATATTTATAGTAAAAATGTATTATTCTGCACAGAAATGACTTGGGTAACTCTAATTCTTAGATGGTTTTAGAAGACGTTAGATCTCCTATCCAACAGTAGTATCTGGTTTAGATCTTTGTACCTCTGAATGCACCTTGTTATATCTTTCCTTAGCTTCTTTTTATCTCTATTTTCTATTTTTAACTTGATTACAATTTGCTACTGGTCACTAACAATAAATGTTCCTGGAGGAAAAGAATCTTAAGTAAAGCACAAATTCCCAAATTTCTGCTTACTTTTGCCTACTTTAATAATCTAGATTTTTTTCAATACCTAATTATTCATGAGACTTAAGCATGGTAAACTTTCATGTTCTCTGATATTTCCAGGCGAACTATCTGCAAAGCATCTGCAGTACCTCCTTCTGGAGGCAACTGACTTATTTCCAGCAGGAATCCTTACTTATAAAAGCATCACAGTATTATTTTTGGTAAATTTTAATATTCAATATTCCTCTTGATAAGACTGGTGATAGGTTGTTTGTGGCGAATCATACTCAGACAGTATGTCAATATGTCCATTCTAAGGAAGAAGAAACTAGATGAGAAAAATGGACTTGTCGATAACTGCATAGCTACATAGGCAGAATTAGAAATCAGTTTCCAGTTTTTAAAGCCTCTGCTTGATTAAGTTAATGAAACAGAAGTTCTTAGCAGTCTTTTTAGCTCAAGAAACTGTATGTTGGATAAAATGTCACAAGTTAGCTTATTAAAAATGCAACTTTGAAAATGGAAGGAGCATTTTTAAGGGAGGAAATTTATTGTCCAACCTATTGCTTGTAAGATTTTTATGAATTGATTCTAAATTAAAAATTACCTAAAAATGTGATAAAATTATTGGGCTTAATTTTAAACATATATTTAGTGAGAGAGAAGGGATCAAAGTATATTACGCTTTGTGGGAGAAAGGAAATTTGAAATGGAAAGAAGAGAGAAGAAACTTTATTTTTCATTTTAGAATTTTTACAAAAATGTTTTGGGCTCTATAATGGTTTTGCATGGCCTTGTATATCAGGACAATGTAAGAAAATGTTCATGAAATTAGTTCAATGCATTCATGCCTCTCTTTAGTGGTATTATATTTAGAAACATTATCCTCACTTCAGAAAAACAATAACTGATTTGTCTTATTGGTCTTCAAGATCCAAAAGTTCTTTTGTCTCTAATAAACAAGAAATTAAACCTAAGATTAGACTCTCATTTCTTTGAGTTTCATTTCCTTTATAGAGGATCTGCGTGAGAGCCTTAAGCCTGGCTTGAACAGCATTGCTTTTTGGCAACTTCATCACAAGGTATCTCATTATTTCATGTCAGAATGTTCTCACTATCTGGGAAATTTCACTGGATAAATGCTTTCAGCTACACGCACCTGCAATAGCTGAATGGGCAGAACCAACATAGCTACAAAACAAGGTATTGCCTAAGGCAGTTCATAACTGCCTTCAAGTTCTAGGCATGCCTGTGTTTGTCGTGTCTTACTTTTGAGTGTGTTTTAAGTGTACCTTTATGCCAAGTTAATCATATTTAATTTTGCATTTCATGGTGGTTATGGGAAAGAGGGATTTGATAGAGTAATTATGTATGTTTCTTTAAGACTCATTTTTTCCTTAGCTTTCTTTTATGCAAAAAGTGAATTATCTGGATGCAATTTTCTTTTAAGAATTTTGGAGCTCTCATATAATATATTAAGTTGAAAATAAAGTTCTGCACATGAAAATTCTTTAAGAATTTATTGATGCATTTCTTTCAAATGTTGTTCTTCCTTCAATGTATGGATTCAGAAAGTTGGAGTTAGTTTTCTTCTAGTCTTTCCCCTCAATGTAAATCCACTAACTCTCTCTATTTCTCTCTCTGTGTGTGTGTGTGTGTGTGTGTGTGTGTTTCCCATTCTGTCATTCTTGTTGTTAGGTTTATTGTTTCATGTTTGCTTTTACACAAAATTGTGCGGCTTTTAGAGTTAAATGTGTTTTTACTAGGATGGTGTCTAGAAATAGCTGCACATTCATTCTTTGAAATGAAATTCCACTGGAGATCATTCTCACTGATTATGATATTATCTAATTGTATTAATCATAGTTATAGGTGATAGACATATGTTTGCTAATTTCATGCTCATTCTCCATGAGTAGGAACTACTGTTGTGCTATTTTTACAGAGAATGAAACAGGCAGAAAGATTGAATGATCAACATTACTCTAACAGTAAGTGGCATGGGCATGATTTAAATATACCCACTCTAATACCAAAATACTCATACCTATTCTTAATGCTATTTGACTGTATAATTTTAATACTACTACTAATCTTACCAATTGTCGTTTCTTCATGTATTATAAATGAGATTTTACTTGAGATGTTGCCTGTGTCATGGTATTAACATTTATTTTTTCTATTTATGTTATGAAATATTTTTTAGTAACGGTGAAACAAAATCAGACTTGCTAACTAACTGCTCACAGTCATGTAACTTATAGTTGAATCCAGATGCCAATGAGTTTATTTTTGTTTTTTGGAGTTTTTTTGTAGCTAAGGACTAAAACTCATTTTTATTTTTATATCTTAATATTTAAAAATTTGGTATTTATTTTGTTTTGTCAGTGTCTTTGATGATAACAGGGAAGAGTTTGGACATTTTATCAAAACAATAACTTTAAACTCCAAAAAAATAATGCCTCTGACACCAAATTGTGAAAACAGAAAATATTGCCTTGAGGGGAGCCATTTTACTTAAGGGAGAATCTCTATGAGACTTTTCTGGACAACAATAAACTAAGATATGTTTTGTGACTTTGGCAAGTCACAAAAATGTGTAAAGGGAATAGAGAGGTTTATGTTGAACTGGAGACTGAATGTCCCAGATAATATTATAAAATTCTTAAAAGGTAAAGATAAAACAAATAGAAACCCTGTTACCAATAGCAACACTGAAAATTCTGCTGGCCAAATAAATTACTTCAAAAGGCAAATTCCAGCTATAAAATTTTGGTTGGTCACTTCATTGCAGATAATAAACATTTTATTTTCAAAAGTGAATTATGGTATTATGGGTTTAAAAATAAATAAGAGTTTTCATATATCCTATATATAAAGTACTCAGTGTAGGAGAAAAACACCAATTAGTTTAAAATAACTTCATATTTCTTATGAACTGGAGATGGTCTGCCGCTTTACATCACACTCAATACTGTTAGTTGTTTTTATTCATGTGTAAAATAGTTCATTGAAATCTATCATTTGGATTATGCCCATTATAGTGCACAATATCATGAGGTAAGGACAGAGCCACACACACTTTATTAAAACACTACTTTTCTGTTTTATTTCAACTACTCTTCAAGAACTTCAGTTGCCCTTTAATTCCTCCAAGATTTTTCTAGAAATCCGTAGGGGATTTCTCAAGAACCCAAGGTCCTGTTGTAGTCTCTGATGTACTCTCTCCTCCTGTCCTAGCTTGCAAAGACCTATCTTCTGTGTTGCCAGTGCCCAAGTAGTAATCATTTACTATATCTTTCTAAAAGTCATACACCCTAAATTTATTATTTTTAATCCATTTCTGCATTCAGTATCCTGATGGATGGCACCAAAGTAAACCTTTCTCATAGTGATAGGAATAAAGGCAAATCTGAATGATAGTTCTCATACAGCACTAAAAATGACTTTACCCTTCACATGCCAACCCATTCTGAATTAAAATGTTTGCTTTGAGTCCCTTCACTCCTGGAGGAAGCTGTATAGATCCACATAGGGAAAAGCATATCTAAATCTTTTATGGCCATTATAGACATAAATAGAAACATTATAGATCAATAAAAATAAAGTGTTTTTCAACATAAAGTCATTTGAGCTTCCTTAGACAAATTCTTCTTTAGGGGTATCTTTGTAAATATCATCTTTTCTTAAAATTACTGCCAATAAAGCCAAAAGATAAAGCTTTAAACTTGTAAATTATAAACCTACCCATTTACCACCTTCATTAATGTAAAATTTGAAAACAGTTTCACCCTATGTTTTAACAAAAAATAGATTATAAAAATTGATCAGGGGCCTCCCCCAGTGCGCAGTGGTTGAGCGATGAGCTGCGAAGCTGCCCGCAGCCTCCGCAGCGCTGGTTCCATCCCCGGCCTCCAGCAAGGGTCCCACATGGTGCGCAGACCTCTCCTGTCTTGCCCGCTGTTCCCCTCAGCAGTGTGTTTCATCAGTCTGTCTGTTCTGCTCCCTGCTCTGGCTCTGGTGAATTCTCTCACCCTCCCGCTCTTCTGACTGTACCCAGTGCTTGCATAAATAAATAAATAAATCTTAAAAAAAAAATAGATCAGAACCTGCTCAAGGGTCTTGGAGCTGTACTTTGTGAGGCTCAGTGTTGGGTAATCTCATGAATTGTGCCTGTCATGGGGTCTTTGACTCTACCATGACAAAGCAGAAAGCTCTGTCTTCATCGCAGATTCAGTATTACAGAATTCCATGCATTACACTATTTTGCTCCCTTATTAGATTGGGTCCTTTTTTAACATCTACCAGTGCAATTCTAATAGGCTGCACCACTTTTGCCCAAAACCATTACTAAAAGGAATTACTCACCCGAGGTTAAATCATATACTAATTGCACTTATCTCTAAGGCCACTATGCCCTATGATTGATATAAAGCCTGTCACGAAGTTCTCAAAAATGGCCTAGTAAAATCCTCATTAAAGCGTCATGATGTAAAAATCCCTCCCTACATACTACAGTTTAAGAGCTAGAATCAAATATTCTTCCCATGCTAAAAGCCTCCCATCATTCATGTTGATGAAAACTGTTTTACTTATTTTATTTGCCAATGTTCACCGTCCAAGCAAAAATAGGTCCTTTTGGGACCCACCAACAAAGCTTTCCCTATCCCATCTTTTATATAAGATTAAGAAATAAAACAAATGTTTAAAGATGAAGCCAACAAATTACTATTATAATTGGCAGATGCCAGGCTGGAAAATATTACCTCAATTCTCAAAGAGATGTACAATTCCCAGAATTAGGCAGAATTCATCCGGTAAGTAAAAGCATAGTCTTATTCACAAGAAAGAGAAATAGCCATTCTGTAAAATTTCCTAATCAAATAAGACACGTCACCTCTCAGTGTACAGAGTGAGTAAAGGAGAAAATAGTATCTTCAAATTAAAAAACTAAGCTACTTTTGCTCTGAGAAAATCTCAGAAGCATCCTCATTTCCACTGGGGCAATGGCCATCTGTTCACTCTAACCTCACCAATCAGGCAGTCGATTTTTAACATTTTGAGATTTTAAGACATAAAATTCACAAAGCCCAACCTGAGAAGATGCTTTCTTGTGCTTACGAGAAAGTACCAGAAGCACTACTGTACAGGGTCCTTTGTGGTTTGGAGGGTTTCTGCAGTTTAAATATTTCTTGGTGTCTACTTCTGCTAAATCCTTGAAAGGATGCATTTCTTGATATGATATATTTGTTAATATGATATAATATGATCGTAACTACCTATTTGATGAAATGTAGCCAATTTTGCTTTTAAGCTGTTAAATAGTTGCCTTATATAATTTGATGCTCTTTTTCCCTTGCATATGTATTGATGAGTATATGTCATCCTTTTGTATTGTTCCCATAATCATATATAATATTCATCCTTGTCTCTTGTTACCTTTTTATCTAGAAGACTGTCTTATCTGATATTCCCAACTCAAGAATTGGAAGAATTAATGCTGTGAAAATGACCATCTTATGCAAAACAGTACAGAGGCTCAATTCACTCCCTGTCAGTGTTTGAATGGTATTCTCCGAAGATATAGAACATCTATGTTCATCAGATATGCTGGTCTGTAACTTTCACTTATTGCGATGTCCTTTTCTACTTTTGGTATCAGAGTAACATAGACAAATTGACAGAATCAAAAGAGATATTATTGCAATTAATAAATAAAGTTTGTAAGGTCTTTGTGTATAAAGATGAAAACACAAATCAATTGCACTTCAATATCCCAGTAACAAAAATTATTAAATAAAATACTAAATGATATCAGAATAGGTAAAATGTGGAAGAATGACTAATAAAAATTGTGTAAAACTCTTACACTGAAAATAAAAATACATTATTAAGGTCAATTAAAGAATTTCCAAATAAAGGAGTTTTTGTTGTGCACTTGTCACTTCCTCACAAATTGATCCATTTATTTAATACCAATAGAGATCACAGCAGGTATTTAATGGGAATGAACAAGCAGAAATTTAAATAGAAAAGCGAAAGATCTACAATTGACAAGGCAACATGAAGAAGAAGAAATTAGAGGCATTATACTACCAAACATTTAGTTGCATTATTAAGCTGTATCAATTAAAGTAGAATGGTAATTACAAAAGAATAGAAAAATAATCATATGAAATAAAATAGAATCTTGAAACAGATCTGCACATATGTGAATAAATGACTTATGACAAAACTGGCTGCAGTACAGTGAAGAAAGAACGATCTTTTTATTAATTTGGACTCAGTCAACTGAATATTTCTATCAGAATAGACATATCTGGAGTCCTAGCATACAATTATTCGCTCCAGATAGACTGTAGATTTACACGTGAAATATAAACAAAGAATCTTTTAGAAAAATTAAACAACTTATATTTTGCATGAAGGATATAAACGCTTACGATGAGGAAAAAATTGAATATTTAGACTATCAAAAGATAATATTAGCAGCTTTTTTTCCCCTGCTTGCTTGTGTCTGTGCAAGCATCCTGTTCTCCTTTCCTTTTCCTAATATACCTGTTCTTTAAATATATATATATGTATGTATGTATATAAAAAGAAGCACCATTAAGAGGTCAAAACTCATCCACAATCAAGGAAGATATTTGAAATATATATAATAAAAGAGGAATTATATCTGACAAGAAGCAGAACACATATACTTATATATACATATGTATAAACACACAGACATACCTGTACACACACACACAGCTCTCCAATCAGCAGCAACAACAAAAGACAGTCAACACAGAAAAACAAGCAAAATATTGAACAGGCACTTCACACACAAAAAAAAAGTTAAAATGAACTTTATCATGAAATATTAGTGAACATGGGGGAAAGTTATAATCTCAACATGGTACACACTCTCCAAAATGACTAAACTAAAATTATTTAAAATTCAGTGATGGTGAGATTGCAGAACTGACTCTCCCAAGCACTGCTAGGGTAAATAAATACATTGGAAAGGGCTAGTGGTATTTTTTTAAAGCTTTGCATATGGTATTATAATACTTTTTTTTAATACTTTTTTTTTATAGAGGCATGCTTTTTCTTTGTTTGTCTGTTTGTTTGTTTGTTTGTTTGTTTTGTTTATACATGCACTGGGTACAGTCAGAAGCGTGGGAGGGTGAGAGAATTCACCAGAGCCAGAGCGGGGAGCAGAACAGGCAGAAGGACCGAAGTACACTGCTGAGGGGAGCAGCGGGCGGCAGGAGAGGTCTGCGCGCCAAGTGGGACCCTCCTCCAGTGGCCGGGAAGGAGCTGGGGATCAAACCGGTGCCGCAGAGGCTGCGGGCAGCTTCGCAACCCAGCGCTCAACCGCTGCGCCACCGGGGAGGCCCCTGAATATGGTAATATATAGCAATTAATCCTTTGCTACACTCAAGGAAAATGCACAAAACACGTATATAAAAATTTGAACAAGATCATTAAAGCTGTAGATTTGGAAAAATCAAACTGGAAACTTCAAATGTCCATTAAAACAAATAAATATTGGTATATTCCCATGATGGAATGTTCTGTAATAATGAAAAGAAAAACTACATCTACATCCAGCATGGATATAAATATTTCAATTACAAGTTGAGTAAGAAAAGTAGAAAGTTAAAGAGTTCATCTATATAATTCCATTAAGGTAAATTTTAGGAAAGGCAAGCACAGTCTATGGTGTTGAAAATCAGGATTGAGGCACTCTTCTGTATTGGGGAATAAGCTTACTCATATGTGTTTTATCTGGAAAGATTTATCTGAATACTAAATATTTGTATACTCTTGTATGTGTGTGTTGTACTTAAGAGAAATAAGACTGGGCCTCCCGGATGATGCAGCAGGTTGGGTGCAGGGCTGTGATGCTGTCCGCATCCTCTGCAGTGTGCCAGTTCAATTCCCAGCCAACCAGGGAGATACCCACATGGCACAGCAGACCTCTCCTGCCTCACCCGCTGCTCCCCTCAGCAGTGTCTTCATCCGTCTGCCTGTTCTGCTCCCCACTCTGTTTCTGGTGAATTCTCTCACCTTCCTGTGCCTCTGGCCTGTGCCCCAGCTCTTGTATAAATAAATAAATCTTTACAAAAAAAAAAAAAAGAAGAAGAAGTAAGACTACGCTAACACTAGAAATTCAGAAACTGAAATAGAATTTTTGCACTCAAATACTATAGTACTATAGTACTATAGTATTTGAGTAGGCTGCTTGGAGATTTTACTTTATATCAGTTTACTTTAGCATATATTCCTGTCTTTTTGTCATTTATTTTATTTGTGTTTTTGGCTTTGTTGCAGAGGCCCAATGCAACTCTAGTCTAAAACCTCAAAATATGTCAATAAGAGCAATTCAGGCAAAACAATGGAAAGCTGTAGTGTTCACACTAATCTATTTGGAAATTTAGTTTTTAATCCATGGAAGGAATAATTATACAGAAAATAAGTAAAAATGTTTTCAATGAAACTGAATCTACACCAATTGCTTAAGCTGATGAATACTTCACGCATTGAGCAAATTGTACAGGAAAAATTACCCACTTCTTTTAAGAAAGAGCACATTTGGCTAAAGTCCCAAGATTGAACGTCATCATTCACTGAACTTCCCTATTACATCTCCAATTATGTTAAACTGCTGGTTTTAAGTTTTATTTTATTAATTTTTTACATTTCAAAATATGAATCCAGTCAGTACAAAAGGAGTGTATTTGTAGTTATTTATCTGTCTGTCTACCTCTATTAATTTACCAATTTGAAAGTTATTTGGAATAAGAATAATCACTTGGAAATAGTTGTTAATAGATAATACAGTCATTGAATCATCTTTGATGTTTATGTAGGATGCATAGTACAGGATGCAAAAATGTTACAGCAGGATTTTTGTCAGGTAACCAGGCAGCACACAGAGAGGAGCAGGGAAGCTCTTTATTTACACAGGCAAGATTTACACCGGCGGACCCAGGGGAGCTCTCTCCCCTAAGTCTGAGCTCCGAACAAGTAGGTTGCAGACTATTATTGACTAAAGCAAGGGGTACAGTCATCCGGAAATGCAGGAATCAGGGTGCTTGTGTCCTTGAGGGCACTTACCAGTTGTTCCCTAAAACTTTCTGTCTACAGGCTATGTCCCAGCTTCAGCTAATCAAAAGGTCAGCCTGACATTTTCCACTTCATTTCCCCCCTTTTAATTTTTATTGTATCTATGATGACACAGATCAGGGTACAGCCTTGGAAGACAGTTTTTTATTGTTCCAGTGTGTGCAAGAGAGATAACAGTCAGTTCCAGGCATTGTCCAGTGTACTGTTTTGTTTAGTCCTCCTGAATTTTCTCACCTCATCTCTGGAGTATATCTTGGTTAGCACTTCTAAGAATTTATTGTCCTTATCTGAGAAATCTGTTTATCTCTCCCAAAATCCCGGCCTGTACTGACCCTGAAGCTGCCTAATTAACCTTAACTTGCTCTGGGACTCATCCCCCGCCTTCTACAGATGGAGCCCCTAACTGCTGTTAGGACAAAGGGCATTGATCTGATCAGTAACTGCTTCCTGATGAAAATGGGCAACATGGGGAAGAAGTCAGGGCTCCACCACAGGGCGAAGATCTAAGGGATCTCAGAAGGACAGTGGAAGCGTCATATTTGGCTCCATCTGAAGGACCATTTGAAGTTGGCTGGTCTTTCGGTGAGAGGGGATGATTCTGGCGAGGGCGTTGAGGATACAAGGCCAGAACAAGAGAACAATAAAAGAAATTAGTGAGGGAACAACCAGGACAGAAGTTGGTTTCCTATAGTAGCAAAGATTGTTTATAACCAGCTAGGCCCTTGTCCTGCCTGTCTTTTAAGGTCATCTATAATACAGGTATTAATACCTCCAGGTTTTGGTTTTTTGGTGTTTTTTTTGGTTTTTTTTTTAACCTCATTAGCAGTGTTAATCCCCTTCCAGTTTATTTTATGAAAATCTACAGAGAGAATCACAAGAATCTTACTTTATGAAATCTTCAACAAGCTCAGGAGTTTTAATACTCTTTCTAGTATAAGAAAGAGGACATACATAGAGGATACAAGTTGAAGACAAATTTTTGTTCTTTCTCCTTTTTCTACTCTATTCATCATTGTACAAAACATTTCTCTATAAGATTTACGACAACAGTTCTCTTCCTCCCTGAAGGACATAGAACAGTCAGTCCCATCTTATGAAAGGCTACATTACAAAAATTACCATATTACTCATTTATTGGGCTTTATGCATTTTACCAAAGACATTCCTTTCTAATTAGTAAGTTGCAAATCAACTCTCAAACTTCACATTAACTTAGATAAGCTAGAGATTGTCATCTCTATTTATTTAAAAAATAAACAATTTCCAATATGACATAGTTTATATAAGAAAAGCATTTACAAACCTAACCAAATGTTTTCAGGTAATGTTCCTCTAATAGTGGGGTTCTGAGAATGGGCAGAGCTTAGGCACTATTGCCTAATTATGTTTATATGATGGTATTTTAAGAGAGAATCAAATATCTGGAGGAGAGTTTTTATTCATAATTCCATATGGTGTCACATAGTGACTAAAATGACATTTGGGATTCAAATGAACTTAGATATGTTGGTTTTCACTTTTGCATGCTTAGAAGTTTACAAATTTATAGAAGTCTTTAAAATTATACTATTTGTTTTTCTTTTTTAATGCAAGGCAGTTCCAGAAGATAATTTCATGATAGGAAATATTATTTATTCCCTTTCATACCACCCTATTTCAATATGTTCTTTTCCTAACTTCTCCTTATCTACACCCTTTATTCCCTTTCAGGAGGGGACACATTACTCCCTACTCCTTAACTGTGAGCTGAAAACTGATTTTCCTACAATATGTAGAAGGATAAAAAATGAAGAGTAACTTTACAATGGAAAAACCTGGAAAAGACTACTTCAGCAAACTGATGAAGAACAACAGTGATTAGTCATGTAATTAGTATACACCCTCACTGTGATAAGATGAAAATGGTACTTTAGCACTGTGGTCTTTTCCCCCAAAATATATCACCCCAGTTTAACTGTGAGAAAATATATAAATTCTACTTAAAGGACATTCTAAAAGATAGCTAATCAGTGATATTTGAAAATGTTAGGATCACCAAAATCAAGGAAGTTCTGAGAAAGTAAATCTGTCACATCTAAGAGGGACCTACGAAGACACGATGATCAACTTCAGTGGGGTGTTCCAAATGGGATCCTGTAACACAAAAATGACTTTAGAGAATAACTGAGGAAGTCTCAATAATATTCCAAGTTTAATTAATAGTAGCATATTAATGTTTGTTCATTCATTGTGACAATGTGCCATATTAATGTAAGATAATGAATGTAGGGGAAACTAGATGTAGGGTTCACAGGATCCCTCTATACCATCTTTGCAATAATTCTGTAAATGTAAATTTGTTGTAAAGGAAAATAATTTTTTCTAAAAGCTCAATTTCTATCCTTGAAACAAGAGAGGGAAAGTCAAATATCTACCATCTCTCTTACCATATCCCCAGACCCTTGGCAGCCTCTGAAGGAAACTTTACAGATCCCATGGGTGCCTGGACTTAACACTCAATGAGACTAGATGATCAAAGTAACTATAAATAAGACCTAGAATGAAAGAACTATCCACTTCTCTTTTTTTTTAAGGCCCATCCTTTAATTCATTTGCTATGATCTTTTCTTTACAGGATCAATTTTGTGCTAATACAGTCATTAGAATTGCAAAGCATTTGACATTTTCTTGTTTGCATCTAAAAAGTGTTAAGGTATATGGCTTATAATTATGTAAATTCGGTAAAGGAAAAGCTTTGAGTTGTGAGTATTGCAGACTCCTATTTCTGAATTTCCTTGAGTGTTCTTCAATAGCCTAGAAACAATAAAATATTAATAAAAATAAATCTGATTTAAACATGTGACAATATGCTCTAACAACATTAGTACAGTTAAATGGCATATTGAATGTGTTAATTATTCATTCCAAAGTTAAAAGGAAATTTATTAAAAGCACACAATAAAAAATTTTATATTAGAAATAGTGTATACTAATTCACAGTACTAAATTTCAAAGTTTATCGGGTTAAATAATTTGCTTTGAAGTGAAAATGTAGTAAACATTAACTAAATATTCTGTATCAAATTGTATAAAGTCATTAGGACACCCTTGAAATTGAGAAAATGCATGATTCTAATTACAGAGTAGAAAATCCTTTTGAACATCAAGTGGGCTTCAACTCTTTGCCTTCAACAAGTAATGAGAGAATCTAATAAGGGACACCCCAATAAAGGTTGTTATCTAGTAGGTCATTATTTTTGATGAATTTGAAGATTTTTGATAATTGATTTTTGTCAGAAGTAATACAACAAGTTGAGTACTGCTGGAAAATAAAACTTCTTTCATCTTAAAACACAACAATAAAATACAATAATAAAAATTTAAAGGATAGAATTGATGCAGCTTTAAATCTTTTTACTAAGATGTAATCATATCTAGATAAAAACTAATTTTAAAAAAGAATGCTCATCTGTCTTATTAAAGGAGACATTTATTGCATAGTTAATCTTAAAGATCCATGATTTAATGATTTAGGACCATAGGTTTATAATTAAAATGTTCATATATTCATGATTTTATTACAGACAAATATAATAGGATGAGTATCAGCATAAGCATGAATATAGTTTTGTGATAAAATTATTTAGATAAACTTATATTATAATTTTTTAAATAGAAAAATAATCATATGTGAAAGGTTCGGTGTGGTAAGGAAAAGGAGAGCCAGGCTAAACTTTCTCAAAGGAAGGGAAAATTTATTGCACCCGTGGGTGAGCTTTCCGGACCCAAGGTGGGGGTCCATGAAGTCACGCCCTTTGTCAGGGGAAGGGTCGTTCTTATAGGGTGAGGAGAGGTTAGGTGGGAGAATTGGGTTGGCAGGGATGGAAACAGGTTTAGGTGGCACAAAGTTGATTTTCATGGAACCGAGTTGTTTTTCTCCTGTAAGTTGTTTTTCGTGGAGCCGGGTTGTTTTTCTCCTGTTTATTGCCTCAGCTTTGGTTTGATGGTATCAGTGGTACTGGTGTCAGGGCCGTCTTATATTTTTTCTATATGGGCTTCCTCATTCCTGGCCCCTGAATCGACCTTTCAATATGAATTTCCAATTGTAAAATAGCTTTTTCATGTACTTTATATGAATAATGGTGAGAATCAAATCACCACAGTATTTGATCCATGGGGAACATTTACAGAATGTTTTGAAGGTTTGTGTATGTATGTATGTATATGCTATGTATGTTTCATTTGTGTGATTTAATATATGAAATAGATTGTGAATTAGCAAGAGAGGTTTACAAATAAATATTATTAAGATAACATGACTTTAAATGTGTCAATGTTCAAAACACAGAGCTAAGTAGTTACTGAGCTTGTGCTAATATCATAACTATAATGAAAGTAAAAACCTAAACTAGTCTTCTATGAGCATAGCTTTATTTGATGACAGCTGAATGGCTCCAGAGAAATAATGATGCACTAGAATAAAAGAAAGAAGTTTACAAAAACATGGATGGACCTGAAGTGGATTATGCTAAGTGGATAAAGTCAGAAAGAGAAAAACAAATACCCAATGGTGACATTTTATATGTGGACTATAGAGAAACAAAACAAAGGTTTAGATAAAGACAAATCAATAATAAACCCTGGAAATCTGATTGCAGAAGTGAGGCTACCAAAATGGGGATGGGGAGGAAGAGAACAAAGTGGGGAGGAGCACAATGGACTAGGGTGGAGGATTATGGATGTTTTGGTGGTGGGTGTGGTGTGGTAACAATACCTAAAGGGGGAGATCCTATATCTCTAAACATTGTAAACCATTGTTACCTCAGTGAAAACACAAAAAAGAAGTCAGAAGCTACTAACTGTAAGATAAGCTATCCAAAGGACAAAGGCTAGGAGGTTTTAGAGAAAGGAGAATTTATTTTGTGAAAGGTGGTAAGAAAAACTTTCACTGAGGTAAAACTACAATTGGCCTTTTAATCTAAGGAAGTGGAAATATTAACTCTCTTCTGTGAGTCTGTGTGAATAAGCTGGACAGAAAAGGGAGTGATGGAAACAGAAGCACTGGTGCAGGAAGCACAAAGAACTGCCACGCACTGATGAAGAAAATTGATTACAAAAGTAGGAAGCAACTATAGCCACAAAATTTCACAAACCAATTACCAAATTTTATAGATGAGAAAACAAAAATTTTATTTAATTGGTTTTGAACATTTAACATCTAACGCACACTCTTAAATTAAAATATTGTTTCCTTAGGAGTCTTTGTGGCTCTTTCTCTTTATTCAATAATGGCAAATGCTCACAATAGGCACATATGCTGGACAAACACTAGTCCTTACTCTGAACAACCTGCTGAAATTTTTTTTTAAGATTGATTTATTTATTTATACGAGAACCAGGGTACAGGCCAGATGTGTGGGAAGATGAGAGGATTCACCAGAGACAGAGCGGGGAACCGAACAGGCAGACTGACAAAATGCACTGCTGAGGGGAGCAGCGGGCAAGACAGGAGAGGTCTGCCGCGCCATGTGGGACCCTCGCCAGCCAGCAGAGAAGGAACCTGTGCTGCAGAGGCTGCAGACAGCTTCACAGCACTGCGCTCAACCGCCGCCTGCGCCACCAGAGGAGGCCCAACCTGCTGAAAATTTTTAAGCCATACTTGGGCTTCTTGAAAATAGTCCTTGAATTGATCAGTGAGGTACCACATGTGAGAAAGTGATTATATCACTGTCAGATACTATCACTATCTTTACATCATGTGCTTTGAATAGAGAAAAATAGAATGAGATAATACTAAGGGTTTTTATTTATGTATTTGAAAAATGTACCATTGATTGTGACAGCAAAATTTTATAACACAAATTATCTCAGTCATTTCAGTTATGGTTCAAGATGTTTATAATGTGGTAGAACTCTCCTCCAGAATAAGGAGAGTTCAAGACATTCTAACCAAACTTGAATCTGGGACCATGGGTTTAGCATGTAATTTGCCACATGCTGATATAATAGACAGGCAAATGATATTTCTACACCTGGAGATATAAATAATTACCTCTAAGGCAAAGTTGGAGTTGAGAAGACAAATGTTTCAAGAAAACATCTACCAAAGAACCTGAACTGATAGGCATAATGTGGCACAGTATGTAGAGGGGATTTGGGTCTGGAGAGCATGGTGGAGTTTCAGTCTAGAGCATTTTCTTTAGGCAATGTTTAGATTTTTACAGCAGCAATGACCTTATCTGGGGTGTTAAAGGTGCTATTAAGGGATTAAAATCTATTTAGACACAAGATGAAGTAACTGAAGTTCTCAAATAGTGACCATGGCAATAGATGATTCTCAGAAATTAGAAGAGACTGTTGAAACCAGGAAGAGTGTCCCCAAGAAAATGCTCCAGGCCTCTCAGTCCAGTCCTTTGGAGCAGAGCTGCAGTTCTCAGGAAAGAGCCCTAAGGAGCCCTAGGGAGACTGATGTCTTTGAAAGTTCAGAAATTCAATACTCAGATATTAGAAATTTGGATAATCTGGACTTAGTCATAGAAACATTTCCAAAATCTGAACCATATAACCTGTGTTATCCAAATAGAGGCACAGTAAGAAGATGAGCTATGACTCAAGGAACAATTTGAAACAGAGACAGTGGAACAGTGGGTCAAATTTTCAGGAACAGGAAATTAGTGTGGAACAAGGAACTATAGTGTCAGTGTGCAAACAACATTTCGTGGAATACTTTCATAGGGACAGGAAATTAATTCTAAGTCATATATAGAGAGGTTAGCCCTCATATTAGGACCAATACGGAATCTCAGAACAGTAGAAAAAAATGTGGGACCTGATTAATGACAGTGAAAAATCAGTTTTAAAATAATCATTTGATTGCTCAAGTCAGAACTGCCCATTTCAACAAACTACATTTCTTTCTTCATATTTGTGAGTGAGGCTCTTTAAATCTCTGTGCGAAACTGAAGTACAGTTCCAGCCATTTCCTTCTTATAAATAGCATCAAATTTCTCACTTTGGGCCACAGTGAAGTAATTCTTCCAATCACCTGTAGTCCCTAAAAATGACAAAAAAAAGCATGAAGGTATGAAATTATTCCTTTATGAAGAAAAAGATAATATATATCTAAAGAAAATGTTGGAAGATATAAAGGAGGGTTTTCTTTGTATTTGAATGTATAAAAACATCATTTCTGTCTTATTAGTAATTCCTCCCACCTTGAAAGTTGGCTTATCACTAAACAGAGTCTGACTTTCAAAATACTTTCTGAGAAGTGTAGATTTTCTTGTCTAATTTATGGAAGGTAAAATAGATTCCTGGAGAACATTCTTTTAGTGTTTCCAATAGTCCTAGGTCATGGGATTATCACTGGATTAATAAGCAGGGCATTTTTTATTTTGAGTTACTTTTGGAAACTGTCACAAAGACCAGGTCATCAGCACAACAAAAACATGAAATAGAAAACTGACAAGCATTGCTTTTCAAAATGTAGAAATGATAATGCTATGCTATTTAGAGGATGCTCACTTCCCTGAATTCACTAGATTTATGTTTATTTGCATTTTACATGAGGATAGCATTAAAATTAAACATATTATACCCCTGAATAATCTTTACAGAAGTAAAGTTTTCAGAATATAAATTTACACTAAATCCTTGTAAATATTTATTTGAAATAAATAAATTTTAAATTACTGCAATGTGCTTGAAGGAAAACATTTTTGTTATCTTATGATTGTTAAGTACATCCTATTGAATTGTAAGCTTTATTAATTCTATGATGGCTTGATGAAAGTTTCAGAACATTTTAATGAAAAACATCCCCATAGATAAGGTTTTTTCCAGGTTTTTATTCTTTGCTCTATGTCTCTCAGATGGCAATACCATAATATATATGAGGGTAGCACATACTTGAGATAGTACTCACCAATGATGATGCTATTAAAAAGTGAACATATATTTAAACTATAAAGATTACAATAAATTATTCCAATTATCTTTTATTTTGAGAGTAAATTATATAGATTTGTTTCACAAGAGAGAAGGAAATATAAATTTTTTCTATAAAAAAATGCGGTCAAAGTTTAAAATTTCCTGTTTTGCAGCAATTTAGGAAATTGATACAAACACTGGATATCATCTAAATATCATCGATCCTCTTCCACTCTTTACTATTGTTTGCCTAAATTTTGGTATTAACTTATCTAACATAGCATCCTTCAAGACTGAGTGGGCCTGGTTCTTTGTTTCTACTTCACTCTCAGCCCTACCTAGCATCCATTTACATGCATACCTCTTCCATTACATTATGAGCATCTTGAGGAAGATATGTCATTCAACCCTTAATAGTTTTTAGAAAATGAGGTAGGTAAGTCTGTTTGTGAAAATTTTTTACATGTTAATTAATGAATGCATGGATAATTTCAAATGTATGTTGAATGGATAAATGAATAAATATATAGATGAATCTTTAGTTATGCTAATAAGACTTACTACTTTTGCTTGTATTATTTATGGTCAGAAAAATATTCTAAATGTGTATATATTGTTTACCATAATCTTTTTCCAAAACTTTGCTATAGATTTTCTTAGTTATATAGTCATAGTTTTAACAGATTAATTAATGTATTCATAGTCACAGACTGAGATTGTAGTATAGCATTGATAAACCCTGCATTAATCAGATCACAAAGGATCTATTGTTTGCCACTTTAACAACTAATGTTAATAAGATCTCTAGTTAGATTTCCCTAATTAGATCTATATGTACTCTTTTCTGTGGAACTGGGGAAAGAATCCAGATATTGAAGTAATCTTCTGTATGTTTTTAACCCCAATTATATATCAAAAGTTGGTATCAATTTTCAGATGACTAGAGATAAAATTCTCCTGGAAGTTACATCAATGATAGAGCAGAATGAAAATTTGTCTATAAAGGCTTTTTTTTTTTATTCTTCCACCAGGAAAATATCTTGTGTGTGTGTATGTATGTATGTGTGTGTGTTTTTGAGAGAGTCTTGTTCAAACTTATAATGCACTATTCACAATGGAAAATTTGAGTTGCCCTCTTAACTCTGGAAGCTATTGTTGGGAAATTAAATGTATTTTTTGAAAGTAAAAGCATGACTTGAAAACAGCAAGACTACTTGTTAGCTTATCAAGTTAAAGAAAAATGACTTAGAAAAAAAATGCAACCATACAACTCTTTTCAAAATCAAGAGTTTTGATCCACGTGTTCATGTGCAAAACAAATTCTTCGGATTGTGCTTTTGTCCAAGAATACCAACTAGAATTCTACTTCTTTCTCTCCAGTTCAACAAAAAATATTGAAAATAGAAGTTACTGGCTAACTCCTTGAATTGAATTAGCCAGTTTGTGCAATGTATCTGTTTTTATTATCAAAACACTTTTTATACAAATCACATACAATAAGCTACAATACACAGGATTTGCTTCATTGGAAATAAAGCTGAATTTCAACTGTGTCGAATTTCTGATTGGTCATCTCTCTAAGTTAAATTTAGTTTCTATGCTTTCTCTAATTCAGATAGTATTTTTATGGAGCAAAATTTTCCCATACAGTAAAAACAAAATACTTTTCTCTTGAATCCTTCTTCATGAGTGTACACACTTTCAAAATGATAGAAGATTGTATTACACCAAGCAATATTTATCACTAAGGAGAGAAAGGACACTGATGTTGCCTTTAACAAAAATTTAAGATTTAGGACAACAAATTTGAAATGACTTACATAAGAATTGGTAAAACCATTCTTATTTAGCATCCTAATAGGAAGAAGAATAGATATGAAATACTTGAGGTATTCTGATAACAGTTTTACAAATACTATTCCTTTTAATAATTTCTAATCTAATACAGCAACTTTTATGGTAGGTATTTTGAGTGTCCTTATTTCTTGATGAGGAAAGTAGCTAATATTTAAAAAAGTGACTTAGAAGAGATTAGAACACTGACTTTCAATTCAGAGTAAGTTACAAGAGAATTAAAAAGTGGAGTAGCTAAATCAAAAAAAAAGTGGACAATAGGATGGTAAAGAATAGAACTGAAATTTTTAAGTGCTGAACCGAATATAGTATATACATAAGTTGCCTTTCAAAACTTATACAATATAATAATGTGATGCTATTTCAATAAGTTAATAAATCAATACAGTTATCTACGGGAAGAAGAAAATAAAAAAAGAAACTTTTTTTAAGTTTAAACTCAATAAAATATTCACCTTTGCGCATAAAAGGGGACTTGCTGTGATCCATCACTGAACTCGGCAGATGGGTATAATTCACCCGTGGGTTGTCCTTCATTATTTCAAATGAGGTGTGATGAACGATCTTATCCAACACCTCATCATTCAGGTTCTTTTCTAGAAATCTAGCAATCTTCTTGATTTCCTGCTTTGGATTCTATCATTGGATAGAAACAAACCCAAAACATAAAACAAATAAATCTTTAAAATAAATGAAAAGTTATGTATTATTTACAACCTTTTTTCCTGAGTTGATTTTTAGGTGATTCATAAGTTCTTTTTTTTTTTTTATAATTAATGTATTTTACTGTTTAACAGTTTAAGTTTTTTTTTTTTTTAAGATTTATTTTTATTTATTTATACAAGCACTGGGTACAGTCAGAAGTGCAGGAGGGTGAGAGAATTCACCAGAGCCAGAGCAGGGAGCAGAGCAGGAGGAAGGACCGAAGTACACTGCTGAGGGAAGCAGCGGGCGGCAGGAGAGGTCTGCGCGCCATGCGGGACCCTCCTCTGGTGGGCTGCGGGCAGCTTCGCAACCCAGCGCTCAAACGCTGTGCCACCAGGGAGGCCCTGATTCTTAAGTTCTGAATATTGAATCTGCATTTATTTGTATCTATTCACAATTCTTAAATTAATCACAGAAATGAAAAATATTAATTTGCATTTATCAAATTAAGAATGGAAATATTCTTTATTCTAGTATTTTTTTACATTCAAATTACAATAACATTGGGCCTGATATTAGTAATATTTAAAGGAAAAACATATCAAGCTACTTGAAGCTTAATTTGTAGACAGATTTGAATAGTGAAAGCTTTAAGGGACCTCAGTGCCATTTTATTCTTTCTGCTTTTAATATCTGTTCTTAATCAAAATTCCTTTTTTGATTTTATGAACCATACTTACATACAAATAATAAATTCATGGACAACTTCATGCTTCTTTGCCTTAAGCCATAAATAGTGATGTGACTTTGCTTGGACTTAAATTATTAAAAATAAACTCCAATGAAGATGCAAATACATCATGACCTAATTATCTTTTTTTTAAGTTTGTTTATTTATTTATTTATTTATACAAGAACCAGGGTACAGACCAGATGTGCGGGAGGGTGAGAGGATTTACCAGAGACAGAGCGGGGAACAGAACAGGCAGACTGACGAAATACACTGCTGAGGGGAGGAGTGGGGGCGACAGGAGAGGTCTGCTGCGCCATGTGGGACCCTTGCCAGCCGGCAGGGATTGACCTGATGCTGCAGAGGCTGCGGACAGCTTCACAGTGCTGCTCTCAACTGCCTGCGCCACCAGGGGAGGCCATGACTATCTTTAATGTAGAAGGTAAGCATCCACATTTAATAATTTGTCATATTATTTATGTGTGGTTTGGCAAAGAGTTCACTTTAAAAGAGGTTCTAGCAATATTTTATGTATCAGGTTTCTGTGAGAGAAGTATAAGATGGTTTCTTAAAGAATGTGATGAGTAGAAGGAGTACAAGTTCAAAAATTATGAGAGTGCAGAAAAAGCCAAAAGAAAAGTTAATAGTAGTACAAGGGAGGGCCTCCCCGGTGGTGCAGCGGTTGAGCTCTGGGTTGCGGGGCTGCCGGGCGAGGGTCCCTCAGACCTCTCCTGCCACCCGCTGCTCCCCTCAGCAGTGTACTTTGTCGGTCTGCCTGTTCTGTTCCCTGCTCTGGCTCTGGTGGGTTCTCTCACCCTCACGCACTTCTGACTGTGTCCAGTGCTTCTATAAATAAATACATAAATCTTTAATAAAAATAATAAAAACATAGTAGTACAAGGGAAAGAATAGGTGGACAAACAGTAATTTCTGTCAAGGATTCAAAGCATTCATAGGGTCACGTTATTTTATAGAACAGTAGCATTTAAAGCAAAGAGTGCTGGTGTTTAGTGAATCTTTCTCTGCTATATTTCTCTTTCACTTCATTGATTAAAAATGTATGCAGGCACTCATAAACCTGATGTAAGTTTTTAGACCTTACATCAGGTTTGAACTTTATTTTTTTTTATGCATAGAAGAACTGGGGTGTAGGTCAGAGGTTGGGAGGAGTGGTGAGGGGATTCACCAGAGACAGAGTGGGGAGCAGAGCAGGTGAATCTACTGAAATACACTGCTGAAGAGAGCAGTGGACGAGACAGGAGAAGTCTGCTGAGCCAGGTGGGTTAGCTCCCTGGCCAGGGATCGAACTCAGGCATCAGTGGCTGTTGATAGCACAGAGATTGATAGCACAGAGATTTTAATCCCTGAGTCACCAGGGAGACCCTGAATTTTATTCTTGATAAGTAATATTTTTTTTTCCTATTATTGTTACTGTTATATTAAACCACAGATAGAACATTCTCTAAAAAAGATTACATGACAGGGAAAAAACATTGTCTACTAAGTATGTTGCAGATAGCAGATTTGAGTGGCATTAAGAATATGTGACTATGCTTATAAAGTTGGGCCAGACTGTAAATCAACATGAATGAATTTCTTTGAATAAGGCATTTAGGTGAATAAGGAGAGAAATGGTTTCTATAGTGTCATGTGGAGAACAGTGTAATGTCAGATTGAGACTATGGATGCAAGCCCAGTCCAAGAAAGGTATTTCTCCATCCTGTAGAAATGATTAAACAATATTGAGAACCTAACATTGCACTTATCATAAAGGTAGTAAGGATGTCTAGGAAACAAAGAGAGATGTGCAGTACAGTTGTGCAGCCCACATTTTAACTCTGGTTAATCATCCAGTCGTAGGATATCACCCCTTAAAAAAATGGCTTCAAAAAGACACTTTAGCTTTGTAGCTGTGTATTGCCAGCAAACTTATATTAATTATCTCGAGTCCTGGATCAAAGGGTAATAATAAGTTCAAGACAACAGATTTTCCATGGGCTGCACAAAGCTATAATGGAAAGCAAAGGCCAAGGCAGCAGAAAAACTCTTTTGATAAGCTATTAGCCATATTCTGGAAGTTTCTCAGAAATACCTGGAGTAAGAGGCATTTTCCATGGGACATAATTTCTGTTATGCCAAATGGGACTGATGTCACTGAAATGTTTGTTATTACACCTTACTCATTCATTAAGTCAACTGTGCAACAAGAACCCCTATTTATGTGGTGGTGCTACATTAGTTAATGGGATTGCAGTTACAAAGATGATAGCTATTGTACCTCTGTCACTAATCTGAAAGTCTAAAAAGAATCCTCTTTGCTTCCAGGCTTTTACAACTAGAGAAACTTGATTTCCATTACTTTCCAGGTATGCTCGTATGCTTGTTTGTGGAATGGATGTTGGTCAATTTACATAAAATAGATGAAGAACAGTGATCTGGAACTTTGTAATAGTATTTGAACTAATATTAATTCATATAGGAGATGAAATGAATGTTTACAAGTCCCTAAGTTAAAAGAGAGGTATTAAGAAAGAAAAAGATGATGACTCATTTGAAAGAAATAACAGACAAGGCATATGAGCAAACAGGATGTTCAGTACAGATGAAAGGAAATCAATGAGGAAAGCTACTTTCAAACTTTCAAAAATGAGTTGGCAGCATCAGTAATTGAGTAAGAACAAATGATTACATATGACAGAAAAGCAAGATGAGTTTAGTTTTGACCATGCTAAATACAAAAAAACATGGGTTTGATTTCAGAGTCAGCTTCAAAATGAACTTTTCTGGGTATTTAGCATAAATGGTTTTGGCGACAGTGAGCATGGGAGTGATTACTAAAAGTTAGCAAAGAGTTTTTTAAAATGACTGTGAAAGAGAGACACAGAAAAACCATGAAAATAATATCCCAGTAAGTGTAGGACAGAATTTCAAAAAGAAAAAGTGGTCAAAATATAACAAAACTGTTAAAGGATAAGATAAATAAAAAGAAGTCACTGAGTTGATTTTTGTGTATGGTGTGAGGTAGTGGTCAAGCTTCATTCTTTTGCATGTAGCGACCCAGTTTTCCCAGCACCATTTATTGAACAAACTTTCTTTGCTCCAATGCATATTCTTTGCTCCTTTGTCAAAGATTAGTTGACCATAAATCTGTGGGTTTATTTCTGGATTTTCTATTCGATTCCATTAGTCTGTATGTCTGTTCTTGTTCCAATACCATGCAGTTTTGATGATTATGGCTTTGTAGTATAAATCACTTGTCATCAGGGAAATGCAAATCAAAACTACCATGAGATACCATCTTACACCAGTGAGAATGGCACATATTAAAAAAACTAGCAACAACAAATGTTGGCGAGGGTGTGGAGAAAAAGGAACTCTTCTGCACTGTTGGTGGGAGTGCAAACTGGTCCAACCACTGTGGAAAGCTGTGTGGAGATTTCTGGACCTACTAAACATAGAGCTTCCATATGATCCAGCAATTCCACTCCTAGGTATTTACCCAAAGGACACAGAAACATCAATTCCAAAGAGCACCTGCACCCCTATGTTTATAGCAGCACTGTTTACAATAGCTAAGCTTTGGAAACAACCCAAATGCCCAAAAATAGATGACTGGATCAAGAAGATGTGGTACATATATACCATGGAATATTACTCAGCATTCAAAAAAGATAAACACATGCAATTTGCAGCAACATGGATGGCACTGGAAGGGATCATGCTCAGCGAAATAAGCCAAAAAGAAAAAGAAAAATACTGGATGGTCTCACTCATAGCAGGAATCTAGAAAACTTAAATAAGGGACCAGGAAAATGAATAACTATAAGAAAGTGAAAATCAAAATCAACAAAAAACTATGAACCAGAGACACTTTTAGGGGGGCGGGGGCGGGAGGGGAGGGATTGGGGTCAGAATGGGGGGGCTGCAATTGTATGGGGAATATAACAATAAAATTTATAAAAAAAAAAGTCACTGATTTTACAGTCAGAAAACATTAGTGATCTTAGCAAGCAATGTTTGTGTACGCAGGAATGGAAGACAGCAAAACAATCATATTCTTTTGGATTTCACAGACTAATTCAAAAAATTAATAGTAATCCTTTTATGCCAAGATGTAGACAGAAGAATTGTTCAGGATAAATTTCTACCATTTTACCTCTTTCATATCTTCGTAGTATAAGAAAAGTATTGGGTGTTCTTCTTTTTTCTTCCACCAGCTCTTAACGTGATCAAACCAAGGACCGTATGCCACTAAAACCAGGAACACAGTTTATTTCTCTAAGTATTCATCCAATTATTTTTTTTTCTGAGCAATAAGTTAAATTGTACAAATATTTTGTGGAATTTAGTTACTAAGGACACTGACAACATAGGCCATTTTTTTTTTAAAGTCAGACATTTATTGATATAGAACAATCAGATTAAAAACAAACCCCATATAAAGTACAAAGGAAGTATTGCAAATGAAAAAAACTTGACGTCCATAGATTATACTTGGCCTCAGAGAGAAGGACATTTTTCTTTTACAAAATACTGATATCGAGTATTTATCTAAGTACTTTAAATGTGTGTGTAAGAGAACTAACAAATGATCTGGGAAAGCTAAAGGTTTCTACTGTGAATAGAAACTGAGAATGTACTTTAAGCAACTGAAATGAGATTCAAATTACTTTCGTTAAGTTGATGAAAAATATTAGGTTTGCATATTGAATAGCATAATAAAATATTACATATATTTGATTCAATTTTTTGAAATGGTATTTGAATGTATTTATCATTAACTAAAAATTAAGTGTTTTGAAAGGAAAAATAACAACAGTGATTCTTAATAAGTTCATGAAAATTGATTCAATTAAAAAATTATTAAATTTTAACCACAGCTTACTTACCCTTTCCAGTTACAAATCTCTCCAGATATTCTCCCCAGGTGCCAGGAAGAGGTTCTAAGTTATTCATTAAATCAAAATGGTAATATGAGACTGCAACATCCTTGGCATTTCGAGCCAAATATATCATCTGTAAGGGAGGAAGAAAGAAATTAATTGAAAGTTAATTTAGGGAATATAAGCTAGCAAGGTAATAGAACTCCTCTTTCTTTGCGTTTTTTTAAAGATTTTATTTATTTATTTATACAAGAACTGGGGTATAGGCCAGATGCATGGGAGGGTGAGAGCATTCACCAGAGACAGAGTGGGGAACAGAACAGGCAGACTGATGAAATACACTGCTGAGGAGTGCAGCAGGCAAGACAGGAGAGGTCTGCTGCGCCATGTGGGGCCCTTGGCGGCCAGCTGGGATCAAACCCATGATGCAGAGGCTGCTGACAGCCTCACAGCACTGCGCTCAACCGCCTGCACCACAAGGAGGCCCTTTCTTTGCATTCTTTCCAGCAACTGTTGAGGGTCTTTCTAACCTGTACCGTTCTCAGCGGTGTGAGTTGACCTCATTATAGTTTCTACCTGCATCTCTCTCTTATTAAAAATTATGATGATTTTTTTTCATGCATCTGTTGGTCTTCTGGAAATCCTCTTTAGTGAATTGTCTGCAGCTATGTGGCTGATTTATTAATTGGGCTGTTTATTTATTGTTAAATTGCATAATTTTTTTATCATAGATATAAACACCTTGTCAGTTGCGTAATGTGTAAATATTTCTTTCTATTTAGCAGGTGTCTTATTAATCTGCTTATATTTTCTTTAGCTGTGTAAGACTTTTTAAATCTGAGTATATTCCAGTTGTTGATTTTTACTTTTATTACCCTTGCTAATGTGAGCAACTCCCCAAAAACATCTTCGTCACTGATGTAATGAAATGCATTGCCAATAATTTCTACTACTTATTTTATTGCTGTAGTTCTTATTTCTAAATCTGTAATTTTAAATTTATTTTTTTGCAGGAGTTAGAGAGTAAACCAACTTTATTCTTTTACATGTGGCCATCTGGTTTTCCCAGCATCATTTATTTATGAGACTTTCCTTTTTGTGTTGTATTGTCATAGTGCCTTTATCATTTATTTAATATTGATATAGATTTCAATTTATTTTTGGCCTCTTGATTTGGTTCCATTGACCCAGTTGTTTATTTTTATGTCAATACCATATTGTTTTAACTGTTATTTTATTGGATAGCTTAAAACTAGATAACATGATGTTTCTGTTTCATCTCCCTTTCCTCAGGATTTCTTTGCTATTTGAGGACTTTTATGGTTCTTTTATGCTTTATAATAATTTCTTATAAGAATATTGTTGGTAATTTGATGGTGACTGCATTAAATTTATATATTACTTTTGTTAGAATAGTCATTTTAATTGTATTGATTTAAATCTGGAAAGCTTGAGAATGTAGGTTTAGACTAGAATATCTACATTTCTTAATGAAACAATTTCTTATATTACTCACTTCTCAAGTAAAACATTTGAACATTTGCTCACTATGTGAAAGAGTAAAGGAGTAAGATAACACTTAAAAATGTCGTAGTCTAAAGTATACCTTGCAGTTGTTTTCCCAGAAAGACTTAGGAAGAAGATCAATTGGAAGATGTGTCTTCACCACCCGGGGTGATGGAGTCTCCTCTAATTGTTCTACACCTGGGAAAATGTAATTTGAAATACAGAGATATTAGTCTCCATGGAACACATTCTGTATTTTTCTTTTTTTAAAAAAGAATTATGTCTGACTCACTCATTTTAAGAAACCCTATATTTTGAATTTAAAGCAATCTTATGCTTCAAGTCAGTCCTGAACTTCAGTTCTATAGCATTGACCCTCTGAATTCAGTCAGCCACACAATAGGAGTGATACTTTCTCAGTTGGTCCTTCTTGGCTTATGTGCTTCACTAACTCCAGTAGGAGAGAAAATTTGGTTACTACTCTTTAAGATGGCCTACATGTCCTCTTTCTTCTTATTCCAGATATTCAGCAGCATTTGAGAACCACACCTTGCCTTATGAATCCTTCCACATGCCTAAAGAACATCATATACTTCTAATTCTCACTTAGCTCACTAAGTATTTCTTTTCAGTTTCCTTTGCTAGCTCCTCTTTTTCTACCAAGCCTCTTCATGTTGGCATTTTTCATAGTTATATCCTGCTGTTCTCTTTGCTCTACACACTTCAAATAATATAATTGAATCTGAATATTTGAAATATCAAATGACCTCTCAAACAATATGTCTATATTAAATTGTTAGTAACCTGATCCCTAAATATATTACTTTACAGCTATTTTCCATATGCTCCATAGTCCCTTCAATGATCAAGATAAAATTTTGGGAGTCATTTTTCATTTTGTAATTTTCCTCATGTTATATAGACCATCAAAGAGCCAAAAATAGGGCCTCCCTGGTGGCGCAGGGGTTAAAGTCTCAGTGCTATCAACCATTGCCAGCCACTGCGGCATGAGTTCAATCCCCAGCCAGGGAGCTGACCCACATGGTGCTGCAGACCTCTCCTTTCTCACCCACTTCTCCCCTCCCCTTCACTAAATCCACCTGCTCTGCTCCCCACTCTGTCTCTGATGATTCTTCTCACACACCCCCATACACCTCTGGCCTACACCCCAGTTCTTGTATGTGTAAATAAATCTTTAAAAAACAAGCCAAAAATATATTTTTTCTAGTTTCCCAATCTCATCTTCATACAGCATCCAGTGAGGTCTTTATATTTAAAGAAACAGCAATATAAATTCTAACTATTTTTTGAATGCAATTCATATCTTTCTCATTGTGTTTAGAATAAAATTAAAGAATCTTAAGAATTAGAAACCCAAGATGATTTGTGCTTTTCTAATCTCCAATTGATTTGCAACCCACTTTTCCTTTCTTCCATTCAATTTCTCTTGCTGTCTTGTACTACACCAAGGTATACATAGATTTAGATGTCAATTATGAATAGATATCTCTAAACATTTATTCTAAAGTAAGTTCTCCAGGGCCTTCCCTGGTGGGGCACAGGCGGTTGAGCGCCACACTGTGAAGCTGTCTGCAGCCTCTGCAGCAGGGGTTCGATACTGGTCTGCCGGCTATGGTCCCACATGGAGCAGCAAACCTCGCCTGTCTCACTCACTGCTCCCCTCAGCAGTATATTTCATCAGTCTGCCTGTTCTGTTCCCCACTCTGTCTCTGGTGAATGCTCTCACCCTCCCGCACATCTGACCTGTACCCCGGTTCTTGTATAAAAATAAATAAATCTTTAATAAATAAATAAATAAAGTAAGCTATCCTTTTTTTCATAGAATCTTATTATTTGGACATGCGAGACTAATGGTATTCACATATTATTAATTTACTTATTAAATGTAACTATTACCATAAACTCCTTGGGGAGGTTACTAGTCTACTAATATTTTTTGCTAGACATAGCACAGTGCATAAATTCTTCTGAAGCACCCAATGAATATTTGTGGAATGAAAAAAATGAACTGAATTAATAATAAATTTTATGTAGTAGGAGATAATTATTTAATTACAACAATGTCCTAACTAGAAGTTCATTGTTTTAATCTGACAAATTCTAAAGGTCACAAAAAGTAAGGATTTTTTTATGTTACCAACTGTATTTTTAGTTGTTTTCATTAATAAAATTCCTTCTTCTTTGGTTATTGTAACTTCATATGTAATGATCTAAACTAGTCTCTCTTTATACCTTGGTAATTGTCCTACACAAAAACTTCCATTTATGTTACCAAATCTCTATTTTCTGTGTATGGAAATCATAAGTGCAATAATTAATATGCTATATAAATTACATTACAAAATTATAATTCCCAGGTGGTTTAAGATTACCTGAAGTTCTTATTCCAGGGAGAGCCATTTCCAACATTGGGACTTTAACATTAATAAAATCTCGCTTACATTTTTCAACATCTCCATTATTTAGAACCATGTCCACAATTTCACTAACCCAAGTGGTACCTGTGGTAGAATGAAACATTTTTATATAATCATCACCCACATCTGGGAGCAACAAAGTACTTATCTGAAGCCTGCCATTTTTCTTACTCTATTAGAAAACTAGTTCTGAAGAGATTCTCTTTCTATGCCCCAAGTGCCCAATTTTAATATATACAAAGTAGATAATTAGACTGACTGCTAGGAATATGAATTTAGGGTAATGCTGATTTTAAAAAGGAGCTGATTTTTCAGAAAACAAAGGTTGAAATCAGACATGCTGTTAGGCCACAACACTCACCTGATTTGGGATAAGTGGCTATTACAATATCATCTGGCTTGCTACGGAATTCCTCAATCCTTTCCCAGTTGTTTGCAAAAGAATAGATCATAGGATAGCCATGAACCATCTTCAGATCTTTTCTCTGGAAGTCTTCAAGGGAAGTCATTTTTGTACTAGACTGCACAAATTCTTGGTACAATACTGACAGATCATGAGGGAAAAAAGGTATAATAATCAGAAGCTGAGTAACTACGATTAATCTTAAGACATTATAACAAGAAAAAAATTAAAATTGACCTTTAACACACTAAGCACACAGAGATCTAAATACAAAGGGCATTTTTGTGTGTATAAAGTTATAGATTGCAAGAGCAGCTACTGGCTTAGTGACAAGAGGAACAAAGGTCTTTAGTTGAAACTGAAAAGAAATGGAATCGCTTATATCACTTTGAATTGAAAATCACATTTCTTGAAAGTACGCTAAAAGATATCTGGACTTATGGCAAAATAAATAAACCAATTATCATTATTCTTCAGTTGTATTTCATTATTCCTTGCAAGAGACTTATTCTTTCTCACATTTGTTTTTCTGTTCATAATGCATTTGTTTCTATGATAGTTTTTGCTCTGTACCTGGTTTTGACTAATTGAATTAATATATGCCTGGAATGATTATTGGGGTGTGTGTGTGTGTGTGTGTGTGTGTGTGTGCCCACGCACGCACTATTTAGATTCTTGGAAATGTGGGTTTACAGTCATTATTTATCCAACTATTTGCTATGTCTTTCCTCTCTTATGTCTGAGACTCTCCAGACCATATGAAGTTGTCTATAGCTCACAGAATTTTTTTCTTGCTTTGCATTTCATTTTGCATAATATGTACAGCTGTACTCCAAGTTTACTAACCTTTACTTATGCAGTGTGTAATCTGATGCTAATCCCATCCAAAGTATTTTATCTCAAACATTGTAGTTGTCATGTCTAGAAGATAATTTTAATAATGATTGTATTTTTTCTGTCTCAACTTTTCAGGCATATTGAATACAGTTGAGGTAACTATTTTAATATCATATTTGTTAATTCTGGTATCTTTATTCTAGATTGTTTTAAATTGAATATTTTTTTCTTTTCAATATGATTACCTTTTGCCTGCTTTCATGCCTGGTATTTTTTTACTGAATATCTGGTATTGTGCTCGAATTTACCCTCCATCAGAAAATTATTTTGAGGCACTAAGCTGTGGAAACCATTGGATTCATTTGATGTGTTTGCTATTTACTAGCATTTGTTTTGGTTGTTTCATACAAGAGGGTAAATCTGGTGCCTGTTACTTTATCTTGCTTAAAAGCTAATGATAGTTAATTTTATGTGTCACCTTGACTAGGTCACTAGTCAAGGCTTTCACATATTTGGCAAAATGTTATTCTCTATACTTCTGTGAGGGTGTTTTGGGATCAGATTGTACTTAAATTAGTATGTTCAATAAAGTTGATTGACTTCTGCAATGTAGGTGGGCCTTATTCAATCAGTTGATGGCCTGACTAGAACAACAAGGTTGAAGCTTCCCCCAAGTAAGAGAGAATGTGTCCTGCCTGATACCTTCAATATTTATATCACTTTTCTTCTTTGTTCAGACTGGGATTAAAATATCAACCTTTCATGGGCCTAGCCCCTGATAACCTTTGAACTGAAATATCACATCAGATCACCTTACTGTTAGGTCTTTAAACTCATAATGGAACTAAATAATCAGTTAATCTAGATCACCAACCTACCAGTTCATCCTGCAGATCTTGGAACTTGCCTTTCTCTAAAATTACATACACTAATTATGTATAATTAATCTCTATGTGTATGTATATATGTGTATATAAATGCACACATGTATATATAATATAAATATTGCTTTGAATACTCTTTGGTTAGTAACTATTACTACCATAATAATATTAACTCTGAATTAGCATCTCATTAACCTGCTAAGCTTTTGAAAATATTAATGTACAGAATTTTTGAAAATATTTTGGCTCCTATGAGACTAGTAGTCAGGGTTCTTCAGAAACAGAACCAATAGGAGATTATATATAGAAATAATAATAATATAGTTTATGTATATTTATTTCTATCTATATATATAAATGAAGATATACATCTATGTATATAAAGAGAGGGAATCTATTATAAGAAATTGACTCACACAGTAATGAGGAGGCTTATTCACATAGGGGAGGAGGGAGGAGAAAACAAAACTAATATTTGACTAAATATCTGGACTCCCTATGACCCTATCAAGTTGACATAAAATTAACCATCACAGAAATTCATCATTTACTTGTTTCCACTTCATTTTCACTGAACTTTATAAGTAATTTTCTTGTCTTGCTCTTACTAGTATTTTTCATTTTATGGCCCTCCCAAGTCTATGCCCTTTAACAGAATGTAAACATTTTAGAAATATAAGTGTAGCAGTCATAGGATCCTTCATAATTTATTGCTTCACTTATTTCTGAGTACCTGTCAATCAATAAACATAATGTATACAATGTATACCAATGTAACTATAGCTTGAATTAATAATTTGAGATGAAAATCATAGATGAGTTTATATTACCTCTACTAAAATACATAAAACTAGACTTCAAAGATTGCCACTTCTAGAGAGACAAATATAATTTCTGTCAGACAAATAGCTGTTATTTGTAAGTAATTTGATCATCCAGTTCCTGAAGGATGCTTTAAACAGTGAATTCACGTAAGTTTTCCATAGTCACTTGTATGATGGGAGCCACATATAAAACAGTCATTTAAAAGCTAGCTGTGGCTTAAACAGGTGTGCCTAAAATTGATTTGAATAGAAAGCATTCTTTTGATTGGGAAAAACATGTTGTAACAAGTTGGTGTTATAGAGGTAACTCCTCCAACCCACCCTAACACTCCAAAAAAATTCTAGAGGAGAGAAATCGGAACAAAAATTTCTTCATTTCACACTGTAAGATATGCATTATATGTCACATTTTTATACATTATTATTAATGGGTGTACACACAAAAACAAAGCTTTTTATTTCCCCATTTAAATCTGTTATTAAATAAGGGTTCTGGGCCTACCCTGATGGCACAGGCAGTTGAGCACAGCGCTGTGAAGCTGGACGCAGCCTCTCCAGCGCTGGTTCAATCTCGGCCGTCAGGCGAGGGTCCCACATGGCGCAGCAGACCTCTCCTGTCTTGCCCACTGCTCCCCTCAGCAGTGTATTTCGTCCATCAGCCTGTTGTGTTCCCCGCTCTGTCTCTGGTGAATCCTCTCACCCTCCCGCACATCTGGCCTGTACCCCGGTTCTTGCATAAATAAATAATAAAATAATTAAATATTTCATATTAAGTTGTTACTTTCTATATACTTTTTAAAAAAGATTTATTTATTTATTTATGCAAGAACCGGGGTACAGGTTAGATGCCTGGGAGGGTGAGATGATTCATCAGAGACAGAGCAGGGAACACAACAGGCAGACAGACCAAAGACACTGCTGAGGGGAGCAGAGGGCATGACAGGAGAGGACTGCTTCACTATGTGAGACCCTCCACTGCAGGGATCGAACCCACACTGAAGAGCCTGCAGACAGCTTCACAGTGCAGTGCTCAACCGCTTGCACCACTTTTCAATTATCCTCTATTTTTGGTAAAATATCTGGTTAGATTAATAGTTCTTTGTTAGTGTAGAAGGAGGATCTTATGAAAAAATAATTCTCTTTTAAAGCATGAAATACTATGGAACATGTCAGAAGTCTCAAAAAGGGAAAGATAACTTGGTTGGTCAAGAAGTTAGCAGAGAAAGAGTAGAAAAATTGAAATTGAGTCTAAGTACAACATTAGGAGTGAAGTAGATACTGAAATACTGAATAAATTGATGAAAAATCTTGCACTTTCCATTCAGAATCTTCTAGAACTTGAGGATAGTCTTAATTTCCCTGCTTGGTTATAAAGGAATGAGTGACAGTAGAAGTCAATATAGGATAATCATATATTAGATTTGAATTTTAATAATAAATGAAAGAATTTTCCTTAAATAATTTATTCTATTAATTTTGTAGAAAATATTTCTTCCTAGGTTATGTAAAACATATATAAATCCCAAACTTTATTTGAATGCTATTTAGTAGATTTACAGCTCCATTTACCAACTCTTTTTATGCATGCAGGTTATTATGGGAAAGCAACTAAATATTGAGAACACAGATTCCTTTTCATAATATCTGCTATAAAGCCTATGAACAAAATTGTTCCCAAAATAGTAGGTGGTTAACATATGTTATATATTAATAACATTATTCCTGACTAAATTTTATGTTTTATGCCATCTTTTTCATTTCTTCATTTATCTATTTAATTGCACTATTTTATATTTAATTAATTTATTCATAATCTCCTTTCAAATATAGTCATTTACAAGCACCAAATACTATTGGCATCAACTGAGGGCTTGCTAGATATGCAGCCCTAATCCAGTATCAGAATCTATAATTTAACAACAACTATCCCAAGTAATTTTTATGCAAAAGAAAAACTGAAAACCAAGACTTTAACCACTTTTAATCTTTTTTCTAACTATATAAGGTATATAAAAATGGTTTAGCAAGCCAATCAAGTGTCTTCAAGGAAATAAATTACATTGATTTACTTAATATATACTGTCATTACCCACCTGAAGATTTTATTTTGTAGATGAGATTAGGAAAGAAAATTTGAGATTCTTTTCAAAGACACAAACAAGTGAGTGGCAAACCAGAAATGGACTTCAGTTTTCCCAGCTCTGTTCACTTGGTCACACCGCAAATCTGCCTTGGGTGGGCCCAATCTAGAGTGAAAGAACGTCAGTGATTTATCTCATTAAAATAAGAGTGTTTATCAACAATGGATAGATCAACAAGACAAAAAATAAGTAAAGAAACCAAAGCTCTAAATAAAGACCTAGAGCAATTGGGCTTAACAGACATCTATAGAACACTAAACCCCAAAAAAACGGAGTACACATTTTTCTCAAGCGCACACGGATCATTCTCCAGGATCGATCACATACTGGGGCACAAGACAAACATCAACAGATACACCAAGATTGAAATTATATCAACCATCTTTTCTGACCATGAAGGCATCAAACTAGAAATAAACCATAAAAAGAAGGCAAGGAACTTTCCTACCTCATGGAGATTAAAAACCACACTACTGGAAGACCATTGGACTAATGAGGAGATCAAAGAAGAAATTAAAAAATTTTTTGAATTGAACGACAAGGAGGACACCAATATCCTAAATGTATGGGATGCAGCAAAAGCAGTAATAAGAGGAAAATATATAGCAATAGAAGCTCACATCAAGAAACAAGAAAGAACGCAAAGAAACAACCTAATCTCGAAGCTCAAAGATCTAGAAAAAGAACAACAAAAAAACCCCAAAACCAGTAGAAGAAAAGAAATAATAAAAACCAAAGCAGAAATAAATGAAATTGAAACTAAAAAAACAATCCAAAAGATCAATGAAACCAAGAGCTGGTTCTTTGAAAAATTCAATAAAATAGACAAACCCCTAGCCAGGCTCACAAAGGAAAAAAGGGAGAAAGCACAAATAAACAGGATCATCAATGAAAGAGGAGAAATCACAACGGACACAGCAGAAATCAAAAGAATAATCAGTAACTACTATGAACAGTTATATGGAAAAAAGTTTAACAATCTAGAGGAGATGGACAAATTCCTACAACTCTACAATCACCCAAAGCTAGATAAAGAAGAAATAGAACACCTAAACAGACCAATTACAATTAGCGAAATTGAAATGGTAATCAAAAACCTCCCCAAAAACAAAAGCCCAGGACCTGATGGATTTACAAATGAATTCTACCAAACATTCAGAGACGAATTAGTGCCTATCCTTCACAAACTCTTCCAAAAAATTGAGAAGGAAGGGACAATACCAAACACGTTTTATGAAGCCAACATTACACTAATACCAAAACCGAACAAGGACAACACAAAAAAGGAAAACTACAGGCCAATCTCCTTAATGAACACTGATGCAAAAATCCTCAATAAAATTTTAGCTATCAGAATCCAACAATGTATCCATAAGATAATTCACCACGACCAAGTAGGATTCATTCCAGGGACACAAGGATGGTTTAACATCTGAAAATCAATCAACATTATCCAACGCATCAACAAAAAGAAATATAAAAACCATATGATAATATCAATAGATGCTGAGAAAGCTTTCGACAAAGTGCAACACCCATTCATGATAAAAGCCCTTGAAATTCTTGGGATACAAGGAACATACCTCAACATCATAAAGGCCATCTATGACAAGCCAACAGCCAGTATCATTCTCAATGGTGAAAAGCTGAAAGCAATTCCATTAAGATCTGGAACAAGACAAGGATGTCCACTCTCACCATTGCTTTTCAATATAATACTGGAAGTCCTAGCCAGGGCAATAAGACAAGAGAAAGACATCCAAGGAATCCAAATAGGAAAAGAAGAAGTCAAACTATCACTATTTGCAGACGATATGATATTATACATAGAGAACCCCAAAAACTCCACAGAAAAGCTAATTCAACTCATCAATCAGTTCAGTAAAGTGGCAGGATACAAAATCAACACGCAAAAGTCAGTAGCCTTCCTATACACAAACAATAAATCTGAAGAAGAAGAAATCAAAAAGACCATCCCTTTTGTTATTGAAACAAAAAAAATCAAATATTTGGGAATAAATCTAACAAAAGAGGTAAAGGACCAATACAAAGAAAACTATAAAACACTGTTAAAAGAAATAGAAGAAGACACAAAGAAATGGAGAGACATCCCCTGCTCATGGATTGGAAGAATAAACATTATTAAAATGGCCATCCTTCCAAAAGCAATATACAGATTCAATGCTATTCCAATCAAAATTTCAATGTCATTCTTCAAAGAAATAGAACAATTATTGATGAAATTCATATGGAATCACAAAAAACCCCGAATAGCCAAAGCTCTCCTGAAAAAAAGAGAAGGGAATGGAGGCATCAGACTCCCAGACTTCAAACTATACTACAAAGCCATAATCATCAAAACTGCATGGTATTGGAACAAGAACAGACATACAGACCAATGGAATCGAATAGAAAATCCAGAAATAAACCCACAGATTTATGGTCAACTAATCTTTGACAAAGGAGCAAAGAATATGCATTGGAGCAAAGAAAGTTTGTTCAATAAATGGTGCTGGGAAAACTGGGTCGCTACATGCAAAAGAATGAAGCTTGACCACCACCTCACACCATACACAAAAATCAACTCAAAATGGATTAAAGAACTAGACATAAGACCTGAAACCATAAAATATATAGAAGGAAATATAGGCGAAACACTATGTGATTTGCACATCAAAGACATCTTTACAGACACATCACCCAAAGCAGTGATAGTGAAGGCAAAGATAAACAGCTGGGACTACATCAAATTAAAGAGCTTTTGCACAGCAAAAGAGACAATAACAAAAACAAAGAGAAACCCCACCAACTGGGAGAACATTTTTGCACCCAACACTAATGATAAAGGACTGATCACAAAAATCTGCAAAGAGCTGATGAGACTCAACAACAACAAAGAAAATAATCCAGTCAAAAAATGGGCAGAAGAGCTAAAAAGAAACTTCTCTGAAGAGGAAATGCAAATGGCCAACAGGCATATGAAAAAATGTTCAACATCACTTGTCATCAGGGAAATGCAAATCAAAACTACCATGAGATACCATCTTACACCAGTGAGAATGGCACATATTAAAAAAACTAGCAACAACAAATGTTGGCGAGGGTGTGGAGAAAAAGGAACTCTTCTGCACTGTTGGTGGGAGTGCAAACTGGTCCAACCACTGTGGAAAGCTGTGTGGAGATTTCTGGACCTACTAAACATAGAGCTTCCATATGATCCAGCAATTCCACTCCTAGGTATTTACCCAAAGGACACAGAAACATCAATTCCAAAGAACACCTGCACCCCTATGTTTATAGCAGCACTGTTTACAATAGCTAAGCTTTGGAAACAACCCAAATGCCCAAAAATAGATGACTGGATCAAGAAGATGTGGTACATATATACCATGGAATATTACTCAGCATTCAAAAAAGATAAACACATGCAATTTGCTGCAACATGGATGGCGCTGGAAGGGATCATGCTCAGCGAAATAAGCCAAAAAGAAAAAGAAAAATACCGGATGGTCTCACTCATAGCAGGAATCTAGAAAACTTAAATAAGGGACCAGGAAAATGAATAACTATAAGAAAGTGAAAATCAAAATCAACAAAAAACTATGAACCAGAGACACTTTTAGGGGGGCGGGGGCGGGAGGGGAGGGATTGGGGTCAGAATGGGGGGCTGCAATTGTATGGGGAATATAACAATAAAATTTATAAAAAAAAATAATAAAAAAAAATAAAATAAGAGTGTTCACAGTTTGTAAGAAGAATTTTCTTTCACAAAACAAACTTTCCCCTGACAGAAAGCTCACATGCCACAAAAGTGTTGTTAGAAAAGGATGAACATGAGTAACAAAATGAAAATAAGGCAGCCGATTTTAAATACATGCTAGTCACATCAGGAAAGAGGGTGCAACCAATTCAGGAAACTGAAGTAGAATTGCCTCACTGTGACCAGGGGATGATGATGAGTTCACAACTTTAAACGGGTAGCTGGTTGTAGGGAAAAAGGTGGCATAAGATAATTGGCATTATGCCAGGTATCTGGACGCTAGTTTCTTCATGATATTTACTTTAAAAAATAAACCTAAAAATCCTTTAAATCCTACCAGAAAATGACAATTTTAGGTGATTATGTTAAGTCTGCATGATACCACAAGTTCTCTTATTAAAATGAGCCATAGTTGAATATTAAAAAGATTGAAATTGACTTTAAAGAAGCTTAATGGAATAAAAGAAAAAAAATAAAACAATGTCCTTCTGAGGAGAAACTAACCAGGACATCTGACATAAACACTGAGATTCTTCTAATGAGAAAAAAAATTTCTTCCTTTTTGTTCCACCCTAACAAATTCAGCTTCATGTGGTCCACAATGAACTCAGCTACAGAAATAAATGCAGTGAACAATGTAGTCATATTCTGGAAAGTGCTTTTAAAATATTGTGTGTGAGAGTGAAGGAAAGATGGGAACAAAGAAATCAGACTTCAAGTGCATTCCTTTTTCCTTTATGAAGCTCAGATTTTTGCCAGAAGACCCCAATCCTGGCAGGCTTTAGATGAATTCCACTGAACCCAGAAAAATGAAAGTAATCATTGACAATCTAAAATATTCTGCACAGGATAAACAATACTGAACTTCCTCCTGTGGGGAAATTGGATTTCGGCAAAAACATTAAAATTACAAGCATGTGTTCAAAACGGAAATCATTAGTGGACACAATGCTCTGGGGATATAAAACTAGAACATCAGGAAAAGATACTTAGAAAAGCAAAGTTTACCTATAATTAAACGGCCTTTTCAGTTTTCATATTCAGTCAGTGGTGCTGCTGCCGTAAGGGAATGTTGGCAGCGATGGTAGTTCCCAGAGGCTGGCACAAGAGAAGTCCTGTAAGGTTCACTCTGTGTCCAGAAAAAAATAAATTCAAGGATTTGATGTGAGTGTGGCAATCATTGACTTTACAGGCAGTTATGAGATCAAAAAAAGTTTTAACTACACATACATACACACACATTCAGTCCCTGCTTTTTTAACAACTATCAGAGTCATCAAGCACTAGAAGGAAATGGATCAGGGTGGTGGCCAGTAGTAAACAAAGTCGCAGACTGCCAAGATTTAAAAGTTCCCACAAGGCTCTGAAGGCTCCAGAGAAATGAACAGGGAAGGAAGCTGGAGTCAGTGACTGGAAGCTTGTCTTCTCTACAATCTTTAAGAATGTCTTCTAATAATTTTTCTCATGATAGGAAGTCAGTGTGTGTGTGTGTGTGTGTATTCATCTGGAAGAAACATGCTTTTCTAATATCATGGCAAGAGCAAACATACAAACATACAAGCATACATAAGATGAACTAGCAACTTTGGCACAGAAACAAAAGCAGAAGTGATGGTTTCAGAATGTACTTGCTTTGTCATTATTATTTCTGCAACCTCGCAATTCTCTCTCTCTCTCTCTTTCTCTTTCTCTCTTTCTCATGTTAAGTCACATACACACAGAGAGAGTAGAAACATGAACGTGGAGAAGAAATTTTGTCCCCCAAAAAGGCTCCTGTCCTCCAACCCCACTAATTCCATCCCCATATAAGTCTCTTTTATGTTTTCCTTTTGTTTTTTGATGGTTCACTGTTGCAGGTGGGAGAACTGCATTGAGCCCTCCTTTTTGGGACAT
Organism: Talpa europaea; assembly: GCF_964194135.1. Taxonomy (NCBI): domain Eukaryota; kingdom Metazoa; phylum Chordata; class Mammalia; order Eulipotyphla; family Talpidae; genus Talpa; species Talpa europaea. Next base: position 104,172,508 of record NC_140071.1, on the reverse strand, counting down.
GTCATTTTATTTTATGAAGGTTGGCATGAACCACCACCTCAGCCACCATAAAAGACTCTCTTTTGTTCTAACGGCCAGACTCAATCCTTTGTTAAAGGCACTTGTCATAAATTTGCTGCAGCTACAATAAGCAAACCATTGCCCTGGCGATTATAGCTGTTTTGGCCTGAGCAGTCAAAGAGCTCAGACAAAACTGGTACATTCTTTTAGAACCTCCATTTTACTTACATATTCTTAAGCAATTTTTAAAAAAACATGTTTGTGTCTTTAAAAGATTTAGCTAACAAAAGCACTCCATGACATACCTCTTCAAAACATCTTTGGATACTCATTCCCAGAAGCAAAGAAAATGAAGGAAAATAATAATAATAAAATAATAAAAATAATAATAATCAGCTGGACTACATCAAATGAAAAAGTTTCTGCACAGCAAGAGACATAGTAACCAAAATGAAGAGACATCCCATGGAATGGGAGAAAATATTTGTGCACCATACAACTAAGGGAATAATATCAGAGATCTACAAAGAGCTTAACAACTCAACAAAAACAAAGCATATGACTCAGTCAAAAAAAATGGGCAGCAGAGCTAATTTGAAGGGAGGCCTACACTCTTATGTTGATCGAAGCACCATTTACATAAGCTTAGATATGGAAACAACCTCAATGTCCCAAAACAGATGACTGAAACAAGAAGATGTGGTACATGCACACAATGGAATACTACTCAGGGATCATAAAAGATAAACTTATGCCATTTGCAACCACATAGATGGCACTGGAAGGGATTTTGCTAAGTGAAATAAGTCAGAAAAGGAAAAAAGGAAAATATTGGATGGTCTCACTTATAGGGGGAATATGGGGTAACTGAATAAAGGATCTGGAAAAAGACAAAACTTGCAGGCAAACCATAGATCTGAGGTATACATCAGGGAAGAGGGATAGAAAGGGGTCAAAACAGAGGAGGAAGGAACAAAGGTACTATGGTTATGGTCACAGGTGCTGCAGTGGTGGGAGAATAATGGGAAATACACATGACTGGAGACATCAAATATTGTACAAAAAAAATGAAAAAAACATGGAAGACAATAAATAAATAAAATAAAAGATGTATCCAAGAGATTCCTAATTTTATTTGTTGGCCAGAGTCATTTTACTTTTGGTTTGCATGAGGGGTAGAAGAATCTGTGAGAATACTAAGAGAAATGTAGACGTTTATGAGAGAATATAGAGACAAAATGTTTACATGCACCTGGTATAGTTGTATTTTATTGTTGTTGTGGGAAACTTCTCAGTGCATTAGGCACACAATTCTGAAAAGTACTGCTCTCCAGCATATTAATGCCAATCTGTATTTCTTTTATCGAGAACCTAGAACATCTGATTTTTCTGAGATGAACTCTAAAATGCTTTGTTCATTTCTGTATGATTTTGTGACAGAAAAGTAAGGCTATTTTATTTTTCATTTTGATGACACATAAATACACAGGCTCCCAAATCACTTTCTATTCCTGCCAACCTTCATAAATAAAATCAAATGATAAGAACCAAAAATACAAGGTCAATACAGTTCTCCTACCTGTAACAGTGAGCCATCAAAATACAAAAGTTGAATAAATTGTATTTTCAATTACATATACAGATCTATCTTTGGAAATAAACTTTGCAGTTTTATTTTATTTATTTATTTATTTTTAATTTAAAGATTTTTTTATTTGTTTGTTTGCTTGTTTATTTATTTATACAATATCTGGGGTACAGGCCAGAGGTACCAGAGGATGAGAGGATTCACCAGAGACAGAGCAGGGAGCAGAACAGGCAGACGGACCGAAGCCACTGCTGAGGGGAGCAGCGGGCAAGTCAGGAGAGATCTGCTGGGCCATGTGGGATCTCCCTGGCCATGCTGCAGAGGCTGCGGACAGCTTCACAGAGCTGCACTCAACTACCTGTGCCACAGGGGAGACCTGCACTGTTATTTTAAAACCAACTAAATGGGCAAGATAATAAAAGATCATTTAGATATCCTGCACAGGCAAACTTGGAGACCTTTGGAATTATACTTCAGCCTTTGTTAAGTTTATCAGGGAAGTAGGTATTAGAAGAATCAGGGAAGCCACCATTAATGAAGTTATGGAAAACTACAGTAGGCACACTGAAAGTAGAGGCAAGGTCTAATGGTCAAGAAGGAGGACTATAAAACAAGGTCCCTGGACTATAAAAGTCAAACTCCATAATTTATCAACGTGGTGAATTGGAGTTGAACCCTAACCTATCCATGTATCCATTGCTCCATTAGGATGAATAATAACATCTTCTTTATACATTTTTTTTAATATGGGAAATTGTGCATAATACAAACTTTGCCATCTTAGCTATTTTTAAGTGCAAAATTCAGTAATGTTAAGTATATTCACACTGTAGTGCAACCAGTCTCTAGAAATGTTTCATTTTGCAAGACTGAAACTGCATAACCCTTACAAAACAATTCTCCAATTCCATTTGAAATCACTACTCTTGGTAGTTCATATAAGTGCAATCATACAATATTTGTCTTTTTGTGACTACCTTATTTCATTTAACATAGTGTTCTCAAGGTCCGTTTATATCAGTACACATGCCAAAATTCCTTGTTAAGACTGAATAAACTCCCTTTGTGTGTATATATAAACTTGTTTCTCAGGTTATCCTTGGAGAGTTTGCATTTATCTTTTGGTATTGTGGATAATGTTGCTATGAATATGATAAGAAAATTTGTATTTGAGACTCCTCTTTCACTTTTTTTATATAAATACCACAATGTAAATTACTAGATCATATGGTAATTATATTTCTAAGTTTTTGAGGACCCACCAAACTGTTTTCAATATTTTATGTTTCCATCAACAATGCAGTAAGGTTTTAATTTCTCTATATAGTTGGTGTGATTATTAAATGAGTTTACACAAATGATGTACTTAGGTTACATTCCAGCCATTATACATTTTCAAAGCATTTGATTAGTCTTAATGTTCTTATTAAATATACAGTTCTTGGGGCCTCCCTGGTGGTGCAGGCAGTTGAGCACTGCACACGGTTGAGCGCCGCACTGTGAAGCTGTCCACTACCTCTGCAACGCGGGTTCAATTCTGGCTGGCCAGGGAGAATCCCACAGGGCGAAGCAGACCTCTCCTGTCTCGCCCACTGCTCCCCCCAGCAGTGTTTCGTCAGTCTGCCTGTTCTGCTCCCCACTCTGTCTCTGGTGAATACTCTCACCCTCCTGCACATCAGACCTATACCCCGGTTCTTGTATAAAAATAAATAAACTTTAAAAAAAATTTTAAAAATATAGTTCTCAAATTATAAAGAAACACATGAGCTGAAACCTTGACAACTGTTTTGAGAAATCCAAAGTAGTATATAGATGTTATTATTATAAATAATTCTATAAATATATCTGTTATATAGCATACTCATACTATAAGTACCATGTGATACCATAAATATATCTATTATATAGCATACTCATACTACAAATACTATGTAATACTATAAATAATACTATGACTAATGTTTAATACAGGTATTAATAATATAAGCACTATCATAATACATAGATATGATCATTCTAGCAGTAACATACAAAATTCAATTACGCAAAACTTAAAGGAGAAATCACTTGTATTTTTTTCACTTTAGTCATGGATCAATATCGGAAAAAGAAAATTCTAATGAAAATATTTTAAAATTTTGCTTTAAATCAAAAATGTTTTGATTTCAATTTTTTTTGAGATTTATTTATTTATACAAGAACTGGGGTACAGGCCAGAGACAGGGGTGAGAGGATTCAACAGAGACAGAGCGGGGAGCAGAACAGACAGAGGACCAGAAACACTGCTGAGGGGAGCAGCAGGCGAGATAGGCAAGGTCAGCTGAGCCATGTGGGAATCTCCCTGGCTGGTCAGGAATCGAACCCGAGCTGTAGAGGCTGCGGACAGTTTCACAGCACTGTGCTCAACCTGCTGCACCACTGGGGAGGCCCTGATTTCAAAATATTACAGTTGAAATCAATTTTAAAATTATCTTATAAAATGAGTTCATGCATCATGGGATCCATAGGGAGAAAAATAATGAGGCTCTGTACAGTGGCACAGCAGCAGAGCTGCAAAGGAAATGGTGGGTCAACTCATTCAATTTGTTGTATGAAATATATGACAGGAAAAAATACTGAAGAAAATTTTCATGCAATACTTTGAATATTTGTTCTATTTCTTTGAGGAATGTCATTGAGATTTTTATTTGATTTGCATTAAATCTGTAAATTGCTTTTGTAGGATGGCCTAAATTCTATTTTTTATGAGAAAAATACTGATCACACTGTACTATGCAGATGTGAATTTGAGTATTCAAAAGTTTCCTTATTTGAATTGAATTGTCAGTTTCTTTGTGAAGAAAAATAATGTTCCAGCAAAGAAAAAAAATCTCTGAAATAATAAATTAATCTGTCATTCGAAAGTGTGCTATTGAACTTTTTGTTTTTAAGAATAAGATCTCTACTGCTATCCTGCAAACACAAATGCTTATTTGCATATTTTATTTGGCTTGTGGCATGGGAAAAATCACAAAACAAAATAAATTAAAAATTAAAGAAAATTGGTTGTGTAAATTATGAGAAGTTTGGAATTAAATGTACAGTGTCAAATAAAGTAGAGAATGTTATTATCAACTAAATTCTCACCACAAAAAGAAATTATTATGACTCTTTCTAAAGAAAATGAAGACTGACCCATGAACAACATTTCCACACCATCACTAAACTATGCTGACAAACCTCCCCTGTTAACTATGCACCACCTGAACATTTATATTTTGGTGTTGTCATGATCGCCAAATTGATGAAAAATAATAACTTAATAATTTTATAATACATCAGTAATGGCCTGGATTCTCAAAATATTATAATAGCAGCAAATGGCAAATAGCAAAAATTAAATTGTTTGGTAGTTCTAATTGGGTATTGTTCCTTTTTTTATTTATTATTTATATATATTACATCATTGTTCATTTTTGAACAATGTTTGCTTTCCCCTCCCCCCCTCAGGTGTAGTCCCCATAGAGTTTCCTTCACCAATGCACCTGTGCACCATCACCTCAGTCCCCTGTGCTCCTTTCTCCCTACCTCCTTCCTATCCCTCCCCCTCCTCTTCCCTTGCAAGATGTCTCTGGTTTATAACTGTCTGCTTGTTTTTGTTTTGTTGTGTTGTGTTTTGTATTGTATAGTATTTTTCTTTAATTCAGTACAGCCAACTTTCTGTAACAGAATCAATGCAATGAGTCACATCACAATTCAGTGGCACTTCTCCAATTAATTGAAACAGATTAAAGACACTTCTCTCTTTAGATTTGTCATTTTAAAGCTGGTTCTTTTTGAGTATTTATTCTGATGCAAAATGAAATTCTTACATAGATTTATGGCAAAGTAATATTTTGATGAAATTATATTATATGAAGAGGTGGATTAAATTCTGTCCCTAAAATTTGTCTTCTTTCTCCACCCACTCCTAGCGTCACATTTACTTTCATCTTTTATTAGAGGATCTTCAATATTAGCTTTGAGAAGTGTTGATGTCAATCTAAAGTTACAAAAAAAAAATTTAAAAAATAAAGTTACAAAATCAAGTGCTTAATTAAAAATTGGGTTTGACATTTTGGATAATAAATGATGCGCTTTGAATAATTTTGTGGGGATAGTAAGGTACAAGCTCAGTCAGTCACAAACTGGAAAAATGGGTCAATCATACATTCATAGTTCATGAAACAACTTGAGATTAAGAAAATAATAGCTAAGTCTAAATAATAAACTACATCATTGGGAAAAGGGTGGTGATGACGCTAGAGGAGTTAAGTTCCACCATATTTTAAATCAGAGATTTCCTTGTTCTTATTCCAGTGGGTTCTGCATGTATGTTTTTTCTCAGTTATCATTCTTATGAATAAGGGATTTCAAAGGAGAAACCAGTGTTTCTTTTTTGCAACTACTTGTTTCCCTGTAAATTCCTGAGGACAAAGCCATTTTTTTCCTCCTGTAATAATATAATGCTAAGAGTCATATCCTTGAAATTCGCTGTATCATCATAGATCTACCTGAGAAGTTAGGAATTAGGATGGAACTGAATCTACTTTCTTCTCTAAAGGCGGATTATGTTAATAGGTGTCATCAGAATGTTTTTCCCTGACTTCCCTCTTCCAATTGAAAATTTCCTCATCTGAATATTACACCTTAGTCATCATTAAGCAGGAAGAAGGATGGTGACAGTGGAGGGAAATTATTGGATAAATAATTCCAAGAAATAAAAATTTTGACAATAAGAAAAAATAAAAATACTTAAAGTATTGAGGTATTATAGATCTTCTTTCCTTAGATATCTTCAAGAACAAAGGAACAATAGTTCACAGATCTCTGAAGAAAAAAAAAATATGGGGCTTATCCTTCAAAAACTAATTGATTTAAAAATTCCCACGAGGACAACAGTGTATGTCCTGAAATATGAATGGTACCACCTGAAATTGTAGAATGCACAGCAGCACAACTGTACTTGCTGGTGGTAGAGTCTAACAATGATCCTGACCTTGGAATGCACTTGGTAAATGTTTTGATGAACAAAAGCTTTTTAGACTTATGTTAACAATCAGAATTATGTGATATATTAATAGGAACTTTTAGTCCTTAATATAGGAAATGGATTAAGTTTATTGACTCAGTGGTGCTTACTAAATATTATTTGTTATTAATCTCATAATTATTTTTTCTTTAATTATTAATTGACCCAATCCCAATGACCCTTTAATGAGACCAAAGTACGGTGATAAATTCAGTGAATTTATTGGTGAATATCAGTGAATATCAGTATCTGGAAGATAAACGAGCTCATATGCAGGCTCTCCCACTTCTATTTATTGAGTAAATACTGCTACCAGCCAAACATATTTTCTTCTTATTTAAGAAATAAAGGCTTGTCTGGCTAGTCAAGACAAGGTCCATGGGTTTGTGGGTGTGAGTATGGACTCTTGTTTCTTTCTCATTATTCATAAGTGAGTTTACAGGAAAATAAACAGAGAATGTCTCAGCACCAAAGTTGTAATCTTGGGTGCTATAGGAACATTTACTTTTATAACTGCCAAAGAGTGTAATAAAGCAAGGAAAAATGTAAAACACAAAATCAATGACAAAAGTAAGCCCAAATGTATCTGTAATTCTAAAAAAAGGATTGAATTGACGGTCTAAAATATAGAATATTATGTCAGAAAAAATCAGTAAAGTCTTTTATAAGAAAATAACTAGTTTTCTGAATCCTATGGTAATATTAATACCATTTTAAGCACTATAAAAATGCATAGGCAATAAACTGGGTTTAGTTTTTGTTTTTTTTTTTCTCTCTCTCTCCTTTGTCATCTCTCGCCTTTGCTAGCAGAAAACAAAAAATAGAACAGAGAGGAGAGCTTTGTAGGACCATCATGTGCTGCTCCCACATACAATCTAAATGAAAATCCATCCCAAATTTTTTCTCTGAAAATTTTCCTCTATTCATGAATCTGTTTTAAAATTAATACCCTTCCATGTTTAGATGGATCAGTAAGAAAGTCAAAATTGGTAGGCCACAAGTGGGGGGCAATCTGTGAAAGGATGCATTTGTAGAAGTTATAAACCTTAGAACAGAACAAAGGTGTAAATCTACTTTACCTTGGGAAAAATAATTTGGAAAAAAGTAAGATTTAAAAACAAAAGACAAAGTTATAGATTAATTTCTGGGTTTCACAGGTTGAATGTGGCTAAGAAAAGTGTTTTTATTTTTGTGCTATAAATAAGGATTTGTAGTGATGTTTGCTTTATGATTACCTGGTCACTAAAGGTAATTAAGTATAAACTTTTTGAACTGATTCTTGAAATACTGAAGGTATAAATGCAATAAAAGTTTCTAAATATAAGTATAATAAATTAATAAATATATAATAAATTAATTATATTTATAACATAAAGGAAAAGTAAGACTAAAAGTAAACGCATGTTAAAGATATACCTGCAGAAAACTAATAAGAAAATATTATTACGCAATAAGACCAGTGAAACAGACTTGAAGACACCTATCATTTCTAGGAAAGGTAGGTCATTAAATAGTGATATAAATTTCAACTCACCAAAAGTTTATGATCATTCTAAAATTATAAGGTACAAGACACACACTTTGCACCCTTCATCCACAAAAATAATCTCAGTATAGATCGCAAATGTAAATGTAAAATCCCAAGCCATAAATTCCTAGAAAATAATACAGAAAAATTGACATCACCCCCAGTATAGTGCAACTTTTTAGATATAAGACCAACAGCATGATTTATGAAAGAGAAAACTGGTGATTAAACCTCATTAAAATGAAAATACTATTGCTCTTTGAAACATACTGTTGAAAGAATGAAAACTACAAGTCACAAGCTGAAAGAAATATTTACAAAAAAAAATATTTATAAAGGATAATTCTTTAAAACATATGAGGAATGCTAAAAACTCAAAAATAAGTATACAAAAACTCCAATTAAAAATGGCTAGGCAGTTTTCCTGCTCATCTGTGACTATGTAGGTGTCTCTGTTTTCCTTTTCTCCTTTTTCTGATAAACTTGTCATTTTAAATAAAAACAAATGGGTAAAAGACCTTAATATAAACCTCACTATAGAAGATCTACAAATGACAAATAACTATATGAAATGATGTTTCACATCTTATATTATCAGATAAATGAAAACTAAAACAATAAAAGCACTCACCTTTTAAAATGACCAAAACCTCATCACTGACTAGATCAAATGCTGATGAGGTGTGTAACAGCAGGAACTATAAAGCAAAAGATACAGCCATTTTTGGAAAGACATTGTGGAAGTTACTTAAACATCTTTTTAGCATGTGATCCAACATTTGCACACCTTGATATTTACCCAGAGTGGATGAAAACTTATGTCCATACACATATAAAAATGCACAAGGATGTTTAGCGAAGCTTTGAATAAATTGCCAAACATTGCAAACAAACAATATGTCAAAATATCATGCAACCATTTTTTAAAGAAATCTATAAATTATAATTCAAAATATGAAGAAATCTTTAGAAGAGATTGTGCTAAATTTTGACACCTGCTTCTAGATTTTTACGAAAATTGCTATGCAGATAATTATAGTCATTTACTGTTTTAGAAATCACATTCTTAATGCTTTCAAATATTTTGCTTTCATAGATGGATAAAGTAAACACATCAAAGAGTGACTTGCCTGAAATGATTATTTTAAGATTATTTGAATTACAAAACAAATGAATGTATTTCTTTTACTTGCATCAAATAAAATGCATCTTTTTCTTTTTTAAAAATATAAACATATCCACTGCCACAATCTTATCACCTTTTTATACTGGGTGGTGGATGGATGAGACAAGTATGCACATTGAGGAATGAAGTTGTACTCCCAGTACAGTAACTGAGTACCAATAAATAAAACTTGAGAGAAAAATAAATAAAGCCAGAAAATAACAAAAAAAATGATATTTCATTTTCATTTTCGTAAAATTAAGGTCATAGTATATAGCTATTGAACTTTCCATAGACACAATAAGACCAGTAGAACAGACTTTATTATTACTTAGTCACTAAAGGTAATTAAGTATAACCTTTTTGAACTCATTCTTTGAGACCCTTTTAATTTTATATATTTGTAAACAAAGAGTTGATTCTTGGGTTAATTTATATTAACTGTCACACAGTATTTCAATTGACATAGTTGATTGAATGTACACCATATAACTATCTTAACATATTCATAAACTAATAAAGAAACTTAACCAGGAAATAAACACAGGGAAAGCTAGTTATGGATGTTCATTCTGGGGAGATAAAAACTCTACTGTTATAGACGAAATTCTTTATAAGCACAACTGAATGTGGCTTGTTAAAAATTCATTTAAGTTGCCCTATTCTACCCAGTCACGAATCAGATGCAATGCAATGGTGAATCAGACTTTTGTAAATATTGGTGGCTTGTGCATTTACTATTCTTGGCAGCATTTTCAGCTTTTCCTGAAGAACTATACTTTCTGAGCCAGGTTGACTAAATGACAAATTCATAAGGTTTGAAGGTATAGAAAGCATAGAATGGTGTCTTACAATTGGTATTCCTATTGCATGCACACTGTTCCTGTATCCTTTGCCCAGGGTGTAGCTAATTGAGTTTTACTTTGTCACAACTTTATTTTTAAATCCCCTTCACATTCTGATCTCTAGCACTTTCTGACAATTATTTTAGAAATTTAGCGTTGAAGGTTAGAACTGAGGAACTTCTAGCCTCACTTCTGACACTGCTATCAATATAGCTTGGAAAATATTCCTTAATTTCTCCAGTGTGAATTTTCTAAGTTACAACTATTTGACTTGGTCAGGGTGATATTAGACTTTACAGAACACAGACTTCCTTAGATTCAAATCCACATTTGATGCACACTGGGAAAGCCACATATATACTCTTGCTGTATTTCATTGTTATCCTATATTGCTATATAAATATGAATTATTATAATCATTATTCCTGCATTCACATTTTAATTCAATAGCAGAATAGACTAGAATAATAGATATGGTTTATGGACAATGGGTAGAATAGGGCATTTTTTTTTTTCATTTTTTATTTATACAAGTGCTGGGGTACAGGTCAGATGCGCAGGAGGGTGAGAGGATTCACCAGAGACAGAGCCGGGAACAGAACAGGCATACTGACCTGCTGCGCCATGTGGGATTTTCGCCAGCCTGCGGGGATTGCACCCACACTGCAGAGGCTGCAAACAGCTTCACAGTGCGGCACTCAAGCGCCTACGCCACCCGGGAGGCCCTAGAATAGGCAATTTAATTGAATTTTAACAAGCCAGATTTGGTTGTGCTTATAAAGAATTCTATCTATTACAGTAGAGTATTTACAGTAGAGTCAGAACAAACATGCATAACTAGCTTCCCCCTCAACTGTGCTAAACATGCTTTTCTATAGAGGACAGTCCCTAGAATTTATGTTTGAGTTTTCCATTTCATTGTCTTAGACAGTATCATCAGGTTGTCTACTTATGCAACTACATGCTTGCCAAAAACAACATCAATGTATGTCTGCATCTTTCCTCTTCTCTGGTTTTCTTAATATTTTCCTTTCTTACAATACCCTAATCCCTAAAACTCACATACTCCAAGTATCCGTAGACTCCATTGCTTCCACCCTGTTTATATTCAATCCTGCCAAATTTGCTGTCAGGAATTTTGAAGCTATCATCATGTCTTCAGTATAAATGCTTATACTACAGACACAACTGTAGAAATTGTAACTTCTGCTCTACAAAGAATTTATTTGCTTCCCAAAGAAAAGTATACTGTGGGTTGTCAAATTAACCTATGCTTTTGTTTTATTAGGCCTCTGGTCATAATCTTCAGCAGGTATCTAACAAGAGGATATAAGCACAAATTTTTTCAGGCTCATATAGACACAGATGTTATTTTATCTTGACATTGTCTTAAATAAAAAATGTCTGTGAGCTGAGAATGAAGCAGAATATATGAATTCATGACTATCACAGATAATTTATAATTAGCATTTGCTTAATATAAAAATGCTTCTCTTCCTTTCCCAATTTTGCCCCAGGTGAATACTAATGGTGTCTGGTTTCGTGGGCACATTTTTGATAATGTTGCTTGGAGGAAAAGAGAAAATCCACCACAATCCATCAGTAAGCTCCACAATGCTAAAGTCAGTGCTATTTCAAATTTCACTTCTAAATTTTGGTATCCTTTTTGCTTTAATTCTTTATAAAATACTCATAAAATTTTTATTTTGTGCTATTTGGGTGTAACTTCCAGTCATCAGCAGTTCTTATAAATCAGAGGGGAAAAATGAAAGCCCAAAATTCAATTAAACAGGCAAATATAACATTGAGAAAATTTCTCCATTATTAGATTGAATTCATTACTACAAATATTGGAGAGCTAATGAAATCAGGGAAACCCACAGTGAGACCAGCCTCTCCCTGATAAGGCTCTTAGTTGATAATATTAAGTATAAACTGACACAAGTATTTGTAACAATTGGTCCCTAACATATGAGTGAATGATTAAATATGTTCTGCTTAAATAGGCCTAAAATATGATCCCAAATACCAAAACAGTAGTAAAATTACTCCAGATTTTTATGAACACTGATGCCATAGAAAGAAACATAAGCAAATATTCTCTGAAAGAAATTATAAAGTTCACACAGTTATTACCTCACAATAAAATTGCATAACACAGGAGGAAGTGTTTTACTATAAAATAAATATTTTAGAAACAAACATGGTGGTTATATACTTTCAAATACGCCAGTTGTAGTATTAGAGAGAAATTAAACTGCTTATGCAAGAGTCTAAGAAATAAAATTAAAAAAAAATCAAAACAACAATTCAGGTATAAGAAAACACCAAAGCAAAACCTTAAAGATGAAAATATTGAATTAAAAATTCTACAGATTGGGCCTCCCCTGGTGGCTCAGTGGTTGAGCGCTGGGCTGCGAAGATGCCTGCAGCATCTGCAGCGCCAATATGATTCCCAGCTACCGGCGAGGGTCCCACATGGCACGCAGACCTCTCCTGCTGCCTGCTGCTACCCTCAGCAATGTACTTAGTTCCTTCTGCCTGTTCTGCTCCCCGCTCTGGCTCTGGTGAATTCTCTCACCCTCCCAAGCTTCTGACAGTACCCAATGTTTGTATAAATAAATAAATAAATAAATCTTTAAAAAATAAAAAATTCTACAGATGGGTAAATAAGCAAAAGAGTAAAACTTAAAGACCTAAACGTTTCTAAAGGACTAAAATAACGATATGAATAAGAAGAGCAATAAATGTAAAAAATATAAAATAAAATGAGAAATTTTAGTATGTGTAATTGAAGGTTCAAAAAAGAAAGAATAGAAACAATCATGGAAATAATTTTATTAAGACATTCCCCTCAGCAGTGTGTTTCAGTCAGTCTGCCTGTCCTGTTCCCTACTTTGTCTATGGTGAATCCTCTTACTCCCACCCCCATATCTCTGGCCTGTACCCCAGCTTTTGTATGCATATATAAATAAATATTTAAAAATAATAAATAGAAAGGAATAATAATTTGGCTGTGAATATATTTCAAAGGAAACAATTTTAGAATAACATACTATGCCACAGACCAGCTCAGCGGTGGCGGGAGATCGAGACAGTCGGGCCACCTGCCACAGACCAGCTCAGCGGTGGCGGGAGATCGAGACAGTCTCAGGGTTGAGTGAGAACGAGCAAAAGGTGGTCGAAGGAATTAGGGCGGGGGACAAGAAAGAATGACACACAGACACACTCAAGGGAGAGTGAAAATCTGAGTGTAATTTGCTCAAATCATTACGCATATTTATACATTTTCAAAAGGCATTAGGTCACACAAAATCTATTTTCCCAGCATAACAATGTTTCTTGTTACCTAGGCATAGAATACAATTTTCTAAAAAAAAAAAAAAAAAAAAAGAATACAATTTTCTAGCTAATAGTTTACAAGTTGCTAAGCATATGTGGTTACATTTCCTGAAACTGATTTTTACATATATAGTAAAAGTCAGGTAAGAAAATTAATTATGGACAAGTTGCTAAGTTACTACTTATTCAGAAACAATGATTAACTGGTTAATGATTAAACTGCTTTGTAGGTAATTCCATCAGGCTTGTTTGTAGGCAACGCTCTTAGCAGCCTTGTTTTCAAACAAAGAAGGGGTTTTTTACTGCAGGCTTATTGCCTAGATTGGGCTTATAGGCTTGTAGGCCTTGTTTGATCTGAACGCCAAAGTTTATTATGATGAAGCCCCTCTGGGACTGCGCCTGTCTTAGGTCGTCAGGAGTCACAGACATGAGGCTGGCCAGTGCCTTCTTTAGTCTGCCCCCAATCTTACCCGTCATTGACTGTCCAGTCCAGCGCACAGGGGAAGAGGGTCTTACGTACTCTATTTGTGAGCATCCACAGTACAGCCACTCTTTATTTCATCCAATTACTGGTGAGCAATGGTGGCAACAGTGGCATTGCCAACCATGGAGGCAGGAGCTGCCACAATACTAAATTACTATGAGAAAATTCTGTGAAATTGCACGTAATGAAGTTATTTGTTTAGAGCAAAGACAAATTAAATATATTTTATATATTTGAACAAAAGTTATGAGCTTTACCACCAATACAACTTCACTATAAGAAAATTTAGCAAGCATACGTCAACAAGATGGAAATAACAATATGAAATGATGTTCCATATCATATATTATCAGGTAAATGCATATTAAAACGGTAAAATTACTCACATATTAAAATGACCAAAACCTGGAACACTGACTACTATCAAATGCTGGGCAGGTGCATAACAGCAGGAACTCTAAATCATTTTGATAAGAAAATAAAATGATACAGCCATTCTGGAAGACATTGTGGCAGTTACTTAAAGTAAACATCCCTCTAGCATCTGACCCAGCATTTGCATTTCTCGGTATTTACCCAGAAGATTTGAAAACTTATGTCCACACACACAAAAGTGCACAAGGAAGTCTGCAGAATTTTATTCATAATTGCCAAAAGTTGCAAACAACTAAGATATCTTTTTGTAGGTAAATGTATCAATAAACTGCAGACAATGGAATATTTTTTTCCAGCATTGGTGAAAAGTGCGATGCAAGTCATGAAGAGACATGGGGGAACTTTAAGTGTTTATGTCAAGGGATATAATCCAGAAAAACTATATACAATGTTTTTTTTTTCCCAAATATAGAACCCTCTGAAAAAGGAAAAACTAAGAAGGCAGTAAAAAAAAATCAGTAGATTAGGGAGGTTGGGGGAAAGAAAGGATGAACAGATGGAGCACAGCGGTCTTTAGGTAGTGAAACTGTGATACTGCAATGAGAATACGTATATACATGTGTATATAATTTATATATATACATATATACATGTATTTATAGACACATAACTATATATGTGCATATATTTATACACATTTGTGTGTATATATAGTATTTTCTATATATAGATGTCATTATATTAAGTTTGTGCATAAAATACATTTCACTGATTCTTAAATTGCCCTATAAATGTACATCTGCCCATGATAATGTTTCCAGTTTTTCAGGGATTGCTCCTAATCTATCTGTTATAATTATATACTCTTATTTTATATATAGGTGTTTATTTTAAAATCCTTGTTTGATATAGAAAATGGAAAAATATTTTTCCATTTTCTTCAGCATAGTAGTCTTAGATATTTTCCACTTTGAAAAATACAAACACAGGCCCTGCTAATAGGGAGACTTCAAAGTATTACATACAATTGTATACTTACAAAAAGATTTAAACAGTAAAATGCTGATTTCAAGAAATGATGCTTCTATCCCTCTAAGAAAGAAAACGAACTGAAAGTAATGGAAAGCATGTTTCTCCATCCTACCTCTGATGCAGTCGTCCTGTGGCAGAACGTATGGGTAAAGAATGGGATTCTCTGGCTTTCATTCTTCCTTTCCCTCTCCTTTTCTCTCTTTCTCTCTCTGTCTCTTTATTTCTCTCTCTCTCCTTCTCTATCAGTAATTCTTTAAAATTATTTTTAAATATTTCTTTCATCTCTACTGTTTAACATTTAATATAGAGAGTCTGATCTATACATCATTGTTGCTTTGATTCTAATAATTCTCCCCACCCCTTCTTAGGTTCCAAATTTTCACATACAGAGAGCAATGAGAGTTCAATTGTTTAGAAAGTTTTTTTTTTCTTTTAAAGATTGATTGATTGATTGATTGATTGATTGATTGATTGATTGATTGATTTATACAAGCACTGTGTACAGTTAGAAGCACGGGAGGGTGAGAGAATTCACCAGAGCCAGAGGGGAGAGCAGAACAGGCAGACTGATGCAGTACACTGCTGAGGGGAACAGCAGGCGGCAGGAGAGGTCTGCGCGCCATGTGGGCCGGGGATCGAACTGGCACTGCAGAGGCTGCGGGCAGCTTCACAGCCCAGCACTCAACCGCTGCGCCACCAGGGAAGCCCTGTTTAGAAAGTTTTAATTCAAAAAATACTAGAGAAACTTCCCCCCTCTTTCCTTATAGTGACAAAAGGTGATACCAATAGATAACATGTACTGTTTCTTCCAGCTGAAATAAATAGCCTCGGAATTCCACAGGGATTAAATTATGACTAAGAAAATTTAAGTCATTATGCCATCCCACAATTCTCCTTGGTTTGTTCATTTTAAGCTTTACAGGAGCCACGTTTTCTGCACTATTGGCCTGTTTCTACCATTGGTTAGTATAGGCTTGTAGATCCACATGTTCATTGACACCAAATATGGGAAAGCACATTTTAGAGAAAACATCTCTTTTAATCATTCCTTAAGAACTCTTCAGTCAGAAGGAGAAATACAAACACTGAGTGAGTTCACTTATATAGAATACAGATAAATAAAACAAAGGAACTGACCAAACCAAAGCAAACCTCAGAAGTAGGACTGCAGAATTGAGGCTACTAGAGGGGGAGGAAGGGTAGGAGTGAGAACAAAAGGGGACACCATAGTCCATAGCAAAGAACTACTGGGTGTTTTGATGGTGGCTGTGGTGTAGCAACAACATCTGAGGAGGAGTGAAGCTATTCCCTAAGCCATATACAATGTTATAATCAAAGTTAATGCAATAAAGGATAACAATAAAAAGGAGCTCAAAAATTAAAAATTCAATTTACATTTTAAATTATCTAAGTGTTTTCATCCTAAATAAGGTATTGTGAATTTACTGGTAGTGCAAATTTTGGCTTGCTTTCTTTGGGTTTTTTTATAAATAGACAATAAAAACTCCAATAATTTACTATCATTGCTTTACTTGTGTATTTGTGTGTGTACATGTATAGTATTGTGTAATATTGCATGATTACTGAATTTATGAAAGACTATACTAATTAAATCAAGAATTGCAAGGACAATGTCAGTGCGTTCTGAACCAAAATACCAACAACATGGTCTAAAAATTACCTGAATGAACATGGCGGCGAGGAGACGCTGCGAGTAAGATCTCCCATTAAAAAAAGTTAATAGGGAGGAAAAGTGGCAGGTCCCAGTGAGAACTGGGACACGGAAGATAAACGGACAACTCCAGCAAACTGCCCGAAGAAGAAAGTTGCCATAAAAGAGGACCAGAAGGGAGGGAAGCGCAGAACCCTGCTCCCCTCCCCTGCCCACAGAGGCGGCACTCTCCGAACGGCAGAGAGGAGGGAAACAACAAACCAAAACGGCCAACAAGAAAAACGGACGCAGCAAGTGGGACTGTGAGTGGAAAGGAACTATTTCAGCCACCACACCCCGTGAACGGGAGCTGTGGAGAACCCTGCAGGATCCGCCGCAGAGGTGAGCTCCAGGCGCCATTAAAGAGAGCCCCGCCCCCCAGGAGGAGACCAGCACCAGCACACAGCCCCGGCCACCCAGTAAGCTTGCACAGAAAGCGGCGCACTGATCCAGATCGCAGCTGCCCAGGTCCCCTCGCCTGCGACCTAGGCTTGCGGGAAGACCGCGGAGGCCCTCCCTGAGTGAGCAGGAACAAGGCGCCCAGGCAGGGAAGCGGGATTCAAAAGGCGCCATTCCCGCACCAGAGATCTGGGCTACAGCCCGCGTCCTGGAACTGAGGGCTTTGGAACTGAGACCCGGGGCACGAAATTAGGGGCGTGGGTTCCCCACGACGGTGGGGCACAAGGCAGACACAGCACCCCAAAGCTGTTGAGGTGTACCCTACCATCCCCGCTCTGCTCCCTGTCCCACGGGGTGGAAAATCAGCTCCCCAAGGGCTCTAGGAGAGATCTCTGGCGCCACCTAGCGACTTGAAGCCAGCAGAGGCTCCTGAAGGAGCTAGTGGCCAGCTGGGGAGTTAGCCCACACCGGGCCCCTTCCGAACAAGTAGTCTGAGCCCACAGGGAGAGCGAGCACCCACAGCCGGGGCAGACCAGGCGCGCAGAAGAGTGTGCCTGAGACCAGACGCGCAGGGAGTGTGTCCCACATCACCATTTTAGAACAGGGACATTTCTTCAGTAAAGACTACCTGCAGAAGGCTTCCGCAGGAGCCAGAGGTGAGCGGGGGAAGTTCGCCCACGCCAGACCCCCTCTGGCCTGCAGTCCAAGCCCAGAGGGGGAGCAGGAACCCACCGCCGGGGCAGACCAGGCGCACAGGGGAGTGTGTCCCCACATCGGCATTTTAGAACAGAGACCTGTCTCCAGTAAAGACTGCTTGAAACTGACAGATGACTCCTGGAGGAACCAGAGGGGAGCAGAGAAGCCCACCCAAGATGCCGGCCAGTCCCAACAACACAGTGTCCCAACGCATACAGCAAATTAGAAAACAGACAGTAGGGAGGAGAAGAACCACACGCAACCTAGCAACTCTCCAGAGAAAAAGCACACCACAAAAAGAAAACCAGCCCCCAGATTGCAACAACAATAACTTGGAAGAATTTCTGAGCCTTCCAGAAAGAGAATTTAAAATTGCCGTGATTAAAAAACTGACAGAAGTCATAAAGGAAAACAATGATAAGGGAAAAATAATCAACGATCAGAAGAATGCAATTGAGTCCCTAGAGAGGGAAAACAATGGTCAGAAGAAAGAAATTGAGTCCCTAAAGAGGGAAGTAAAAGAATTGCAGGAGATCAAAGAATTAATGGAAGAATTAAAGAATTCTGGGAAAAGCAATGAAAGCAGAATAGATGAAATGGAAGAACGAATAAGTAATCTTGAAGACACAGAAATAAAAAGAACCAAAACAGAGAAGGAAAGAGAAGTACGAAGGAAAAAGAACGAAGAAAGACTTTGGGAACTATCTGACTCCATGAGGAAAGGAAATATAAGAGTTATAGGAATACCAGAAGGAGAGGAGAGAGATGTAGGAACAGAGAAAATATTCAAAGAGATAATTGAAGAGAACTTCCCAAATGTGAAGAAGGAGCTGAAAATTGATATAAAAGAAGCAAGAAGAACACCAAACTTCCACGACGAAAAGAAAAATACAGCAAGACACATAATAGTAAAGCTCCCAAGAATCCAGGACAAGGAAAAAATAATGAAGCTGGCAAGAGGGAAGAAACAGATAACATTCAAAGGAAAACCAATCAGGCTGACATCAGACTTCTCCGAAGAAACACTACGGGCAAGGAGAGAGTGGAGGGACATAGTCAACAGACTCCAAGAAAACAGATGCCAACCAAGAATACTCTATCCCGCAAAGCTCTCCTTCCTCTTTGAAGAAAGAATATGGACCTTCCCAGACAAACAGAAACTCCGGAATTTCATTGCAACTAAACCCCCACTCCAAAAAATACTATAAGGAGTCCTAAAGCCAGAACCTCAGAGGGACGAATAACAATGAAAGAAGGCCAAAAAAAAAAAAAAAGTTATTAAAAGAATAAATAAATAAAATCAAAGGAAAGACAAACACAATGGCAAATACAGATGTTAACATATCAATATTAACTCTAAATGTAAATGGACTAAACTCTTCAATAAAAAGACACAGAGTTGCAGCCTGGATTAAGAAACAAAACCCAACCTTTTGCTGTCTCCAGGAAACACATTTAGCTACAAAAGATAAAAATAGGCTCAAAGTTAAAGGATGGAAAACAATCCTACAAGCAAATGGACCAAAAAAGAAAGCAGGAACAGCTATACTCATATCAGATAAAACAGATTTCAAACTCAAAAAGATAAAAAGAGACCCCAATGGTCACTACATTATGATCAAGGGGACAATACTTCAAGAAGAAATAACACTCATTAACATATACTCACCAAACGAAGGAGCACCAAAATATATCAGACAACTGTTGTCCTCTCTGAAAACAGACATCAGAGAAAACACATACGTAGTGGGAGACTTCAACACACCACTATCAACAATGGATAGATCAACAAGACAAAAAATAAGTAAAGAAACCAAAGCTCTAAATAAGGACCTAGAGCAATTGGGCTTAACAGACATCTATAGAACACTAAACCCCAAAAAAACGGAGTACACATTTTTCTCAAGCGCACACGGATCATTCTCCAGGATCGATCACATACTGGGGCACAAGACAAACATCAACAGATACACCAAGATTGAAATCATATCAACCATCTTTTCTGACCATGAAGGCATCAAACTAGAAATAAACCATATAAAGAAGGCAAGGAACTTTCCTACCTCATGGAGATTAAAAACCATACTACTGGAAGACCATTGGACTAATGAGGAGATCAAAGAAGAAATTAAAAAAATTTTTGAATTGAACGACAGGGAGGACACCAATATCCTAAATGTATGGGATGCAGCAAAAGCAGTAATAAGAGGAAAATATATAGCAATAGAAGCTCACATCAAGAAACAAGAAAGAACGCAAAGAAACAACCTAATCTCGAAGCTCAAAGATCTAGAAAAAGAACAACAAAAAAACCCCAAAACCAGTAGAAGAAAAGAAATAATAAAAACCAAAGCAGAAATAAATGAAATTGAAACTAAAAAAACAATCCAAAAGATCAATGAAACCAAGAGCTGGTTCTTTGAAAAAATCAATAAAATAGACAAACCCCTAGCCAGGCTCACAAAGGAAAAAAGGGAGAAAGCACAAATAAACAGGATCATCAATGAAAGAGGAGAAATCACAACGGACACAGCAGAAATCAAAAGAATAATCAGTAACTACTATGAACAGTTATATGGAAAAAAGTTTAACAATCTAGAGGAGATGGACAAATTCCTACAACTCTACAATCACCCAAAGCTAGATAAAGAAGAAATAGAACACCTAAACAGACCAATTACAATTAGCGAAATTGAAATGGTAATCAAAAACCTCCCCAAAAACAAAAGCCCAGGACCTGATGGATTTACAAATGAATTCTACCAAACATTCAGAGACGAATTAGTGCCTATCCTTCACAAACTCTTCCAAAAAATTGAGAAGGAAGGGACAATACCAAACACGTTTTATGAAGCCAACATTACACTAATACCAAAACCGAACAAGGACAACACAAAAAAGGAAAACTACAGGCCAATCTCCTTAATGAACACTGATGCAAAAATCCTCAATAAAATTTTAGCTATCAGAATCCAACAATGTATCCATAAGATAATTCACCACGACCAAGTAGGATTCATTCCAGGGACACAAGGATGGTTTAACATCTGAAAATCAATCAACATTATCCAACGCATCAACAAAAAGAAATATAAAAACCATATGATAATATCAATAGATGCTGAGAAAGCTTTCGACAAAGTGCAACACCCATTCATGATAAAAGCCCTTGAAATTCTTGGGATACAAGGAACATACCTCAACATCATAAAGGCCATCTATGACAAGGAACAGCCAGTATCATTCTCAATGGTGAAAAGCTGAAAGCAATTCCATTAAGATCTGGAACAAGACAAGGATGTCCACTCTCACCACTGCTTTTCAATATAATACTGGAAGTCCTAGCCAGGGCAATAAGACAAGAGAAAGACATCCAAGGAATCCAAATAGGAAAAGAAGAAGTCAAACTATCACTCTTTGCAGACGATATGATATTATACATAGAGAACCCCAAAAACTCCACAGAAAAGCTAATTCAACTCATCAATCAGTTCAGTAAAGTGGCAGGATACAAAATCAACACGCAAAAGTCAGTAGCCTTCCTATACACAAACACTAAATCTGAAGAAGAAGAAATCAAAAAAACCATCCCTTTTCTTATTGAAACAAAAAAAATCAAATATTTGGGAATAAATCTAACAAAAGAGGTAAAGGACCTATACAAAGAAAACTATAAAACACTGTTAAAAGAAATAGAAGAAGACACAAAGAAATGGAGAGACATCCCCTGCTCATGGATTGGAAGAATAAACATTATTAAAATGGCCATCCTTCCAAAAGCAATATACAGATTCAATGCTATTCCAATCAAAATTTCAATGTCATTCTTCAAAGAAATAGAACAATTATTGATGAAATTCATATGGAATCACAAAAAACCCCGAATAGCCAAAGCTCTCCTGAAAAAAAAAGAAGGAAATGGAGGCATCACACTCCCAGACTTCAAACTATACTACAAAGCCATAATCATCAAAACTGCATGGTATTGGAACAAGAACAGACATACAGACCAATGGAACTGAATAGAAAATCCAGAAATAAACCCACAGATTTATGGTCAACTAATCTTTGACAAAGGAGCAAAGACTATGCATTGGAGCAAAGAAAGTTTGTTCAATAAATGGTGCTGGGAAAACTGGGTCGCTACATGCAAAAGAATGAAGCTTGACCACTACCTCACACCATACACAAAAATCAACTCAAAATGGATTAAAGAACTAGACATAAGACCTGAAACCATAAAATATATAGAAGGAAATATAGGCAAAACACTACGTGATTTGCACATCAAAGATATCTTTACAGACACATCACCCAAAGCAGTGATAGTGAAGGCAAAGATAAACAGCTGGGACTACATCAAATTAAAGAGCTTTTGCACAGCAAAAGAGACAATAACAAAAACAAAGAGAAACCCCACCAACTGGGAGAACATTTTTGCACCCAACACTAATGATAAAGGACTGATCACAAAAATCTGCAAAGAGCTGATGAGACTCAACAACAACAAAGAAAATAATCCAGTCAAAAAATGGGCAGAAGAGCTAAAAAGAAACTTCTCTGAAGAGGAAATGCAAATGGCCAACAGGCATATGAAAAAATGTTCAACATCACTTGTCATCAGGGAAATGCAAATCAAAACTACCATGAGATACCATCTTACACCAGTGAGAATGGCACATATTAAAAAAACTAGCAACAACAAATGTTGGCGAGGGTGTGGAGAAAAAGGAACTCTTCTGCACTGTTGGTGGGAGTGCAAACTGGTCCAACCACTGTGGAAAGCTGTGTGGAGATTTCTGGACCTACTAAACATAGAGCTTCCATATGATCCAGCAATTCCACTCCTAGGTATTTACCCAAAGGACACAGAAACATCAATTCCAAAGAACACCTGCACCCCTATGTTTATAGCAGCACTGTTTACAATAGCTAAGCTTTGGAAACAACCCAAATGCCCAAAAATAGATGACTGGATCAAGAAGATGTGGTACATATATACCATGGAATATTACTCAGCATTCAAAAAAGATAAACACATGCAATTTGCTGCAACATGGATGGCGCTGGAAGGGATCATGCTCAGCGAAATAAGCCAAAAAGAAAAAGAAAAATACCGGATGGTCTCACTCATAGCAGGAATCTAGAAAACTTAAATAAGGGACCAGGAAAATGAATATAAGAAAGTGAAAATCAAAATCAACAAAAAACTATGAACCAGAGACACTTTTAGGGGGGCGGGAGAGGGAGAGGAGGGATTGGGGTCAGAATGGGGGGGCTGCAATTGTATGGGGAATATAACAATAAAATTTATAAAAAAAAAAAAAAAGAACCGGGGTATAGGGAAAAAAAAAATAAAAATTACCTGAATGTATCTGAGGAAAAGAAAGGAAAATATTTGAAATAAGGTTTGTTATGGTAAATCCAGGGTGTGTATACTTACTGAAGGCCAAATCACTGTTATCATTATGAGAACAAACTGTGTTTATAACTTCCACACTATTATTGAATGAGAGTTATGTCCTCCCTTCCATTTCATAATGTGCGTATTTTCTTTAGCTTTTGACTTTTTGTTTGATTCTTTAATGATATTTAAAAAAAAAAAACACAAAACATCCTGAAAGCAAGCACAGCATGCGTAATAGTTTGTTATATTAAAAATACAATAATAACTCTTTATTGGATAATGGAAATGATGGTTATAAAGAGTATTGATTGAAACTTTGGGATCTTCTGATGGGTTTGTTGTGATGACTTATATTAGAAAAACAGTTATCAGTTATTTATATTATAGGATAAATTTCAATACTTTCTAAATGTATGAGTTGGTGAAAAGCAATTACGTTACTTGCGTGCATTTTTTCTATTTTATGTAAAACATTTGCAACTATTAAACGTATCTATAATTTGCAGAAAAGTGAGACACTTCAAAATCTAAGATTTAATCAAAATAGGAAATAAATATGAATTAAAAGAAGTTTAAAAATAGCTTTTGATATCTATAAGGATGCTTTCTTCTTAAAATTCTCTGATGTTTACCTATCAAGGTCAAGAAAAAAGAACAAAATCCTGGGTCTCCCCGTTGGCGCAGCGGTTGAGCACTGCGTTGCAAAGCTGCCCTCAGCCTCTGCAGTGCTGGTTCGATCCCCAGCCACCAGGTGAGGGTCCCACATGGCACGCAGACCTCTCCTGCCACCTGCTGCCCCCCTCAGCAGTGTATCATCAGTCTGCCTGTTCTGTTCCCCACTCTGGCCCTGGTGAATTCTTTCACCCTCCTGCGCTTCTGACTGTACCCAGTGCTTTTAGAAAGGAAAGAAAAGAAAGAAAGAAAAGAAAGAAAGAAGGATCATTTTTTTAGTAATAAAACTCTGTGATATATATGATAATCCTTCTTACCTGCCAAAAGGAACAAATATAGAGTTTTGTCCTGGATCATTATCAAGGTTGCCTTGAGAACAAAAGCACGCATTGTGGCCCAATATCAAAATAAGGCCTTTTAATCAAACAACTTCCTGGCATTTTCACACATATAAATAAGAATTTTCATTCAATTATTATATAATGCTAGATTTTATTAAGCCATTGCACAAAAAGCATTTTTAGTTGGCCACTATTTGGTTCTGAAATTTTTTATTGTCAAATAACTAAAGGACAGTGTTCTCATTTCAAAGTTCTATGTTGCTGTATGGGAAGAATAAACATCTTATTTTTATTTTTTCATGTTACATAAACAGTTAAATAATCAATGACAATGAAAAATATATAATTGACATTATTACATTATTAAGATACATAGTGTACTAGTCTAAATCATTTTTGCAACTCCACATTTTAAATGTGGTACTCTAAAATTTAAAATTTGATGCAAAAAACAGAATTTCTAAAATAGGACATTTGCTTCTATTTTGCTAATGAATAGAAAAGGTGTAAGTAATAGAGTAGAGCAAATAGTATATATTGGCCTAAGAAAAACTCAGTCTCAATTCTAGAGCTTGAATATAATCTTTTTCCTTCTAGAACACTCTGAGTGTTTGACCTTTGTCACTTCCTGGATCCTAATATTTTTAACCAAGTTATACTAAACCAAGTTATGATAAAAAATATAGATAACTTATTTGATTATGGTTTGCATAAAATTGAAAAGTGTGAAACCATTAGAAGACTACCACAAGGAAAACCTGTATTAATTTTCTGTACTTGCTATTCCACAACCATAATTGAAATGTCAAAGTATTAAAAACAAATATTTGACCCAACTTTCCTTAAGACACAGAATATTAAAAACAGGAATTTTCAGTTGCTGATAAAATCATATCAGAAAACAGTCTTTTAAAACCAAGAATAATCAGAGACCTAATAGCACTTCACAAGTGCCATCATATGAAGCACTTACTTACTAGCTCATCACAGGATTCAGAGATATGACAGTAATTACCTAAACAACATTTTAGATGGCATGACTTCCAAACATCTGAATGAGGCAATAAGAAAGCATAATTTCACAATTACACAGTTACTTTGGTAGTTCTTTACCCTATTTTCACATTGTCCACTTTTTCTAACAAATGCTATTGTGGGCTATCTGTACAATGAAGTGCCAGTGCCAACTAGAAAATATGATGGGAAAGAGGAAAATATTTGAGAAAGAGGAAGCAATGACCTACCATCTGGTTTTACTTAAGGATTTGCTTACAGCTTCTTTTGGGAAGAATAAACAATGAACACACTTTGAGATTGTCTGCAAAAGAGACTTTGGGGCCAACACAGTGACACTGTACATAGTCAAGAACAAAGATAACATTTGAAAAGCTGACATAGGGAAAACGGTGTTAGCAAAATGGCCACAGAGGCATTTTCTACCGTCTTCCCCACAAAGAACAATGATTTTGATAATCGTCCATGCATAACCGTGACTTTTTGGAAGTTTGAAAGTATGGCACACAAGTTCCAGCCTGCTATTGGTACAAAAATAAATATCAGGGCTTCCCTGAAGGTACAGGCCGTTGAGCGCTGCACTGTGAAGCTGTCCGCAGCCTCTGCGACACAGGTTCTATCATGGCCGGCTGGCGAGAAACCCACTTGGCGTGGCAGACCTCTCCTATCTCACCCACTGCTCCCTTCAGCAGTGTATTTCAGTCAGTCTGCCTGTTCTGTTCCCTGCTCTGATCTAGCGAATCCTCTCATGCTCCCGTGCATCTGGCCTGTACCCCGGTTCTTGTATAAATAAATAAATCTTAAAAAAAAATGTCTGCCAGTTCTGTTCCCCGCTCTGTCTCTGGTGAATCGTCTCACTCTCCCGTGCATCTGGCCTATACCCCAGTTCTTGTATAAATAAATAAATACATCTTTAAAAATAAATAAATAACAGAAATTGAACCCATTCAAGAGGGTAAGAGGAATAGCTTCATTTTACTCAAGGCAGCCCCCCCCCAAGTTGGTAAAACTCAGTGCCAAGAGGCACTTTCTTGGTCTGTGGGGGAATATGAAAGTATGGAGTGAGTGTACAAAAGAGCTTTACTCTTATAATATTTGCAGGATCACACTGGCATCCTCCCTAGTCCACATGTTGGATGACCATGGGTCATATATGGCAGTGCCACAAATATTTTGAGGAAAAAGAAATTTTTGGAAGACAGAAGAGTTGACAGTGTGACCCTCAAATTTTTTGTTTTGTCTTATATATATTGTGTGCATTGCAGTACATAATAACCACATCAGTTTGCAGTTTACAGATGATAGGATGTCATATACAGAATTAATTTTATAAAAATAAGGCTTAACATATAAATGAATTTACTTGTTAAAGAGATGGAGAATATTCATAAAATCATTCAACATACAGAGGTTTTCCCATTATATCACGGAAGAGATTTAATGAATTGTAGAAATGAAAAAATTATAATTTTATTTCACTTCAAAGACATTCTTTAATGACTGACTTTCTATGACAAAATAGGACTATAGGTTGTATAATTTCAGAGAATGTTGATATAAATAATAAGTTAGAATTGTAAAGACTTTCTGAAACATGAGTCAAAAGTGAACTAAACAAGTGAATTGTATGATAGGGGTTCAGTGGTGACTTGTTTGCGGGTACACTATGGTGGTAATACTTGATGAGGATATCCAATATTATCTCAATTAAAAATAAGGAAATAAAATGATATATAAAAGAAGCGAATTTTGAAAATTAAAAAATAATTTTATAATTGTAAGATTTTTATTGGCAAAAATGACACAAACACAGCATTTAGAAGAACTTCTCAGCACACTCTAAATTGGGAGGCATTCTTTTCAGTTTATTTAAAATTATTCCAAAGATTTTCCATAAGTTTTAGGCTTTTGCTGGAAACAGAATTGCAAACTGTAGAACACCTCATGTTGTATAAATCACAAATTTATTACCAGGTTTCAACCGAACTCTTTCATCCTACATGGTGGAAAGGCTAAATTAATATATGATTTAGTAAGCACAGGAGAATTTATATTTTTTGATTTAGACCATTAATTTCAGTAATATGTTTTGTACCTTTGTAATCACCACAGACTAGTATTAAACAAGTTTGCTATTACATACTTAAGTCCAAATCAAAAATGTTTAACTTCAACTTTTAGAAACCCTAAAGGCATTTCACTAACATTTTCTGATTCCTAGTATCTCTATAAAAATGTTTTAATGAGAGTAAATGCTGTATTATATACTTAATAATGCAGTATGTATTATTTATTCTACATCTCCTTTTCTATTTACATGCATTTCACAATGTGCATAATAAATCTGAGCAACATATATTTGTGTAACTTAGAAAGAAACACATGCCTGTGTAATATCGAATTGTACTCAAAACTTAAGTGTTTTGAATGATTTGGAGCTGATATTTAGAAGATCAAATTTTCACAAAAATGAAGTGTGGTAACATGCTATTTTCCATATCAAGAAAGATTATCAGTGACCTTTGTAAATATAAAAACATCTGAATATTCTAGGAGTCACAAGGTATGATTAATCTGTAATGACAGGTTTTCAGCTTAAAGAAAGACACCTAAGCAGGACCACTGCCAGTGAAGCTACATGGCGAAGGGTGAATAACTGAGATCATTCAAAAGAAAAAAGATCAGAAATCAATCTTTCTCTGTGGTTTTGCTGATAATTTTACATGTAGATAGGTATATAATTACACTGTCTGCTAGTTTACTGATTAGTAAAATTGGAAAAAGTTAGAATACTTACCTTAAAGCATTGAATGAAGACAAGTTGAAGTAAAGCCATGCAAATTACACAGATAGTAATTGATACATAGCAAACTGTTAATATAACAGCTATTAGTATTGTGGCTTCTTATGTTCTTACAGATATTTCTCTATACTTTCTTTTCATTCCTAATTCTACTCTAGTTCTTTAAATTTAAGATCTATGTTTTATTCTTTGTTATTCTTAAAGCATATTATTTATACATAGGAGGTATTTAAAATTTTGATTAGTTTGATTTTATGATAACTTCTTATTGTTTTTTCTCTCTGAGAATAGCTAAAGCATAATGATGTGGATGATACTTTGGTACTATATATTTATTGATTAACTTCTTGATGCTGTTTTGGATCATTAGTATTAAGATATAATACTAAAAAGATTATGATTAACAATTTATCCAAAAGAAAATTATTCTAGGGCAATACATTTCTCATAACTCCTTGCACAAAAATGTCATTGATCTTAAATTACACTGGTATCATTCCAAGCATATAACAAAGAGAAATTAAAGTTTTTTAGGAAGATATTTTGGTTCTAATCCATTCATCTTCAAGACTCCCTTAAATAACCTCGTTGGCAAGTCCAATAACCAAGGACTTGATTTTTAAGAATAAAACAGGTAAAATTATGGATTTTAAATTTTGAGAATAGTAAAAAAAACATTGGAAAGCAATTAAAACCAGAGATAGCACTGACTTTTCTTTTGCACACTTTGAAATTCCTAGAAAGCTTATTACAAACAACTATTATTAGAAAATCAGGAAACACACATACAGAATTTTCTTTTACTACATTTTTTGAAGACTTTTTCCCTTCTAAGTGCCATTTCATGGAGTTGGACGAAGAGTGAATATTTCTTAGATCTCTGCACGGAAGTGCAGTGTAGACCCTTTCATTTTCTTCTGATAATCTGCTTCAAATTGCTCATACTGGGCTGCAGTGAAATGATTCTTCCAGTCTCCTGAAATACCTGAAAAGAAAAGTGAAAAGATAAAAATGAGACAATTTTATTTTTTTTAAGAGTTATTTATTTATTTATACAAGCACTGGGTATAGTTAGAAGTGCGGGAGGGTGAGAGAATTCACCAGAGCCAGAGTGGGGAACAGAACAGGCAGAGGGACTGAAGTACACTGCTGAGGGGAGCAGCGGGCGGCAGGAGAGGTCTGTCACACCATGTGGGACCCTCCCCAGCGAGTGGGGATTGAATCCGCACTGCAGAGGCTGCAGGCAGCTTCGCAGCCCAGCACTCATCTGCTGCACCACCAGGGAAGGCCCAACACAATTTTAAAACATCCTTCTACAATCAGTTTCCCTATGAATCAGTACACATTTCTTTTGAAATCTTAACTTACAATGTCATATCTACTCCATAATTCTAGTCCTCACCTTTTACTACTATCTTTCCTGGAATCCTTAACATTCTTAGTTTATTATAATTGCTATGAATTTTTCCAGTATCTTATGTTTAAGAAATAATCCCTTAAATAGCTTTAAGAAATGTCACTAGGAGAAAATCCAGTGTCTCAAAATCTTTATTCTTTGGTTTCAAGAGCCTTGCTAACATGATAAAGATAATTTTTAAGTCAATTTAAAATTATATTTTCTCAGGCCTCCCCTGGTGGCGCAGTGGTTGAGTGCTGGGCTGCTAAGCTGCCCGCAGCCTCTGCAGAGCCTGTTCGATTCCCGGCTACCAGCGAGGGTCCCACATGGAGCACAGACCTCTCCTGCCATGCCCGCTGCTCCCCTCAGCAGTGTATTTCGTCAGTATGCCTGTTCTGCTTCCTGCTCTGGCTCTGGTGAATTCTCTCACCCTCCTCCACTTCTGACTGTACCCAGTGCTTGTATAAATAAATAAATAAATAAATAAATAAATAAATAAATAAATCTTTAAAAAAAACCTATTTTCTCACTTCAAGTGGTGATTTCTGAAAAATGTTCTATTATGACATAAGACTTAGGGCCTCCCCTGGTGGCACAGCGGTTGAGCGCCTGGCTGCGAGGCTGCCCGCCATCCTCTGCAGCGCCAGTTCGTTCCCCAGGCACCAGCGAGGGTGCCACAAAAAAAATAAATAAATAAAAAATAAGACTTGTAAATCCCTGAGTCCAAGAAATTATTATAAGATTATCCAAAGTCCAAAATAGCTAACCTATCTAAAAGTAGAAGGAAGGATACAGACATATCATTTGCAATGACTATCTGACTAAAAACAAAACAAAACAAACAAACAAAAAAAAACTGTGTCATTTTCCTAGACTATCTCACTGGGTAACCCAGAAGACATATTTGGTAGCCCAGTATTTAAGGAACATTGGGAGGAAAACATGCCAAAATAACTTTCTAATCTGTCTCAGGATCTCTCAACTTTGGTATTTTATTTATTCATTTATGTTTCTGCTGTTGGTTTTTGAAAGCAGAAAATCAATTGTCCTGTGCATGGTAGAATATTTAAGAGAATCCTTGACCTCCACACATTAGATGCCCCTATGTACTAGAAATCCCAAGTCATGACCATCAAAACTGTCTCCATATGTAGGCAAACATGCCCTGGGCAGAAAATTCACACCTGGTTGAGATCCACATATTCCTAGCAAGACTTATACATGGCATATTTCCTAACATTCTAAAAAAAAAAAATCTAAAATACACAGACACATTATAATTAAATATACCCTTAATGGTGCCTTTATTGTCTCTCACCAAAATACCATTATCTCCAAAACTATCTCAAATTGTATTAAGAATTATTTACTCTCGGGCCTCCTTGGTGGTGCAGGCGGTTGAGGGCAGTGCTGTGAAGCTGTCCACAGCCTCTGCAGTGCGGTTCGATCCCCGCTGGCCTCAGAGCAACCCACACAGTAAGCAGACTTCTCCTGTCTCGCTTGCTGCTCCCCTCAGCAGAGTATTTCATCAGTCTGCCTGTTCTGTTCCCTGCTCTGCCTCTGGTGAATCCTCTCAGCCTCCTGGCGCATCTGGTCTGTACCCCAGTTCTTGTATAAATAAATATTAAAAAAAAAATAAGTATTTACTCTCTTCTTCCCTGTAAGATTATACATCACTGACTGTTGTTATATGATGAGTGATTTCTTCTTGCCTCATTAATTTTTTTTAATTTTTTTAATATTTTATTTTATATAATTCTTACATCATTTTTCATTTTTGCACAATGTATGAATTATCATTTTGGTTATATTCCCTATACAATTGCTCCCCCTTATTTTGACCCGAGTCCTTCCTCTCCCCTTCCCTCTCCCCCCACCCCACCATGGTGTGTCTCTGGTTTATAGTTGCTTGTTGATTTTGATTTTTACTTTGTATTAATTAGTCTTTTTCCTGGTCCCTTATTTAGGTTTTCTAAATTCCTGCTATGAATGAGATCATCCAGTATTTTTATTTTTCTTTCTGACTTATTTCGCTGAGCATGATCCCTTCTAACTCCATCCATATTGCTGCAAACTGTATGTGTTTTTTTGATTTCTGAGTAATATTCCATTGTGTATATGTACCACCTCTTCTTGATCCAGTCATCCATTTTTGGGCATTTGGGTTGTTTCCATAGTTTAGCTATTGTAAATAGTGCTGCTATAAACATAGAAATGCCAATGACCTTTGGAATTAATGTTTCTGTGTCATTTGGGTAAATACCTAAGAACTGATGAGACTCAAAAAAACAAAGAAAATAATCCAGAAAAAAATGGGCAGAAGAACTAAAAAGAAACTTCTTTAAAGAGGAAATGCAAATGGCCAACAGACATATGAAAAAATGTTCAACATCACTTGTAATCAGGGAAATGCAAATCAAAACTTACAAGGAGATACCATCTTACAGCAGTGAGAATGGCACATATTAAAAAAACTAGCAACAACAAATGTTGACGAGGTTGTGGAGAAAAAGGAACTCTCTTGCATTGCTGGTGGGAGTACATACTGGTCCAATCACTATGGAGAGCTGTGTGGAGATTTCTTGACCTACTAAAGATAGAGCTTCCATATGATCCAGCAATTGCCTCATTAATTTTAGGCTTGCATTTTTTATATGCTTTGAATTTGTACTGTGCAAAATACAAACCCATCTAAATAGAAATTTCAAAAACCTCAAAAGTTTTTACCACCTCTCTAGCTTTTTATCTCTACCATGATATTGCTAATATTCAACAAATAGGCAGTTTTTTCACTGTTTCAGAAAAAGAAGATAGAAGTACCTGAGCCCATGAGAGACCAGCAAAATTGATCAGAGTTAAAAACAATTAAGCAAAACTGTCAGTCACCAGTGGCTAACATCCTTCAAAATCAAATAAAAAGTAACCTTGCACTATTAAGTCACAGAGATTGAGGTTATTGGGTTATTTTATGGCAAAGCAGAATAATACATATATAACTAAAAGAATCTCTCTCTTTCCCATACATTCTCTTGCTTGCTTGCTTGCTTATCTCCCTCACATACATGAACTTGTACAATTCATACAACAAAGATTTATTAAAGGAATATTTCATGTAGGATGCTAGCCATAGGTTGAGTTCAATGCTGAAGATGCAACAATTTACAATAACAATAGCCTCAAAAGTTGACACTTTCCCCATTAGATCAGTATATCTAAGATCACTTAAACTAACTACCAACCACAGCAAAACTTTTAATATGAAGAATATCT
This sequence comes from Talpa europaea, assembly GCF_964194135.1. NCBI lineage: Eukaryota > Metazoa > Chordata > Mammalia > Eulipotyphla > Talpidae > Talpa > Talpa europaea. The sequence goes on along the minus strand of NC_140071.1, from coordinate 104,139,390 downwards.
AGATAATTCAGACAAATAAAGGACATTCTTTGATACAGTAGTGGTTGCCAAGTCTTGTGCTTATTGTTACATAGATTCTTGAGCAAACATTTCTCATAAAAACACCTATATTATATGCTAAATTTGTATCAATAATGACTTTCTTAGTCACAAATTATTTCCTCTAAGATTATTTTTTTCTAAATTTTTCTCTCTCCAGCATATGTCTTTCCATTTTCTATAATACCACTCTTATCTACACACCCATGATGTAGTGTCCATGATGTAGCCAGCAAACTGAATAGAAACTATATATGATGTTCTTACCCTTTCTCATGAAGGGAGACACAGAATGATCCATATCCCATTCTGGTGTTGTGGTATAATTAGCACTAGGATTCTTCTTCATCACATCAAAAGAGGTGTGATAAACTATTTTATTCATGGTTTCCTCTGGCAGATCTTTCTCTAGAAACTTTAATAGTTTCTGAATTTCACGTTTTGGGTTCTAAAGAAATTATAAAGATAAAGGATTACTTTTATGTAACATAGTATTAGAAGACCTATGGAGAGCAAGTAGACAAAAAGTAGAAATAAAAGCTATACAAATCACAATAGAAGTATTTTTTTGTTTTTGTACACAACATGATATTATATATAGTAAAACCTAAAGGAGCCACCAAAAAACTGCTAGTGCTAATAAAAATGTTCAGTAAATATTCAGCACACAAATTTTTTAAAATATCAATTGCTTCAATACACTGATAATAAACTATTAAAAAGGGAAATTAAGGAATTAATCACTTTTATAATTGTATCATTTCTAGGAACACATTTCACCCAATAGTTTAAAAAAATGTATGCATTGAAAATAAGAATTAAATTTCAAATTAATTAAAGGAGACACAAATACATTGAAAGATATTCCATGCTCAAAATTGGAATAATTAATATTGTTAAGTCAGCTATAGACTCAATGAAATTGCTATCAAAATTCCACAAAATAGAAGACACAATCTTAAGATTTATATAAAACCACAAAAGACTCTAGCCCAAGCTAACTTGAAAAGAAGGAAAAAAACTAGGGATATCAATCTCCCTAATTTCAAAGGATACTACAAAGCTATAGTGATTAAAACAGTATGGTGGTGGCATTAAAACACATAGAAAAATGAATCAGAGCCTAGAGCCCAAAATAAACCCACATATATGTTGGCAATTAAGTTACAATGAAGAAGCCAAAAGCCAAAGATATATAATGAAGACAAACTTCAATGAATGGTATTCAGAAAACTGAATAGCCACATGCATAAGTTTGAAGCCAAATTACTACCTTACAACATAGCCCAAATTAAAATGGGTTAAAGACTGCAACATGACAACTGAAATCACAAAACTCCTAGAATAAAGCACAGTATTAAATTCCCTGACATTGATCTTGGACATTGTTTTTTGGCTCTCCCTCCAAAAGCAAATGTATAAAAAAACAAAAATGAACAAGAGGGACTATAGTAAACAAAAAAGTTTCTGCACAATAAAGAAAACTAACAAGAATGAAAAGGCAACCCATTCATTGGGAGAAAATATTTGCAAATCATATACTTAAGAAGTTTTAATATTGGGCCTCCCTGGTGGCACAGGGGGTTAAGCACTGAACTGTAAAGCTATCCATAGCCTCTGCAGCAGGAGTTCGATCCCCAGCACAAGTTTGATCCCCAGTTCGAAACCCACATGGCTTAGCGGACCTCTCCTGCTTCACCTGCTGCTCCCCTCAGCAGTGTACTTTGGTCAATCTGCCTGTTCTGTTCCTCACTCTGTCTCTGGTGAATCCTCTCACCCCTGCATCTCTGGCTTGTACCCCCATCTCTTGTATGAATAAATAAATCTTAAAAAAAAAGTTTTAATATCCAACATATATAAAGTATCAATAGTCAAAGAAACTAACAATCCAATTAAAAAAAATTCAACAGTGGAACTGAAACCAAAGGTACATGAAAATGTGCTCAATATCACTAATCATCAGGGAAATGCAATCAAAAACGGCAATGAGATATTCCTTCACAGTCGTTAGAATGGCTGTTAACAAATAACTAGCCACAACAACTGACAAGATAAATTTATTTTCTACATCCAAGTAGTTTTATTATAGTAGAGAAGAGAAAAAAAAGTACATAAATAATTAGAAGTGGTGATAGATACTATAAAAAGAATAATAGTAGCAAAAGTGTCTTTAATAGATAATAACGAGGTTATATTATTTGAAAATACAGTCAGGAAAGCTCTCCAGGAATAAGTAGTATTTAATTAAGACATAAAAGATAAGATGTTAATTTGAAAACAGTGGGAGAAAATATTCCAAATATGCTCACTTAGTGAGTAGGACCAGATGATATTAGACTAGGTTGGAGAGAGACAGAGACTAAACACAGCTGAACTGTGATTAAAAAAAATAATAAACTCATGTCATTTGCAGCAACATGGATGGAGTTGGAAGAGATTATACTAAGTGAAATAAGTCAGAAGGACAAAAGATAAATATTGAATGGCTTTACTTATATGCAGAATTAAGAAAAACTGAACAAAGAGTCATTAAAAAGATAAAACTTGCCAGCTAACCATAGATATGAGACATACAGCAGGGGAGGGGAAGTCACTGGGGTCAAATTAGAGGGGAAAACAAAGGACTATGGTAAGAGATCACAGGGGCTATGGTTTGGGGAGAACTATGAGGATGACAGCTGAGGGAAGAAATCAATGTCAAAAAAAAAAAAAAAAAGCAATGTAAGTGTAGGAGCAGGATGGCCACAGTGCAGGTTATCTATGATCGGAGCAGACCAGACCCGTAAAGGAGTCCTGGAGCCCTCAGTGGCTTTCTCAGGCTTTTATTGAGCTTTACATGTATTATGGCAAACAGGTACATGGCAGGCAGGGTGTCAGGGGGCCAGGAGACCACTTGGCCTCCAAGCCCCTGGCAAGTCTTCACTCTGGGCTTCTCTCTCCTGCTTCTCTCCTGCTTTTGCTGCTCTCGGTTACTACCTCAATATTCCTTCCATGGCCCACAGAAGTAAACAAGACAGCTTACAACAATATAACAACTGCAGGTACCCCATCAGGCAGGGCAATCCTAATGGAGGGAGGGCAGAAAAGCCCTACAGTAAGAAAATAAATAAACTACAGTAAGAAAATTTATTTACCCTACAGTAAGAAAATAAATAAACTATTAAGTGAATAAATGAAAAATAAATGAAAAATAAAAATAAATACTGCTGAACTCTATAAATCACCTTAATGATTTTATACTTCACATCACAACAGTCACCACAGAGAGATTTAAAGAAAGAGGTGTACACACACTGATTTAGATTTCAAGATCATTTTCTCTGAGTGGATGCAAAGAGAAGCAAAATGAGTTAGTCCAGTAAGTCACCATATTTGCTTGAACTAAAAGGAAGCAACAGTGGCAGAAAGAAGTGAATTGAGTGAAAGATCAATTCCCAAGGCAAAATTAATAGGCTAGTAGGTTAATCATATTTATAGATCAAGAGGAAAAGAATATGTGATACGAAGATGAACCTTAGGTTTCCTTGAAATAAAAAAAATTGTAATTGCCACTTACTTCTTTCATGTCTTCATAGAATAAGAACAAAATGCGATAATCTTTCCTTTTCTCCCACCAGCCCTTCACATGGTCATACCATGAACCAAAAGCCACTAAATTGAAAGATTGTTTACAAAATTAATCTTGAATTAATTTACATGAAGTAAATAATTAGTAAATATTATTCCAAGTTGTTATCATCAATATATACACATCAATTGCTTATTAGTTCAAGAAAGAGGGGACACTGGATAAAAAAAGTAAATCAGTAATCCCTATTCTCACTGAATATACAGCATATTAAGAAATAATGAAACAGTTCAGTTATGAGATAAATTGTATCCTCCACCAAAAATTTTTTCCTGAAATCCTAATCCTTAGTACTTCAGAATATGATAGAAATATGAGTTGGGACCTTTAAAGAGGTAATTAAATTGAAATACAGCCACTGACAGTGGGCCCTCATCCACTATGTTTTTATGAGAAGAGGAATTACAAGACAGGCACCACTGAGGGGAGACCACGTAAAGACACATGTGAAGATGGTCATCTGAAAAACAAGGAGAAAGGTGTCAGAAGACACCCACTCTGGACACAACTGAACTCAGATTTCTAGCAATATAACATGAGAAAATAAAAAAAAATGTTGAGAAAAGAACCTACTTTATGGAATGGGTTTGACAGTCCTAGCAAACAAATATAGATTTTGGTAGTATTAAGTGGGTGTTGCTGTTAACAATACCTAAAAGTAAGGAAGTGACTTTTGAATTTTTTTTAAGAAGTGGGGTACAGGCCAGAGTTGTGGGGTGTGAAAAGATTCACCAGAGAGAGCGGGGAGCAGAACAGGCAGATATACCGATATAGACTGCTGAGGGGAGCAGCAGGAGAGACAGGAGAGGCCTGCTGCGCCATGTGGGTTGCTCCCCAGCCAGTCGGGGCCAAATTGGCACCACAAAATGCAGTGGACAGCCTCACACCGCTGTGCTCAAACCCCTGCACCACCAGGGAGGCCCGGAAGTGACTTATGAACTAAGTAATAGGTAGAGTCTGGATGAGCTGTGAGATGAATGTTAGAGAAAAAAACCTAGATTGCCTTGAAGGCACTGTTGGTAAAACTATGAATGCTAAAGGTGGTTCTGGTGGTAGCTCAGAGAGAAAAAAGGCACAGTAGAGAAAAATTCAAGAAATATTTATAAAATCAAAACAATGGCATGAACAGTAAGATAGGAAATCACATGGCAGTAGTCACTGAGCACTTATTAAAAATGACGACTGTAAAATATGTGTCACACATTCCACAAAAATCTCTAAAAGGAAGAGATGACTATGTAATCTGCTTCTTCTACAAAATTCCTAATGCTTTAGTAGAGGAATGGACACATACTAGGTTTATAATAAATACAAGATTTACATTGGGCTTTATTCTTTTTGCAAAAAGGCTTTCCCTTATAGGACTCCAGGATAGAAGAGTTGCACCCACCCTTTCCATTTATAAATTTTTCCAGGAACTCCTCCCAGGTGCCGGGAAGTGGATGTAATTTTGCCATCTGGTAGAAATAATAGTAAGACACAACCACATCCTTAGCGTTCCTTGCTACATAAACGACCTGTTGGGAGATATGCAAAACCATCACTTTGTTTCTATTTAACACTTACAAACACTTGCTTACCTTGACCAGCTGCTCATTCACTCTTCTCCATTTCATAATCTGACTATTTATATCTTTATCCTTACATAGGATATTCACAAGTACATATTGTTTTAATGCAAAGATTTTCCATTTATCATACCCTGGCTTTCTCTTTAGCCTAGAAAAAAAACATCTCTTGTGACATAAAATACCAAAAAAAAAAAAAATCAAGGAAAAGTGTATCACAAAAATAGTGTTATGTTATTTTGATTAAATACATTGAATTTTCAGTTAAAAATCCTTTCAGGTAAAGAAAATCCCATGCTTAGCTGGTTTTACTAGTGAGAGGAACAAAATATTTAAGATTTAAGTAATATCAATTCTAATCACTTTCAGAAAATTGAAGAGTAAAATATCTCCAAATTCATTTTATGTGGCTAACATTACCTTAAGGCTAAAAGGACTATATCATAATGACAAAGACTTATGATAAAATTGAGAACTCTAGACCAATCCCTCTCATGATCAAACACAATTTAAAAAATAAAATAAAAAAGCAAATTGGATCCAACAACATATAAAAGACATTACATTACAACTAAGTACAAGTTATTTACGATTGTTTTATCACTTGAAAATTGATGTAACCATATTAGCAGAAAAATAGAAAACCACAAGTTAGGTCTTAGGAAAAAAAGAGATAAAAGCCAAGCACCTTGGGTAAAATCATAGCAAAGTAGTAATGAAATATAATTTCCTCAATAGATAAAGGACATTTATTAAAAAGATCCTTATACTTGGCAGTGAAATACTCAATAATCATGTATTAGCCCTACAAGCAAGAGCAAGACAAAACCATATGCTCCAAATACTCCTATTGGGTACTGTATTAGAGGTTATAGCTAGCTCAATAAGGCAAAGAAAAGTAGTAAAAAAAAGACATCCAGATTAAGAAAAAGGAAGTAAGTATCTATTTTGTTTACTGACAGCATGAGCTTGAGTACAGAAATATGAATGGTAATTACAAAAAAGTTAATAGATTGTTAAATGAATTTTATAAGATTACATTCATTTACTAGCAATAAACATCCATGGGAAAAATGAGTGTATTTATATCAGGCTGTTAGAGAAGAGGGAAAGACAGAGAGGGGGGACTACTATTACATAGAAATTTTTAAAAATAAATCACTACTTATGTTATATATATTAGATAAATCCTTAGATATTGGATAACTGAATCAACGAAGCCGATATATGTAAACAGAAAGAAAACCTTCATGGCTTTGTGAAAGATGTTTCCAAAAAATTACAAAATATTGTGCTCATAAAGAAAAAAACTGAGGCCTTCCCCGGTGGTGCAGCGGGTTGAGCACAGTGCTTGAAGCTGCCCGCAGCCTCTGCAGCACGGGTTCGATTCCCGGCCAGCCAGGGAGAGACCCACATATGGTGGCAGATCTCCCCTGCCTCGCTCGCTACTCCCCTCAGCAGTGTCTTTGGTCTGTCTGCCTGTTCTGCTCCCAGCTCTGTCTCTGGCGAATTCTCTCACCCTCCCACACCTCTGGTTGGTGCCCAGTTCTTGTATAAATAAATAAATCTTTTAAAAAAGAAAAAAACTGATTCACTAATCACTTTAAAATTAAGACCAACTTTGGAGACATTATTATGAAAGGGAAAAAGAGAAAGACAAACTTTGGGGTTACGGGTAATGTTTATTTGATGCTGATTTCATGGGTATGGTTTCTTTGTGAAAATTCATCAAGCTGTATATTTAGGATTTATGCACTACTTTTTATAAGTTTTATGCTTGAATTAAAATGATTATTTTTTAAAAGACTAAAATAATTTATCTATAAAATTATATATAATTCATAATCCATAACATATTGTTTTAAATCCATATTTCTAAATAATATTTGTACTAAATTCATGAAGAAGCAGCTCCTAGGATTATCTAAACATCTATTATTTTCAGACAATTGGTGAAAGAATTTAGACATAATGACATTGTATCTTAGGAAATAGAAAATCTGATAGTTTCTAAATGTTTGGGCACTGTGTGCAATTTTTACCGAGGGCAGTGGAGTCACTGGTGTTATTTTGACATTTGGCTATAGGGTCCAAAATATTATTTCCAGAATGATTTATCAGACATTACAATCTCATCTTAATTTCTGCATAAATAGTAAAATAATTTATAACATAAACAAGAAATTTTTAGAAAAAATCTGTACCTTACAATTATTTTTCCAAAATGAAGAAGGAAGAAGTTGAACGGGTAAGTGTGTTTTCACTAATCGAGGAGACTGCATGACTTCCAAATCCTTAACACCTACAAGCACAAAAATTAAACTGCATTATAAATATGGAACCATAAAATTTATTACAATGTGATATAAGACTTTCTAAATATACCTAAAATGGCTCTATGTTGATATGACTTCATGTACTTCTGAAATTTAGTATGAGATAAACAATAATCAATTCTGGTTACTTTATGCTTGTTTTGTTGCCTACAAATAACTGGATTTATTAGCCTCCTAAGTGTCTATACAATCCTTAATATACAATCATAAGTTATATATGATTATTGGCACAAATACTTTTCTGTTATAGATACTTAAGATTCAACAGTCCAAGTACAGACAGTATCATTTTTTCATGATGCCTCCAAAATCCACAAAAAAATTAGAGAAATTTACTCCTACAGTGAAACTGAACATTAATAGGATATACCATTACAGACTCCTGGGATTATCATCTCCATGAAGGGCACTCGGTTGTATATGGCGTCTCGCTTACATTTCTCTGTATCCCCATTGTTATAGATCAAATCCAGTATTTCACTGACCCAGGTTGTTCCTGGAGAGAAAAATAAAATGGATGGATATCTAAACTTTCCTGTCAAAAGAGTATGGGAGTGTTAATAGAGGTAGAGAAATTGTGTAATTATCAAAAACAAAATTATTTCTTCATTTACATCCCCTTTCTTTTTTCTCCCTTTTCCTAGAGAAATCCTTAACTAACTTAGACATCTGTATATGTGGGGGGTGTGTATAAAATCTGAAAAATATAATTACAAAAGATTTGAAAAGGAAATCAAACCTGGCGTAGTAAAGAAATATAATGTGGTGGGTGGGTCGGCTTGCGGGGGAGCAGGCAATTTCAATGTGTCTGACCAGCAATTTGAAAATTTTCTATTACTATTATGGAGATTATTTCCTTTTGGGATTGAAGAGCACTTAGTTGAAACAGTTCAACATTTGGTGGAGCAGTGCAGAAAGGAATAATTTCATTGCAGCTGTGGTGACCAGTGCACGACTCACAAACCAAAGACAACAGATCCTGATTGAACAAGGAGGATTAAGTTACCTTGAACTTTATGATAATATATTTCACCAGTCTTTTCAGAAATTTATCCATAGTATATGAGAATATGGTCAATTGTCTATGGCCCCCAGTGATCAGGTTATCAGGGCATTGCTTTAGAAGAGTAGTTATAACAGAGAAGAAAATAACCGTTCCCATTCCTTTCCTTTTTAACAAATGTCTATGATTGTTGTGAACTTGAATAATCATAGGTGGAAAATAAAAAAAATTAAATAAAGTAATTAATCTATGCATACAGAAATATTTTTTTAAATATTTTATTTTATATAATTCTTACATCAGGCCCCCCAGGTGGTGCAGCGGTTGAGCGCTGGGCTAAGAAGCTGCCTGCAGCCTCTGCAGCGCCGGTTCAAGTCCTGGCCGTTGGTGAGGGTCCCACATGGTATGACAGACCTCTCCTGCTGCCCGCTGCTCCCCTCAGCAGTGTATTTCATCAGTCTGCCTGTTCTGTTCCCTGTTCTGGCTCTAGTGAATTCTCTCATCCTCCCGTGCTTCTGACTGTACTCAGTGCTTGTATAAATAAATAAATAAATCTTTAAAAAATATATATATATATAATTCTTACATCATTTTTCATCTTTGTACAATGTATGCATTTTCATTATGGTTATATTCCCCTACAATTGCACCCCCCCTTTATTTTGACTCTTGTTCTTCCTCTCCCCACCCTCCCTAACCCCCCCCACAGTGTGTCTCTGGTTTATAGTTGCTTGTTGATTTTGATTATTACTTTGAATTGATTAGTCTTTTTCTTGGTCTCTTATTTAGGTTTTATAAATTCCTGCTATGAGTGAGACCATCCGGTATTTTTCTTTTTCTTTCTGACTTATTTCGCTGAACATGATCCCTTCTAGCTCCATCCATGTTGCTGCAAACTGCATGTGTTTATCTTTTTTGATTGCTGAGTAATATGCCATTGTGTATATGTACCACATCTTCTTGAGCCAGTCATCTATTTTTGGGCATTTGGGTTGTTTCCATAGCTTAGCTATTGTAAATAGTGCAGCTATAAACATAGGGGTGCAGGTGCTCTTTGGAATTACTGTTTCCACACAGAAATATTTTTGAAGAATGGCTTGCACATGGATATACCTTTATATTAATTCCTTAGAAGCAGTTTTAGCATTTGTAATCTAAAAATATTAGTAGTCAGTATAGTTCTTAAAAATGTCTTTTCCTCAATGTTTTTAGGAAATGAGGAATATAAAGGGAAGCTTACTTTAGATCTTTAGTAATTAGAACAGCTAGTTGGTTGTGGGCTCAAAAATTAATGGCATAAAAAGCTAGAAGGTGTGATCTGTTTTATAGCTCTGTGTACATTTATCACTGGGTTAGACTATCATAAAAGAATTTGGAGAAATAAAAGGTATTGATTCTTATCAAGTCATCTTAAAATCTCCTTTTTTTTTTTTAAGATTTATTTTATTATACAAGAATCGGGGCACAGGCCAGATGCACAGGAGGGTGAGAGGATTCACCAGAGACAGAGCAGGGAACAGAACAGGCAGGCTGGCAAAATACACTGCTGAGGGGAGCAGCGGGCAAGTCAGGAGAGGTCTGCTCACCATGTGGGTTGCTCCAAAGCTGGCGGGGATGGAACCTGCACTGCAGAGGCCATGGCCAACTCCACATCTGCGCTCAACCCCCTGCGCCACCAGGGAAGTCCTTAAAATCTCCTTTCTGAGATCACATACTGAGGTCAGTAGTTGTTCAAATTTGTAACAAAATATCCTAAACATATAAAGTATTTTAAAATATTAATATTTTCAAAAAGTTATTAAAAATGTATAAATGTTTAAAATGTTAAAATTCTAAGAAATATTTAAATATGAACTCTTTAGTTGTATAAATCTATTTTATAGATTTTAATGTGCCCAAGTCATTTACATATGCAGTTTGAAAAATTTTTATTTGAATTTTAAAAATAAACAAGACCATAGCAATAATTTTCCCTAAGGTATAGTTCCTATGTAATTGCAGTCTTTCAGAATAGATAAAAATAGGTAATTTTTATATAATTTGAGAAAAAAATCTGTCCTAGTAACTGCTACAGTGTTCTCTTGACTAGTGATCTGAATATCAGTGAGAATAGTTATACCTATGGATCAATAACTAATGAGTGATTACAAATAAGTCCAAAGATAAAGGGTAGAATTAGATTTTTAGTGAAATTAATGTAGAATTTAGATGATGCGAACCTGAAACATATAAAGTGATAATGAAATGTCATTTCAATTGTAAAAGGAAAGTAAAAGAAATGTTACCTGATTTGGGGTAGGTGGCGATCAGAAGGTCATCTGGTCGGGCCTCAAAAGTTTCTATCTGGGACCACTCCTCAGCCATACCCCAGAAGAGGGGGATCCCTTGAATATCCACCAATTCCCGCCTATTCCAGTCCTCCATGTTTTCCATTTTTGAGACTAGATTTTAAGCAAAGTAGAGAATGTTAAAAAGTTGTTGTTTTAGTAGCATCAAATTTAAAATTAAATGATTAATTTATTAAATTGATAAATAACTATGCCACTGCTGGGAAACCATGATACTGGGGGGGTCCTTAGTATCTTTCAAGAATATAATTTCAAGAAGCACCAGAATAAAGCTAGGGCCTTCCTGATGGCACAAGGGGTTAAGTCTCAGTGCTATGAAACGATCAGTAGTCACTGTAGCATAAGTTCTATCCCCAAGCAGGGAGCTAACCCACATGGCACAGCAGACCTCTCCTGTCTTGCCCGCTTCTCCCCTCAGCAGTGTATTTCAGTCAGTCTGCCTGTTCTGCTCCCCACTCTGTCTCTGGTGAATCCTCTCACTCCCAGCACCTCTGGCTTGTACTCCAGTTCTGGTATGCATAAATAAATAAAATAAATCTTTTTTTTTTTTTTAAAGCAAGGGCCAAAGATCAAAAGAAGTAAGCATATTTCACTAATAGTAGCTATAGGACCAAATAGTCCGTTACTTTATCTAAAACAATTAGAAAAGGCTCTGTTTAATGGTAGTCCAGGGAAAGGATTTAGCTCTGTGTTTTTAGTTTCCTGCTGACCCTAGAGCTCCACTCAGGTTGTTGCTACTACTGTTCTGTGCTTTTAATATCTCTTTAATATTTGAGAGCAATTAAACCAATTAACCCCCATTATAGTGTCCCCTTTTAAGTGTTGTGTATTTTTAATCTTGAGGAATTTGAGAGCAATGACCAATCTGCACAAGCCTTAAAAAGCGCTTAACAAAGTAGAAATTGAGTTATTTGATTATTTTATATAACCAAATTTTTGTCCAGAGAATATCCAGTCTATAGGTTAAAAAAACTTACAAATAGTTAAGCAGCATTAAATCTTGTTAACACAATGTCCATAGAAAGATATATTCTCTCCACCTTCACTCCAATTTTATCAAATGATTACAATAAAGGAGAAAGATTCCTGTGCACTTGAAGTCAGTGTGGGCTGTGGGCTGTGGAAATGCAGCTGTGTTACACTGGGAGTGTGTGAGTCCTTTTCTAACCCTTACACCAGGAGCATGAAATCTCAGTACTACACATTAAGAATCAGTGAAGGTACGAAAACAAATGAGATTTTGCACACTTTATTTCATACGCTGTTTATATATTAAATAGCACCAAAACTTTACACTTGTGGATTGCTTCACACAGCATTTTCTTATGCAAAGATTTCTGGGATATGTTGTAAAGTGACTGGACTCTGGAGTGAGGAGAAATTCTCTTGACCACAATACTGATAATCCACTACAGTGGAATTTGAACTGCAGGTTTAAATAAATTGAGACAATCAAAATTAAGTGAGTTTATTAAAGAAACTATATTGTGTAGTCAAGCCTGGGCGCAGCCTTTAAGTAATCAGGGAAAGCTGCCTGATTTCTGGCATTTAGAAATGAGAATTATATACAGTCCCAAGAAGGTTACAAGTAGCACTTTCATATTTATTTGATGCTATGCATGCATTTGAGGAAAAAAAAGGGGGCTGTTAAAATTTACCTTATCTATTTAAAGCCTTATCTTCTGGGAACTGGGAACTTTAATAATGTCACATATCTTGATGTTGACATGTTTTAGAGTCACTGATTTGTTGGGAGGCAGCTTTTCCAAAATGCTGCTTTTTCCAAAGACAACGTTTTTCCTGGCACAGTGTCTTCACAAGACCAGATGAGGCTCATCTTGATTCTCTATTGAGGCCCCTTACGGAGAGAGGTACACTAGCTTTGGCTAATAGAACAAACAGCTGCACTACACACAGGCCCACCTCAATGGACTAGGCTTGATGGTCAGCCCCAGGGCTAGCCAGGATTGAGCACCACACTGTTGCTAAAGGCTGCGGTGGTATCATCTCAGCGCACCTAACTGGGCGCACCTCCATCTGCCACTGTGAGTTGGATCCTGGCCCACTGCTTGCTGGTGTGCCGCCAGCTCCAGTTTCTCAATGATGAGACAGCACCATTTTGCATTCTGTCTTTTTTTTTGGGGGGGGGGACTTCTGGACATGGCGGATACTGTCTGTGGTGAGGTAGCTGGCCACTTGTGGCCTTAGAAACTCTTTGTTTCCCCTGTTTGTTAAATAAAACCTATTGTTGTCCCCTGAGGCTGACTCTTGCGATTGTGGGCACAGGTGAGAACCCACACAGAGAGTGACCTTGTCACTGTCCTTTGACCTTGCTTAAAGGACTGCTATAGACTGTTTCAGTAATACATAGTTTACAAATTTATGCAGCAGTCCTAAAATACTTTATTTTTCCCAAGCTCCTTTAATCCCTCCTCCACCAAAATAAGATTTTGGGAGTAGTAGCCATCAGGAAAAAATAATTTTAATGCTTTTAAACTTTAATTCACAATCTGATTACTTTTCCAGTTTGTGCCACCACTTAATATTTCTCATAGGTTGTCCATTGTCCTTTTTTTCCTAACAGATTGTTCCTCAGTTTTCCATTTGCCTTATTTTGTTTCTTTCTAGTTACTGATAGCTTGTTTTTTTCACAAGACACAGTTGGTAGACTGGCATAAAAAAAGCTGAGGTATCTGCACTCCAAATCAAGATTTTAGTTTACTTTTCTCTAATCCATTAAAAATTATCAAAATAAGAAGTGTTTAAAGCTCTTGCCACATAGTGTGTAATCAGTACTTCTAAAATAAATATTTAAAAGTTCAGTAAGATGTTGCCATGCTTTCTCAAATTTCCTCATGTCCCTACCCGATTCTGCAATTCATTCTATGATTTATAGACTCTTCACTCTCTATAACTACTTATATCAAATACACGTGCTGATGAAAGATTTCTAGAAGAAATTTATGTATTTTTCCTGGGAAAATATTCCTGGAAATTCTTTAGATATTTATTCAATCTAGTAATGCTTTCCAGACTACCAGTATCTTACTTTGCCCAAAATAAATGTAAATTATATAAATATAAACCTTGAACAAATGTTAGCCTTTCAGTAGGTAAAATAGCAACAGTCTACCCAGTCATGTTCTGTACTATTAGTTCAAAAATATTTTTTAATACTACTATTTAATATCTAGTAGACACTGTACATTGAAGAATCTAATGATGAGGAAAAAGTCTTGTGGTTATTTTCACAGTGCTCAGGAGTGAGTGAGAACGATAGAAACTGAAACTGATCAAATGGTCATATTAATACATTGGAATTTTCTTTCTTTTTTTAAATTTATTTTATTTTTTATGCATATAAGAGCTAGGGTGTAGGCCAGAGGATGCAGGTGAGCAGGTGATGGGAGGATTCACCAGAAACAGAGTAGAGAGTGGAACAGGAGGACTGACTAAAATACAATGCTGAGGGGAGCAGCTGATGAGTCAGGAGATGTCTGCTGCACCATGTGGGTAGCTCCCTGGCCTGGGATAAATTAGTGCTGCAGTGGCTGCCCATAGCTTTGTTGTGCTAAGACTTAATATCTTGTGCCACGAGGGGGGCCCCAATTCATTGGAATTTTCAATGGTGATAAGTGCTATGAAGCAAAGGTATAACCATAGAGGGAAACTGATATAATCAAAATACTTCGAAATGTTTCTGCTGAGAAATGAGCAAGAGTTAATTCAGAAAAGAGGACAATCTTCTAATCAGGAAAAAACATTTTAAAGACCCTATGATTGGAGGGACAAATAATGTCTGGATGACTAAGTGCCAGCAATGAGGAGGAGCTTGCTAATATATTGCAAAATTATGTGGTAGGAAACTAAAGATTTCAGGGTATTTCTGCATAACTGCTAGGGTATATCAGGTTTCATGTAGTCTCCACCAGAATAGGAATGTTTACTGACCCATGCTTATATAAAGTTCCAGTAGCAGTTCTGTCTTAATAATAGAAGATGGTGACTTACTACTGGTTCTGGGATGGTCCTGCGTATTATTGGGGGGAGGGGAGGGAACTAGGGGAGATATACAATTAAAATTCCTAGGATTTATAGATACCATAAAAATTTAGTACCAATAAATATTACTAAATTGATTCTTTTGTTCATGACAGTGCAAATATAAATTTATGATAGCATTGGACTATGATTCAATTACATTGGTATTGCATAATTTCCTATTAATATTTTCTGATTTTCATGGACATCTGCCTTGAAAAGAAAACATAAAAAAACTAAAGTTTAAAACATTCACAGTCAAGCATTGTTCCTCTAGCTTCCCAAATAACCAATTCCTATAGTATTTCTGGGAACTAATGGGTACCAAACACAATTTCAGGCATTGCTAATAAGGCAGCAGCTAGAACAGAGAAAATGCGATACAGTCACACACTTCTACCTCTTTCTGAGCACAAAGGCTATTTTTCAGTCTGCTGGCAGTTTGATTGGGGCATATGACTGAGTTCTGTTGTTGGTATATGGATAATGGAGATCCCTTCCCCTAACTTCCAGCCCTCTCTTCCACTGCCATTGAACACGAAGAGTCCATGTATTTAGACACCTAGATGCAAGATTAAGGTTGTCTTCCTACCCTTCTTAAGACTGTCATGACAAAAAATAATTATTAATATTCTTAATTATGTCAAGTCCTTGATATTCTGGTGTTTTACTATTTTTTTTTTTTACTACAGTAAATCGAACATATTGTGGATAGTATGGGAACACTCTCAGACAAAAATATCTACTCTTATGAAGTTTAGAGTCAATGTGAAGTTAGATAAACCACAATAGACATACTACAGAGAAATAAGAACCGATAAGAATTTTATTGAAATATTCCAAATCTATCTTTCCATGAATTTGCGCATATTTTTGGATACTGAATCGTGGATTGACTAATAAAAATTAGTTTATTTCTACATTAAAATAACGAAAGATGTAAACCAAACAGATGAAATATATTCAAATGTATCAGATGATTTTCAAGATATCACATCCCAGTACATTATATGAAATTACATACATTAATGTGCATATGTACATATTAGGCAAACTGATCAGGGTATTTATTATAGTATTCTAAGTATATTTTTCATATATTATGTCAATAGTTACTAAAGTTCCCATATGAGTGATATTCTGATATATACAAAAACATTGCTCATTTTTGTAAGAGATTATCCTAACAAATATCAATTTTTGAAGATAAAAATGTTTATATTCTAAACCTGAATGAATATAAATATCATAAAATAGAATCTTTGATAATATTTCAGAAGAGGAAAACTCTTATTTGTTCCTCAAAACTTGAACAGATTTTACATCCTCTAAAAATTCTTCTTGATAACCGAAAGTCAAAATTATTCTTTCTTGTCCATTTTCATAACTTGAAAATATTAATATTTCATATATTTCAGTGTGCTATTATTACCTGTTTATAATGTCTGCTTTCCTGATTAGAATTTAGATACCTTGTCCTAGGATTGAAATATACATTTGACTTTGTAATTCCAAACCTAAACTTTATTGAAGTTAATAACTGTGTATTGAAATAAAATGAAAATTCTCTCATCTAGGTGGAATAATAAGGAAGGGAATAATTTTACCTTACTGTTACTATAGTTGCTAGAACTTTGAGATATCTGAGAAGTATCAGTAGGTCACAGACCCAGTCAACAAATAATTTTCATTCTAATTCATTTTTCAAATACACACCAAAAACCCACATATACCTGCTTTCAGTACAATGTATAGGGCTATGTAATTCTCATTTTTAAATTAAAAAAATTCTCCAAGTAAAGTCCTATTATCCTGCTTTTACCAAGAGGAAAATTAGTATAGAGAAAGCATAAGTGACTTATGAGGCCTTGGGTTTGAACCCAGATAGTCTGAAATATAGGGCCAGCAATCTTAATTGCTATTCTATACTTCCTTCTAAGTACAAGCATTGAAGAGATATATCAATACATGGACTAAAGTACCTTATAAATACATAGCCATATAATCTGCTAAAGGTATATGGAATGACTTAGAAAAACTGTATAATTGATTTATTTTAATATTTATCTTTGTTCAATACTCATTTTACTATGAGTTATTTATAAATTTTTATTTCACATTAATTCTAAAAAGAAAACTTATACATTTTCACCTTGTTAAACTTATGAAAGCTGATTAATGAAGTTAAAGACTTATATAGTCTTTTAACTTTGTTTTGCCAATATTTGGTTATTATAGATCATACATAGAAGACTAATAACCTCAGTGTATTTTAATATTTCCTGGATCTGATTCAAATATTACATGATTTCATGACTCCTTTAAAAAAAAGAACGAAAGAAACGTAGTCGAATTTGACTTACCTTTAAACTCCTGAGAGCTTTAAATGAATATCTTCAAATTAAGAATTAGAGCCAAAAAATCATTACAAGAACAATACCCTTGAGCTTGTATAACATATGACATGAAAGAAATTGAGTTGATGAAAGCTCATGAAATGTTGAAAGACAATGATTTCTTCCCTTAGGCCTCTTGTTTACATTTATGAAAATGTTCCCTGAAATATAATTTCCTCTGGAGGATAATTATAAGCCCTTGGAAACAATTTAATATTCTTCATGCTGATAAAGTCAATGCTAGTCCATGTTAACCTGAGCAAAACTATTGACTTTCATATCCATTAGTAAGTTAAAATAATGAGCTATGGGCCTCCCCTGGTGGCGCAGTGGTTGATCACTGGGCTGCGAAGCTGCCCGCAGCCTCTGCAGCGCCAGATAGATCCCCGGCTGCCGGCGAGGGTCCCACATGGTGCGCAGACCTCTCCTGCCATGCGCACTGTTCCCCTCAGCAGTGTATTTCGTGGGTCTGCCTGCTCTGTTCCCTCCTCAGGCTCTGGTGAATTCTCTCACCCTCCCGCACTTCTGACTGTACCCAGTGCTTGTATAAATAAATAAATAAATCTTAAAAAAAAAAAAAAGATTGTACCTAGATACATGATGTCTCTTAAACATAAGAAATGAATATTAAATTTATTGTAATCAATACATCATTCTTCTAGAAATTATTATTTTCACCTTCAATAAATCCTTGACTTAAACATGACATATATATAATATATAAAAAATAAAATATTTTAATGATAGAAATGCAGTATTTGTGGGACCATTCTAAGAGAGCACAGTTTGTGAAGAGTGGTATTAGGAATCTGAAGAGTTCAACTCTTCCACAAATGATCAGTATAACCCTGAGATACTTACTCGTATTTTAAGCCATGCTTTACCTGTCTAAAATATAAGAGAGGGGCCTCCCTGATGGTGCAAGGGCTTAAGCACAGAGCTGTGAAGCTATCTGCAGCCTCTGCAACATGAGTTCGACATCCCCGGGTGGCCAGGGAGTGACCAACATGGCACAGCAGACCTCTCCTGTCTCACCTGCTGCTCCCATCAGCAGTGTATTTCATTCAGTCTGCCTGTTTGCTTCCCACTCTGTCTCTGGTGAATCCTCTCACCCCCCTGTACTTCTGGTCTGTACCCCAGTTCTTGTATGCATAAATAAATAAATCTTTAAAAAATAAATAAAATATATGAAAAGTGTACAAAATGGCTAATCAGTGGAATGCTGAACTGAGAGTCCCGTAGGTTCAGGCAAAACTGGAACACCTCTAGGACATCAAATTCCAGGCCAACTGTACCAGAAGGGACACAGACAAGGTTCACATTTCAGTTTTTAAGGTATTCTTGGAGACAAGAGGCTACTCCACAACAGGTGGTGGCAATATCACTTATAATGAGGGAAGTGTAAATCAAAACCACAATAAGATACCACACACTGATGAGAATGGCCCATATTAAAAAAAAAAAAATTGGCAACAAATGCTAGTGAGGATGTAGAGGAAAAGGAACCCTCTTACATGGTGGAAATGCAAATTTTCCAAGTATGGAAAGCTGTGTGAAGGATCCTCAAATTACTAAAAATGGATTTATCATATTGCCAGGCAATTTCACTCCTAGGAATATACGCAAAGGACACAAAAACATTAACTCAAAAGGAAACCTACACTCCTATGTTTATTGTAGCACTATTTACAATAGCTAAGATATGGCAACCACCTAAATGCTCAAAAACAGATGAATGGATCAAGAAGATGTGGTATATATATATACACAATGGAATACTATTCAGCAATTGAAAAAGATAAATTCATGCCATTTGCAGCAACATGGAAGGAGCCGGAAGGGGGTATGCTCAGTGAAATATGTCGGAAGGAAAAAGAAAATATCAGATTCTTTCACTTATAGGAGGAATATAGGGAAACTGATAAAGGGTCAAAAAACAAAAAGACAAAACTTGCAGGTGAACTACAGATTTGAGGCATACAGCAGTGAGGAGGAGAGGGGTCAAAATAGGGGAGGGAAGAGCCCAAGGGACTATTGTGATAGTTCATAGATGATGGGGTGGTAGGAGATTTATGGGGACTACACCCGAGGGGAAAAATCAAATATGGTACAAAAATGATCAACAATGTAAGAAAATTAAGTTCAATCAAAAAAATAAATAAATAAATAAATAGCTTCGGATAAGTAAGCCCTTTTTCTGAAGTATAAAATTCTTCATCTTAGCAGAGCATACCTATTTTATAGAATAAATGTGTCATTTTCACCATTATCAATGTGTCAATCTCACTAGTGAAATAATTTACATGTATGTATAGATGTATCATATTTTCTAACATAAAAATTGTTAACATAATTTTTACATTATTATCATATTATCAGCATGTAAACTATTATAATGCAAGGCTTATGTGCTTTTTAAATTTCAAGGCTTTCAAATCATAAAACAGGTACATCTACTTTCACATAGGAAAATATTCTCCAACTTTCATTGAGTCCCATGCAAAAGGGTATAATGGGTCTAAGTTTTAAATGTCATCTATGCCTTCTAATCAGTCTTGAGTAAGCCATTAATCCTATAAGTGCTTTAGAACTTTAGGCTTTAAGTGGGGAAAATTGCATTAAAAAAATACTCTTCCATCTCAAACAGATAGTATAAGGTTACATATATTCTCTTTTACGGTATCCCTCTTTGAGGGATTCTTTGATATCCTCAGGAAACTAATTGTACATAGGAAATAGGGATGTTATTTGCTAGTCAGCAAGCTTTTGTTGTCAGCACTTTTTATTGCTGGCATATGATGATAAAGAGGTAATTATACTCTTCTTCATTTGGAATCCCTGGGGTCTAATAAAATCCGGAAAACAGTTCTCCAGTGGTATAACAATGGAAGAAAGAGATTGGTGAGATTATCAGCTCAGTTTCTGAAACATAAACAACTCTGCTTTATAGTAGATTTTGATTATTTGTCAACTTAAATGAAATACATGTTAAGAATAGCATAAGAAACATGCATCAGTATTAAAAATATATTTATGTTTGTGTGTTTGTATATGTGGTTTTTGTTTGCTTGTTGTTTACTTATTTGTTCTTGTTTCTTTCTGTAATGATTTTATTTTCTTGTCACCATAGTGCTATATGATTTCATGTGAAGTTTTTTTTTTTTTAAGATTTATTTATTTATACATACAAGCACTGGGTACAGTCAGAAGCGGGGGAGGGTGAGAGAATTCACCAGAGCCAGAGCGGGGAGCAGAGCAGGCAGAAGGACCGAAGTACACTGCTGAGAGGAGCAGCGGGCGGCAGAAGAGGTCTGCGCCATGTGGGACCCTCCTCCGGTGGCCGGGGAGCAGCCGGGGATCGAACCAGCGCTGCAAGCGGGCAGCTTCTCAACCCAGCGCTCAACTGCTGCGCCACCGGGGAGGCCTTCATGTGAAGTTTTAAATAGATCAGCATTTCTTCTGCAGAGAAACAGTCATTATCCTTCAGAGAATACTGGTGGTAAGAAAACTGG
Source organism: Talpa europaea (assembly GCF_964194135.1). Classification (NCBI taxonomy): domain Eukaryota; kingdom Metazoa; phylum Chordata; class Mammalia; order Eulipotyphla; family Talpidae; genus Talpa; species Talpa europaea. The sequence goes on along the minus strand of NC_140071.1, from coordinate 104,118,519 downwards.
CGCTCCTGTGTTTACTGCAACACAATTTACAACAGCCAAGATATGCAAGCAATCTAAATGCCTCAAAATAGATGAATGCATCCAGATGTGGTTTATATACAGAATGGAATACTACTCTGCCATAAAAAACAAGAGATAAACTCATGTTATTTATGGCAACATGGATAGAACTGGAAGGGATTATACAAAGTGAAGTAAGTTAGAACGAGAAGAACAAATACCAAATGGTTTCCCTTACCTGTGGAATATAGAGAAACCAAAGATCAGATGAAGACAAATCTTTAAAACTGACCATAGATCTGAGGTATCTAGGAGGGGAGGGAGAGGTGGGGAGAGAGGAGGAGGGACAAAAACAGGAAAGGGAAGAACACCTTGGACTGTGACTAAGGCTACAGAAGAGGGATGTGATAAGATGGAAGCAAAGGTTCAATGGACAATTACTGGGGCTTTTGTGGTGGGTGTGCTGAAATAACATACATTTGTAGAGGTGCAAACTTATACCCCTAAGATATACTATGATGTAAATCAACATTGCCTCAATAAATACATCATTCAAAGAAGAAAAAAAAGAAAAGATTGACAAAAGTTTCCTATTTTGTAAAATCGAAAGTAGGAAAGGGTAGCTAGTTGGGGAAGTAATTATTTATGGAGCATTTGATATGGATTGAGGCCAAGCTTTCAAAAGAAGCTTTCAAATGTGATTTTTTTGAATGATTTATGTACACTTTCTTTGTTATAAAGAGCTCATTTATAAAATGGCAATTGTTTTATGTTCCCTTGTATTGGATAGTTATGAGAATTAAATGAGTAAAGTGCTTAGAATAATGCTTAACACAAAGTTCAGATCAATAAAGTATTAACAATAAAGATAGAAATATAATAATAACTAATAATACAGAAACACATCTACAAATATAAATATATATTCATTTTTGGTTGTTAAGCCAATGAGTACATTATTCTTCAAAATATTTTTCTTCCTTGCCCATCTATAACTTCTATAGTGTGAGTTTTTTTGAAGTTAGGATAAAAAAGTCAATTCTTCATTGAAGTTGCTGGCTGGCTGCTATATCCCACTTGCATTCCTTAGACTGGAACATCTTAGGATCTACTTAGCCACAGGTCCTTGAAAGTGTACTGCAAATTTGTTACTTTTGAAACTTGTTTTCTATTACCTTTGAAATCAGTTCCAGGTTCAACAGTCTTTGAAAGTATTTTGAAATTTATAAAGGTTGTTTTGAAAGCTCCTTCCTATTCATTTTGAAAACAATTTCAAACTCTCAGATATTTCTGTCAAGTTTCAGAACATAACAGGAAGTTTCATTAATATGCAATGAACAAAAATACAGATTTTCTAACATTTTAGGGAAAACAAGGAATCTGATTGTTATTGAAAAACACCCTTTAAACACTAAGGATATTATGAAACACTAAATGAGTCACCTAACACAATTGAGTAGTCAAAATCTCTTATGCTAGTCTAAGGTTTCAACTATATTAACCTTATTTTAACTGGGGTATGCAATGATTTTCAAGTCTAAATAGATAAATCAATCAAGTCTAGTATGGCTTTTTTAGTATTCATGTTTATAGCTAATAAATCTATAAACCATTAAAATTAAACACATAATTGTCACATTTTCAGTATATTGGCTTAGAAATTTCAAATATATAAATTTTAATGTGTCTGAGGAAAATATATTTTTTAAAAAGAATAACTATGAAACCTTTATCTTTGAGAAAATCTTATATTGGTAATCATAGACATTAACCTAAATAGAATTCATGTGAACTACCAGAATTTAATTAACTTGAGATATTTGGATTAAATGCATTAAGTTCTTAAATTTTTGTAAAAATATAATGGTAAATATTTCCTTACTAAATTAAGCAATTAATGATCTCAAAAGTAGATTGACTGAAATACACTGCTGAGGGGAGCAGTGGGCAAGGCAGGAGAGGTCTGCTGCGCCTGGGTAGCTCCCTTGCCAGCCCCGGTTTGAACTCGAGCTACGGATGGCTTCATAGTGCTATGCTGTGCTTAACCCCTTGCACCACCAGGGGTGCAAAACAATTTTAAATATGAAAGATAATCCTTTGACTTTGCAATAGGAGTCTAGACATAACAATTGCCAAATACTTCTCTTTTCATGATAAAACATCCATACTTGAAAATTTAATGTTTTCATTCTTCTTTAACTTCTTCAACATTGAATTTAGGTTTATATAAAATATGGAGATCTTAATGACAAAGAATTCACTTACCAGGTGCTGTCTTCCAAGGTTCAGATTTTATTTCTTCAGAAGTTAGTTAATGGAAGTTTCACTTTGTATGTTGTTCAGTCAGTCAGTCACGTTAGTCTGTCTTCAGCAGGAGAGAAAAAGCGGAAGTCTATAAAGCTGTATTGGGTTAATTATTAAGCTGTAAAAAGCCTGCTGGAACTTTAGGTATTACAGGCTGAAGGGAAAGCTTCTTGTTGTCACATGTGGTGGTATATAATGTAACAGGAACCAATAAAAATATATTAAGCTTAGTTCATGTAACTGCGATCAGATCATTATGCAGAAACTCCTTGCTTTCACTTTTACTTTGCTTCTGATTTCAAGCGTAAAAGCCAGTACAACACAGTTGCTGCTTTATGGCTCCAGTGCTTCAATTAGAAACTTCATTTAAAGGTTATTTCATGTACTTCTACATCTGTTTGGGCAAGTTAGAGACGCAAGAGCATGTTCTCTGTGTAGAAGCTAAAAGGGAATTGAAAGGCCTGGAGGGAACCAGAGTTACTAGGGCGAAAATGCATCTGGTAGGAAGCCCACCTAAGGGCGAGAATGAGGAAGCCCACTTAGGGGCCAGAAAGAGGACCTGCTGATACCATCAGAAAACAACTGTTCCACCTTACCTGCAAGCCCAGTTTCCCTCTTCCCATCCTATAAAAACCTGCCTTCCCCTGACAATAGGCGAGGCTTCCCCCACCCCTACCTTGGGTCCGTGAAGTTCGCCCGGGAACGCAATAAAGCCCCCTTTTAAACTTATACTGTGGTCCTAGTCTTTCCCTCCTCGTGTTCCCCTGCCTGACTTCAGGAATGAAGTCGAATTACTTAAGTCTGTGAGTTTATTAATTGGTACAATAATAGAATGTGTAGTTGAAACCTCTCATTCCACAAAATATGAAAATGTAATTATTTTATATTATCATTCTTTAACATACCAACTAAAATGTTTTAATGTTTTGTTACTTCCAAATGTCTGTGTTATTATCTACTTGAAAAACTGTATCAGTTTCCTTTCAGCTATAAGGAGAAAAACCTAGTTCAAATTTAAGGACTAAAGAAAATAGAACAAATGTGTAAAAGGAGAGGAAAGTAATAAGCCCCTTAGCAAAGAACCTTTTCATACAGTTCAGGAAACTGGCAATACCGAGTGGGCAGGATGCAGTCCAAGAGTTCCAGGAGTCCATGCATCTGCAAATAAGAGGAATGGACATCACTTCTCTGGGCAAGAGTCTCTGGTGCCTCGTCAAACTCAGGAGAAGACTTCAGGACCATGACCACCAACATGGAGTCCATTGACATGACAATTGGCTCATCTTTGGTGCCCATATTTATGCCACTTCTCAGAGGCATCTTATTAGAACTATCTGTCATTTTGATTTATGTAGCATCTCTCCACAGGCCATGTTTTTATCTGCCCTTGCGTGTTTGTTTGTCTTCTTAAAAAAGTGGTAGATTTTATTGATAACTTATATCAATCCATAACTTAATCCCTCTACAATAATTGGTCCCATTTTTCCATCAGTCAAGATAATCACAGTATCAATGCATATACCATCTGGATCAGTCAAGATCATTACAATATCAATGCATGTAACATCTTCTGATTTTGCTTTCAAGAATGCTGTTTGCTCAAGGAGAAAAGAATGGTAAGAACAGGGAAGATGTATTGAGTACTATGTCCCGGGCACTTTACTAAGCACATGGCATGTGTTTTAACTTATTTGCTTGTTTTAATAACACTCTGAAATAGATATTGTTACCATAACCACTTTATAGTTCTCATGCCTTCCTATTTACCCATGGCTTTCCCATTCTAGGAAGAAAGTGAAATATGATGTCCATGAGTTTGCTGGGGCTACCAACAATTAAGTGGGTTAAACAATAAGATCTTATCTTTTCCAGCCTCCCTGGCACAGGGGTTAAAGACACAGCGCTATCAAGCTATCACCAGCTATAGCGGCAAGAGTTCGATTCCCTAGTCAGCCAGGAAGTTTACCCACATGGAGCAGCAGACCTCTCTTTTCAGAAAGAAAACAAAGGAAGAGGCAACAATAACTAACAACAAAAAACAAACCCTTGAAATTTAGGGGTAGAATTGAGGCTACCACACGGGGGCACCTTAAGGGTGGTACATGAAGGGGCCAGAGACCAACGCCTGTGATGGATTATGAGTGCTTTAGTGGTAGGTGTGATATGTTAACATACATTTGAAGAGATATGAACCTATACCCTGACATCATGACATGGTCGTAAACCAAAGTTACCTCAGAATAAAATAACACAACTTTTAAAAATATATTTTGTGATCTTGTGCGTCTTCTGATTTAGAGAAAGGAAGCATTGATTTATGATCACTGTAATACTGAGAAAAGTCAGGAGAAAACAAATACTGTAGGAAACATTAGCCAAAGCAATTTTAAATTAAAAAAAAAAAGTTCAGTCCGATTTTGTTTTACCTTGTTTTGATAGCAAATATCACATTCTTTCCAAAATGGGGAGGGAAAGAGAGAAGGACAAAGTGGGAGGAGGATGCAATAGACTACGCTGGGAGATTAGCTGGGAGATTATCAGGGCTTTGGTGGTGGGTGTGGTATGGTAATGTACACTTAAGGGTGTGATCCTATAGTTCTAAATCATACACAGTTTTGTAATCCAATGGTGCATCAATAAAAAATGAATTAAAAATGTATTAAATGAATTTATTAAAAATGAATAAAAATTAATTAAAACTTTAATTTGGGGCCTCCCCAGTGGCGCAGCAGTTGAGCGCTGGGCTGCGAAGCCCCCAGCAGCCTCTGCAGCACTAGTTCGATCCCCAGGTACTGGGTGAGTGTCCCACATGGCGCGCAGACCTCTCCTGCCACCCGCTGCTCCCCTCAGCGGTGTACTTCGGTCCTTCTGCCTATTCTGCTCCCTGCTCTGGCTCTGGTGAATTCTCTCACCCTCCTGCACTTCTGACTGTACCCAGTGCTCATATAAATAAATAATCTTAATAAATAAATAAATAATAAAACTTTAATTTGTAAACTTTATGTTCATTTTATTGCTTATAGGACATAAAAGCATACATATTTCAAATTAGCTGTAGATATTCAAGCTGCAATAATAATCATTGAGATTATTTCTAAGCACCTGGAAATCAGGTGCCATTATGGCCATTATGACCAAAAATTTACTTTCGATTAAGGGAAATTACAAATTAAGTCATTTTACATAAGGTATAAGAAAATCAGAAGAAAATAACAGGTAAAATTATGCCCCCAAATGGATGTATTTTTAGTTCTTTCTCCATTTGTATGCATAAGATATATGTGTATATACTAAATGTGCTATTTAAAAAGCAATCACAAAATTCAAGAATTTGCTATGCTTGGTTATTTTTAATAAACCCTGACAACTCGAACTTATGTGTGTCTTACATCATTCTTATTGATTAGTTTTGTGTAATTTTTTTAACAAATCAAGGAAAAAGGGAGCAAAATTAAAAAGATGATAGGGAAAAATTCCTTTTGCTTTTTGTTAATACACAGATCTCAATATCATATGAATGTGTGTGATCCTTCACCTGACTCTTTCTACAAATCTTCAAGTAAGAAAAGTGAAGACTGAAGAAATCTCAGATGTGTATAGGGAACCTTCTTAGATCTCAGTTCTTAATTTCAATGTAGACCCCTTCATTTGCTGTTCATAGTGCACATCAAACTTCTCATTTAGGGCTACTGTAAAGTGATTCTTCCAGTCTCCCGAAATCCCTGTAACAAAAAAAAAAGTAACAAATATTATGTCTTCAAAACAAAATTACAGTTTGCTAATATTTATCACATTCATTAACACCTAATACTTGTGATTCTCAATGGTAGTATTCTTGTGATTCTCAATGGTAGGAATAAATACATATCATATATGATATAGATGTAAAAAATGTACCATATGTATAACATAATCTTATATTTGAACTTGCAAAGAACTTTAAAAAAAAAAAAAACAGGAAATTTTGCTCTCTGACTCTTCCCTCTTAAGCTGCTTAACCTGGTTTTCTTCAATTTCTTCTCAAATGTTGTAGTTCCTGAAATAAGATCCATGTTTCACTTGTTTCCAAAATATGAAATATCATCTGAAGCTGATAACACTCAAATCAAGACTTATCTTAGTGTTCTACTGCAGCATGATATTGCCCCTGGGATTCCAGAGAAATGTCTAAAGTTCAACTAGTTCAAAAATAAATTCATTTTCTATCTAATATACACATATTTTTTTAGAAAACAAAACAAAGTAACTGTAAGCTGCTATTTCCTTCCAGATTTTCTTCCACTTTATGTAAAATGGCTTTGATTTCTATATTTTAAAGTTTTCATTGTACTATTTATTTCACAGTATTTTTCCATAATCTGGTTAATGGCAAAACTTTCTCTCCAAGATATAAGCTTGGAAGCTGTCACTCAACCACAATGTTTAGATTTTTATTCATAATCAGGCTTTCACATATCCTACTGGCGAAGTTCCTCAGCATTTCCCACCTGGGTTATTACAAGAACTCAGCAGACCCTCTCTTTTCCTTTCTCTGACAGAAGGACATCATCCTTGTATTTTAAATTAATTAATAATTCATTTGCCCTTAGTTCAAAGAGTGCTAAACTGTCCCAGTGCAATGTCCTGAAAAGCCAAAGAAATAAGCAGGAAAGTGTTTGTACTGAGAATTGGGTAGGGTCAGCGAGAGTAACAATAAACAGCCCTTAATAAGCATGGTAATTATTATAAACTCAGTGTTTTGTTTTCTTCAAAAATATACGTGTATATGCTGAAAAAGGATACTGAGAAAATTTAGGAAGAAATAATTAAAATATAATCTGTATGTTAAGCCTCTTTACATAGGATCCCACTTTTTGCCAAATGGCAAGATAGTTATTCCTATTACTTAAAAAATTCCCTGATCCTTACTTTATTCCATTGCTGAAAAAACCACAGATTTTACCTCACCTATCAGTAAGACCAGATGTCTCATTACTCTGCATATTCTAAATGCCTTTGGACTTATAAACTGATTATATCTCATCAGGCCAAACCTCATCCTACCAACATTTCATGTCATTGTATTTAATTTTTTTTTCTAAACATTTTTATTTGATTTCCTACTTTGCCGCATAGTTGTGTTTTTTTTAAAAAAACAGGTTTGTTGAAGCACAATTGATATACAAAGAACTGAATATATTTAATGCATACAATCTGATGAGTTTGGACATTTACCTTTCAGTCTTGAAAAATGTTTGCCACCTGGCCAATAAAAAGATGTTTAATTTTTCTAAGTTTGTTTCTTTACCTCAAAATGAGACAGAAATAGAAGTTTTCTCCTAGCTTTTGGTTAGAATTTAAATATGCATTTATATATATTATATGCATTTATATATGATGTTCATGAGACAGCACCAAGGCATATAGGCTAGGTAAATGATAGCTAGTAACATGTGATGTTAATGCTGATTCTCCTGCTGCTGTGTCTATGGATATTCTTAATATAATATGTTGCATATATAAAATAACCACCAAGAAATAGAAATTTAATAGTAGTAGTAGTAGTAGTAGTAGTAGTAGTAGTGTTTTATGCTTGTGCAGAATAACTGCTCAATAAAAAGTGTGCTCAAATGTGAAGCACCTTTCGAGCAGGTACGCTGGGTCTACAAGCATGAATAGACCTCGATAGATATTTCCCTATGACCATCTACTTTCAACTTATGACTTCTTATAGCAACAGAGGTAAATAACGTTCTCACCCTTTCTCATGAAGGAATGCACTTTTTGATTGAATAATTCTCCTGGTAGTAATGTGTAATTAGTAAATGGGTTCTTCTTCATCTCCTGGAATGTTGTATGTTGTATAATCTTGTCCACCAGTGTCTCAGATGGTGTCTTTCCAAGAAATTTTATCAATTTTATCACCTCTTTTCTAACATCCTAGGGAGAAAAAAAATATTTTTAGGTCTCAATGGCTAAAATTGAATAAGTTCTTATTTTGATTTTTCAAAAGAGAAAAGGAAATAAAACCCTTTTTCCCAGTGATACTGGAATTAGACTTCTATCTAGGAAAAATACTTCTTGGGGAAGAGGTATGTTCTTAACTTCTCTAAACATAATTTTCCTCACCAAAAAAGGAGATATATATATATATATATCCCATATATATATATATAAATCTCTTATATATATATAAAGATACTTCAAAGATCGTTAGAACAATAAATTAGGTAATGGACCCTTGCCGGTGGCCGGGATCGAACTGGTGCTGCATAGGTTGCAGGCAGCCTCGCAACCCAGTGCTCAACTGCTGTGCCACCAGGGGAGACCCTATTTCTGTCTTTGATGTACAGTTCATGCTCAAAAAATATTACCCAATGTACAGAATCCAGAATTTTCAAGAATATGTACTACCCACTAGTGGTTTTCTGGGTCTTAAGTTATGTATATGTTTATTCTTTTTAGATAACAAGTTGTTTCCATAGTGTTTGTATCTGTTTACATTCCAATCAATACTGTGTGATTTCTCATTAACCCACAACCAGAATAACATTTGTTAATGTAAGACTTTTTAATTGTTGTTAGTCAAGTGGGTGTGGAATGGCATCTCATAGTGATTTCTGTTTTGTTTTGTTTTTTTTTTAAGATTTATTTATTTATGCATATAAGAACTGGGGTGTAAGCCAGAGGTGTGAGGGGTGAGAGGATTCACCAGAGATTGAGGAGCAGAACAGGCAGATCTACTGAAAAACTGCTGAGAGGAGCAGCTTGCGAGGCAGGAGAGGTCTGCTGGGCCATGTGGGTTGCTCCCTGGCAGGGTTGGGATCAAACTTGCTGTAGAGACTGGTAATAGCTTGATAGTGCTGCATTTAACCCCTATGCCACCAGGGAAGCCCTGATTTCTGTTTTGAATTACACTGTTTACTAAAGAAGTTAGAGAAAAAAATAAATTCTGAGGCTATTTCAAAGTCACCATACATTTGCATATTACTGTTCCACTATTCTCTTTACTCTTTTTTTTCTTCTGGACATTTGAGTTGAATTGTAGGAAATGATCACTCTATCTTACAAGGATAGAGTATTTTGCAAGTATTCTATTTATCTCATGGTTGTACATTTAATGCAATTCCCTCTGCTCTATCTTCTACTTCACTATTTCACTATTTAATCATGTTGTAGCTATAATTTAAAATGTCTTAACTTTCTAATTTTTATTATTTTAGAAATAATAATTTATTTTTGCTTTTTTCATCTCTGGCTTGTTAATTTTAACAACCTCTAATAATTTTGTGAAATAACTAATGTCTTACATTAGTTCTTTAAAAAATTAAGTATCATTAATATTCAGTCCTTGTCAATTATTTCAATATTTATTTATTTGGAGGCCAGTTGATCCTTCTTGTATATGTGTGGATGTGTTGTTTTGTTTTGTGATATGAACTCATATTCTTTCAAGTTTTACCTTTACTAATTATTTGAGATTTGGGTTTTAATGTATTGATTTAGAGAAGATTTTCATTTTTTAGATCATTTTTAAAATCTGTGCTGATTGTTGTAGCTTTTGGAGGCAAATTTTTATATTAAAGAACTCTCAAATGCTAACATTTTATAATGGAATAAGTTGACATATGTTTCCAGTTTCTCACCTCTTGCATGTCTTCATAGAAGAGAAAAAGCAATTGTGAATTATTTCTCTTTTCCCACCAAGATTGTGTATGTTTATACCAGGAACCATAAGGAACTAAAATTAGAAATAAAAACAATATAAGGACATAGTATCATCTTTATACAACTTGAAAATAAGTGTTCAAACAATAGTAGCAACATATAAATACAAACAAATGATTGTGGAATAAAAATTAGAGTTCAGCTGCACTTCTTATGCAAATTTCTCTGCAGCAAGAAAGGCAAACTATGTTGAATAATCTACATAAAGAAATATTCTCAATTTTAATGGTAGGACATGGTTTATGATACAGAGAATACTGAAGTATCCCTCCCATAAATTTGATTCAGAACTTATGAGAGAATTTTTTAAACTGGTTTGTGTCTGTGTATGTGTGTGTGTGTGTCCAGTAAAAGGAAGTAAGATAGTGGAACTATCAACATTCTTAATAATCAGAATTCAGTACAGGTCTCAAATTTACTATTTATAAACTAGATTTGCCAACTGAAGGTAGTAATTATATACTTTTAAAATACAATTTCATGTATATAATTTATATATATATAACTTTATGTAATTTGTATAATTTTACTTGCAGTTTAGATGATAAGTGGTGATTTCTTAGAAACCTTTGTTGTTATTCTCATTCTACAACACTTTGAGATTTGGGGACTGATGTGATATAAACAAATGTTGTCTTTCCTTTATCTTTCTTTATCTTCTTTCATACATATACATGTGTTTCACCCAATAAAAAGCTGACAGAATAAAGTAATGATGAGTTAAAATATTCTGCTTTGTATTAAGTCACTACATACATTTTCTGGCTTCAACTCTATCTGGCATTTTTCTTTATAGAGAATGCTATATAATTATATAATGAGTTATATATAATGTTATATAGTGATCTTAATTAATCCTTTTGTAGTGGTACAACATTATCTTTCACTGCCTTAGTTAACTTGAGGCCTATGTTGTAGGCCATGTTTTAGCAAAATTGTTTTCAAAGTGTGGAACAAGCAGCACATGTGGCCTACTTTTGTTGAGTCAATCATTTATCTTTACAATTATTATTACAGGGTCATAATGGCCTTCTTTGCTTGATATGTGTCTTTCCCAAATACTTTCTCCCTCAAATCTATTTATTCAGTTTTATTCTGGAGTTAAATAAAAAGGCAAAACTTCCCCAAATTTCTGCTCACTATCTTCTATGGCTATGATAAATTTATTTCAAACAGTCAAACTGTGTAGTAGTTAGAATGAGTAAGAATTTTGTAGATATTTGAATGTCTTTGTGAATTCTGACCCAAAATTTCCTTTGGAAACGAATAGGTATTCTCTCTTTTCTATTCCATTTTGCTTAATTCAAGGAGCTGTAATGATATTCTGTGAAATAGTTTTCAAACAAAAAGATACAAGAAAGAGAATTGGACACCGAATCTCAGTCTTAGAGAGAGAGAGAAAACAAAACATGTGATCTCCAGTCCTCCAACATTCTTCTGCTTGTTTTGAGGCATTGAACTGCAATGTCCAGATGCTGTCCTTTTGTCTCTACATGTGGAACCCTGCTGTATACTTGCTGTCTAATTCAAAGGCTTCTCTAACTCCTGTGCTTAACTAAGGATCAAGGAAGATTACCGAACAGAAAATTTTGCTCAGAGATGCCATTTGTTTTGTATTATTTACCTCTAGATTTCAAAGTAAAGAAGCTCTTCTTAGGGCCTCCCTGGTGGCGCAGCGGTTGAGCGCTGGGTTGCGAAGCTGCCCGCAGCCTCTGCGGCGCCGGTTCGATCCCCGACTGCTCCCCGGCCACCGGAGGAGGGTCCCACATGGCGCGCAGACCTCTCCTGCCGCCCGCTGCTCCCCTCAGCGGTGTGCTTCGGTCCCTCTGCCTGCTCTGCTCCCCGCTCTGGCTCTGGCTCTCATGAATTCTCTCACCCTCCCGTGCTTCTGACTGTACCCAGTACTTGTATATATAAATAAATATTAAAAAAAAAGACACAGCACTTTTTAAAAAAAAAAAAAAAAAAGAAGCTCTTCTTACCATGGCCCTCCATAAAGTTCTCCACAAATTCTGAAAAAGTTCCAGGATTTGGATGAGCGGGTACCATTAGAAAGAAGTAGTAATAAGAGACAGCCACATCCTTGGCATTCCGGCAAATATAGATCATCTAACAGGACAAAATTATATATTAAATGGCAGAATTTTTCAAACACAATCTCATCAAAATTTAAAAATAAAGCCTATATGTTTTCAAATATAACCATAATGCATAACATTGCAAAAAAATGTGTAAAACATGTAAAATTATAAGAAAACTCCTTTAATAATCACAAGGAGCAGCATCTTTTTTAGTGTTGTTCATTGTAATGCTATTTTTCACTTTTCATTTTTATGTCATTTTCACATACAACATCTTATTGTAGTATCACAAGTTCCATTGATATAAATTGACCAATAGTTTATTATCCCTAATTTATTACTGAAGAATCTAAACAGAATCAGAAGGACCTGAGACAGAGTAAATGTTGCTGGACAGATGTTACTGACTTGATCATTCTAAAATCTTTGAGTTAGATGAATTTCTAAGAATAGCTGAGTTTTATTACCTTACAGTTCTTTTCCCAAAATGATACTGGAAGAAGATCAGGTAACAAATGAGTCTTCACTATCCTAGGAGATGCCATCTGTTTCAATTGTTTTACTCCTGATTTTTAAAAAATTAAAGGTTAGACAATTTCAAAACAATAAATGTTTATTTGGATTTTATAGATATTTTAAAACAGAAATAACTTTAAGATTTTAAACTGTACTGTAATAATAAATGCTCAAAAGAAGTTTAGATAGCTGAAATTATAGAGCAAAATGAGATAAAAATAAATTTCACCACTTTGGAAAAATCACTGCTAACATTTTGTTAAGTAACCTTTCATATAAATATATCTATATGTTTAAACTCAGTCATCCATACACAGATGTGATTTTTATTATCTTATAATTACCTTTTTTCTAAATATAGTATATTGAAACTGCAATATCAAGAAACAAATGGCTTTCTAAAATTTTTATTGATTTCACAGTGTAAATATCACTTAATATTTTGTTGACTAACATGCTGTTTCTAATTTTTCATAACATCAAAAGTATTTGTATATTTTTGCACATATCCTTGAAAAATTTATGAATATTTACCTAATGATTAAAATATTATCACATTCAGCCAACAGAAAGATAAATGCTCACATATTCCTAGCTATGCTGGAGACTCATCAGTTATCCCTAATGACCCTATTACAGATTCCTGCTATAGCATCAATTCTGACAAGCTTAAATTTCCATTTACATGCTTTCTATGTAGATGACATAATATCCATACTACCCTTGCTTACAATCCTTTTTTCCTGCACCATCTATATCTACAACTTAAAATATATGTATATAGTTTTAAAAATCAACTTTAACGTTACCATTTAGCATATCATCTTTTCTGCATTCCAGGTAAGGTACTCGATTAAAAATGGCATCTTTGCACTTTTCCACATCACCCTCTTTATAGATCATGTCTACAATTTCACTAATCCAAGTTGTACCTGTAAAAATTAAACAAAGCCAAATCTCCCACTGACCATGCAGGGCTGATCACAGGAGTGTGGGAGGGTACTAATGTAGTATTATTTGAAAGGCTTCAAAATAGCCACTGAACTCAAGAAATATGTCTTCTAGTTTTTAATCTCATAGTACCCTAAAATATACTAAGTAAATAAAGATAGTAATTGTAGTATGACACAACTATGATTAGAATCCAAATTTTTTCATGATTATGGGACCCAATGGAGGACTCTGGATATTTTGGTGGCATGGTAACACAGATCTGAATAGGTTTGAGCCTAGTGCCCTAAATCATATACAGTATTATTAGTCATGTTATCTCAGTGAAATTAATTTAAAATGTTCATGTATTTTTAAAATTTGTGACATTTTACAGATTCACAAAATTTTGGATCTAAATTGGACTTAAATTTGATATATAAATATAAATGTTGATCTTACATCTAAAAAATAAGGAGTCTTGATAATCCATTCAAGCATGCTTTCAACCACAAACTTTACTAAAAACTTTCTTATACCTCAAGTTGTGTACCAGTTTAGAAGACATAGAAAATAATAAATTTGGACCTCCCCCTACAATGGGCAAAGACCCTTAATAAGAAACAATGTTACATAATTATAACATTTATTTTTCTTAAGGTTATAAGTAGTCATAAGAATTTAAAGAATTGGACCTCCCTGGTGGTGCAGGTGGTTGAGCACAGTGCTGTGAAGCTGTTCACAGCCTCTGCAGTTCAATCTCTGCCTGCTGTGGAGCAACCCACATGTCACAGCAGACCTCTCCTGTCTTGCCCACTGCTCTCCTCGGCAGTGTGTTTCATCAGTCTGCCTGTTCTGTTCCCCGCTCTGTCTCTGGTGAATCCTCTAACCCTCCCCCACATCTGGCCTGTACCCAGGTTCTTGTATAAATAAATAAATCTTTAAAAAATAATAATAATAAAGAATTGTAAAAGGGGAACATTTAACTAAGGTGCTGCTGTTACTGTGATGTTTCAATAACAAAAAACCTTCAAGAGGACATGATAATAATCTTAACCTTAACAAATTATTAGCATATATTCACTAGTTGTGTAAGGTATGAAAGTGTTCTAGCTGGCAGAGGAACTGTCAATTTTGTTTTATCAAAGGTCACATATTTAATAGTATAGTGAAGAAAATAACTAGAAATTTATCATAAGCCCAAATTAAGAGTCTATCTAAAGAAGATGGGTAGATGATACAAACTATGGATGAAATTTTGGGTGCATTAAATATCTTGTAGTGTACACTAAAAAGAATATTAAAATTTGGGGGAATATATTTACATATATTAAGCAAGAGACTAAGATGGTCAGGTTGTGTTTTGGAAGAATTCCTCCAGTGACAGCATAAAGAAAAGAATGGAGTGGGAGATCAGTATGAAGGGAAATCAAGAGACCCATGAAGACTGACTGTGAGACAAACTTTTCATTGATTGGATATGGGAGATGAAGAATCAAGAGGAAGTGAATGTCGACAAGCTCTCTGGTTTCTTCTTCATATGACTGGTATCATGTTGACATTCATCCAGACAGTGAAGAGAAGGTGAAAAACAGTGTTAGAGTTAGTGTATTTAAAAATATAGTTAGTATTTTACATATTTAAGTGCTAAGTGGAATAACCAGATAGACAAATCTGGATCAGACCTTTCTAAATATCTATTATTGTAAGTCTTCATAACTATGATTAATAAGTTGAGCTCATCTCAGGGAAAGAGGTTACTTTAAAATTAGAGTTTGGTGATTAAATTAATATAGAAGATCTGGTTAACTAAAAAATAGATTGTTGTTAAATCTGTGAAAATTGCTTTTACTTACAATAAAGACAATAATGATGTAAGGTAAACACAGTTATTCATTTTAAATTTTAGTTGTATTTCTTTATCTATCTATGCTTCATAATTTTTTAAATTGTCCACAGGGTCAATATGCTATTTAAATTATAGGTACATATGACAATCTCATAATGGAGGTATAGTACCCCATTTTTCTATATCTTTATCAAAATTACTACATCAGTCATTCTTTAATATGGATAAAGAGTATAGAAAAAGTGAACAGTTTAATATTTACCTTCAAAGTGAGTATGTCATTTCTAGGTGAAAAGCAGCTCTGAGTTAACAAGGAGACTTACCGGATTTGGGATATGTAGCAATGACAAGGTCATCTGGCCTTGCTTGGAATGTCTCCACATCATCCCAATATTTGAGAAAGTCTTTATATATTAGAATTCCCTGAATTCTGCCAAAGTTTTCATCATAATCAAACTTGGAAGAATCCATTAGAGTGGCACACTGAAAAAAAACATATTTTCCACTTTGTGTGTACTTTAAAATGTTTTAACATTAATAACAGCTCTGTATATTGAGCTTCTCTTAGGTGTTATGTAAATAGAATAAAATCATAGAAAAGAAGTGCGTAACAAATCGTGATGCACTAAGAGTTTCTAACCCTATTAAGGAGATAAATCTAACCTATAAAAGTATAAGAGTATAAATAACTACAAAGTAAATTGTTCAAAACTTTGCAAAAATGTGTAAAACATTTATATTACCATATTAATATATAATAAGTTTCACGATGAAGGAAAACAACAAAGTCTTCAATTTTTATGTCAAAATTTATCAGGCATACAAAAAAACCTAGGAAGTTTTGAAATATAGTATTTTGGCAAATAACCAGTTTGCTTATTTATGATATATTAAATAACTATAAAGGTCAATAGCAATGTTTGCTACCTATTGCCAGATATCAAAGTCAGAGTTTCTTTAGTTACTGAATATGTTTCATTCAATGAATTTAAATGCTTGGTGAGTAGATTTAAAAGATGAAATTAATGACATTGGAATAGATAAATCTAAGCCACAGGTTCTTGAGGATACAGAAGATTCCTCTGTGATGTCTGTTGTTACCTGTACTTTTCTCACTCATTTGATTAGTAAAGTAGTTATTGGGCATTAAAAAGTCTATTCAGGGCCTCCCCAGTGGCACAGCTGGTAGAGTGCTGCACTGAGAAGCTGTCTGCAGCCCCTGCAGCGCAGGTTCAATTCCCGGCCGGCCAGGGAGAAACCCACATGGCACAGCTGACCTCTCCCGCCTCACCTGTTGCTCCCCTCAGCAGTGTCTTCAATCAGTCTACCTGTTCTGCTCCCTGCTCTGTCTCTGGTGAATTCGCTCACCCTCTGGTGCCTCTGACCTGTACCCCAGCTCTTGTATAAATAAAATAAATCTTAAAAAAAAGTCTATTCAATTATAAATACTTAATTTGTATGATCTTATATTACTCTTATTCCAAGTCCATATGATAATATAGAGAAATCGGACACTCTTCAATCACAGTAACAGTATACATTACATGCAAATATCTCTGTTCAAAGCAGTACAAATATTTTCTGTCAAAAATCCCCTAGAATGTATTTCACAAACATAATTATCTGGAGAAACTTATAGTTAATAATCTGAAAATGTCTAGTGTGATTTTTTTTCCCCATTTTTTGCATCACTAAAGTTCTCTAGCCCAACCGGTGTGACATTCATTTCATTTTGGTCTCAGATTGCACATTGACAGAGAGGCACAATGAAATAATTTTACTTTCATTTATTTATTTTTAACCAGAGAAGGGCTTTAGAAACCACAGAACAGTATTAGCTATGGATTATTTAAAAGGAAAAGAATCCCAATCCTTCAAGGCAAACTCAGTTCTTTCAAAATTTCCCTGTCAGGTATGGCAGATGTAATCTTATCCAAATTATGACATTTTGATAAGAAGTCAGTTTGCTCCCAAAACCATCTCCTCACTCTGAGATAATAGATCTCTCACTAGAAAAATGTCATGAAAGTTACTACTTGTTCAGCTTATTGATTTTCTTATTTATTTGAACAACTTTCTTGGTGTCCTGCAAAGCTTGCCAAAACTTGCTGACAGTGGTATGGGAACAATTGATTTACAATTAGACAGTTGGCAAGCTTCTGGAAGTCCCTCCATTATCAATGGTCGATTTTGGTCTCAGTAAACTAATTGCAATATGATAAAGCTTCTTTGTTTTTCAACTTCTCTTGGCAAGTTATTTCATATCAAAATACATGAAATCACCCTGTAGTTGCTCTCCTTTTCTTCAAAAGAAATATTTCCGTTGGAATTTTTCAGTTTCATTATAACAGTACTAGGTTCCTGCTATCCAGAAACACCAACAAAATAGTTAAAACTGTGATTCATCTGTTGAATTGAATCCAGACTATTTTTTCTTTTTTGTTTCACCTTTCCTTCCTCTTTTTTCTTTTTCCCTTTTCCTATCCTCTTCTCTCATATCCCCAAATTTGCCTTTCATCCAGCAATACTGTGGGAGTACCTATCTCCTTCCCAGGAACATTGTTAAATGCTAGGATGATGAGTATGAATGCACGGTGCTTACTTAGTCCTCGTCATTTCAGACTTGCCTGCATTTGGGTAAAGTGATTGATAGCAAGGAATACCTTGCTTTTATACCTCATTCTATTGCAAGTCTCAACACTACATCATGGTAGGTACTCAAAGATATTCAGTAAATTTAATTGTTCGAACAAATCTCTCTGGTATCTCTAGCTTGTATGAAGGACTCCTAGACTAAATAACTATTATACTGCTAATGATTTGCGTGTCAGTGGTACAGCAGATACATGGATTTCTGTTGTATTTATCTGATGTCTCTCACTTAAAGTAGCAATATTTGCAAGACCCCTGTTAGTAACAGACTTCTGACCTATTTCACAGTAGTAAACACCCGGTGGCACAGAGGTTGAGCACTGGGCTGCGAAGCTGCCCGCAGCCTCTGCAGCGCCAGTTTGATCCCCGGCTGCCAGGTGAGGGTCCCACATGGCATGTCAGACCTCTCCTTCCGCCTGCTGCTCCCCTCAGCAGTGTATTTCGTCAGTCTGTCTGTTCTGCTCCCCGCTCTGGCTCTGGTGAATTCTCTCACCCTTCCCCGCTTTTGACTGCACCCAGTGCTTGAATAAATAAATAAATCTTTAAAAAAAAATTAAAAAAAGAAAAAAAAAGTCATTTTCCACTCTAGCTATTTCTACCCGCTTGCTTTGTTTCCTCATCAATAAAATAGAGCTCATGTCCACCTTGCAGGACTTACAGGGTGATTATGACACTGTAGTTTTATGTTGAAACACTTTAAATAGCAAAACACTATAAATGCAAGATGTTGACATATGATTTTAAAACTTTAAATACTTTACATTAAGTTAATAAAGTATGATACTTTATCCTCTATATTTCCTTTATTAACAGTTTTGTGATATGCAATTTGCATTATTTATTTCCAATAGCTGAAATTGAAATATTAATATTAATAATAATAATAAAAATACTACCTGTGCAGTTGATCCTGTGAAAGAAATTGGGTGATGTAGTATAGTTTTCCTCAAATCTTCACTCAGATTTTAACCTGCAAAAAATATGAGAACCACATCTGCATTTGGAGTGTTTCTTGGAGCTTTTATTCTTAATGCTAGAAGTAGGAGGAGACTAATCCATGGGGTTGGCTTTCTGAAAGCCATGATGCAATAAAGTGATACAGAGATAGACACATATATGTGAGTGCATTTAGCTACACAATCATTCATACAGAGATCTAGAGAGCCTGTGGTATTATTTTTCACTCTTGGCTCATAATTAAATTGCTATATTTGCAGTAGTAATCGGTTTGGGAAAGGGGTGGAAAACAAGTGAAAAGGAAGAGGAGGAGCAGTGTTTGGAGTATAACACAAGAGAACTTGGAAAGGGAGAGTCCCTTACTCACTGACTGATGAATAATAAAATGGATGAGGTTTAAATTCAAAAGAATAAACTTGCTGGAGGAATGAGAGGAGAGAAGAAAATGACAAGGAGGAAGCATGAAGGGAGCAAGGATTCTGAATCAAGAGACCTCAGTTAGTTGCTGAATCTTGTCAAAGCAGACTTTGTAGTATCTCCTTGTGTTTTAACAAGCCAATTGGAAAATATTCCATTTCAAATCTTTGCCTTTAACTCTTAAGCAGTCCTAGAAATCAAAAACAGATGACAGCTAAGGAAAGAATATCAACATCACTCACCTTTAGATTATTGTTTAGAAATCTCACTCTCAGATGCTAATCACTTGTTTAATGGCACTGTGAGATCTTTCCTGATAAAGTTAAACACTGATATTGGAATTTAGAGAGAACAATGAGAAAAAAACCTATCTAGGTTTGGTAGAAAGATGAACCCTCCACCTTTTATTTTTTCATGTCTCTGCACCTAATATATGAAGAAAATTCTCCCTTGTACCCAATTCTCCTTCCCCATTACTACCTCTAACCCAGTTAGTTATAAACTTGATTAGTTATCATTTCTAGCAATTTTTACTAGTTTACAACTGTGTTGAAAGTCCTCCCTTATCTCTTGCAAGACTGAATATCTCTCTTGAGTGACTAGACATTAAGTACACATTTACTGAATGAAAGAAGCTAGTGTCTTCAAGAAAAACAAGAAATTAAGGGAACATTAGTTCCCTTAACACTGCTAGTTATAGAGGACACTAATATCCAGCCCTATCCAGTAAAGAACAAGTGGTTTCCATGAAATGGAGCTTTTCAAGATAGAAAATGAAGATAGAGCAAGAGTAACCATGGCTTAAAAATTAGAGTTTATATTATTTGGTTTTATGTAGCTGACTGTTTTATTTTTTAGCTATTTCAGTAAATAAAATGTATTTTTAAATCATGCAAAATGTTCTGTGGATTGTACTTTTAAGCCTGTTGCTTTGCTTCACTAAATATTTTTATTATTTTTAAACAAGAATCTGTGAGGTTTTTTTATTGTTTGCCAAAATATCCTTTCATCTGAAAACTCAGGAAATGAGCAGAAGGTAAACTTAACACGTTTAGCCTTCTGTCATCTCTCTTAGTTCCACTTGCAAGCAATTGCTTGCAGGGATGTTACAAACACTTCTAAATTATTTGATGATGACAACTAAAAAAGGTCAAAACACAGTTAGCCTTACAAAATCTTCTAAATGATAAGGACTCACTTACTGATTGAAGTAAAATAGCAGGAAAAATTGTGATCTTAACCTTCTTTCTTCTCCATTAGCAGTGAGTACAGAAGTTACAAAATGTTAGCGCTCTTGAATTAAGCTTACCTCCTTTGACAATGAAAAGAACATCCTACTATGTTTTATAATTGACAGGATTTCAATATTAATAGTGAAAAAATAAGGATCAGTCTGACTACATTTTTAAAAAAATTATTAATCTATTATTTAGAACTGCTTTGGGTTTACAAAAATACTGAAAGATAATACAGAGAGATCAAATATATCTCTTCTCCTCAAAACAGTTTCCCTATTTATTAACATATAGCATTAGTGTGGTACATATACAAGAATTAAATAACCAAGTCGATACATTATTATTAAATAAAGTTCATAGTTTACATTAAAGTTCACTTTTTGATTGTATATTTCTATGGATGGTGATAAATACCTGTTATGTATCCACCATTATGATCATATACCATGGTTTCACCCCCACACACTCCAAAAAATCTTGTGCTCCATGTATTCATCATAACACCTGACCTCCAAACTCCACTGGTAACTACTAATCATTTTAGTGTCTGTTGTTTCCCTTTTCCAGAATTTTATTTAGTTGGAGTCAAACAGTATGTAGTGTTAAAAACCATTTTCAACCAAGTAAATTTAAAAATCTTATTGGCTTTACTAAATCACTTATGAATTAGGAAGCATCCTGTTTAACTAATAGAAGAGTAAACAAATAGAAATATTTATATCAGAAAGAGAGTGGGACATGTTAGTAACAAAATAAATGAAAGATTATTTCAGGCAAAGCCACCTTCCTTTAATAACACTAGCCTTTGAGACTATATTCTTTGACTTAGCAATATATATTTAAGGAGTTAAATTCCTTTGGTGGACAAAACAGCATCCATTTACAAGCCAGGTTATAAGGGTTCACAGACCCAGAAGATAAAAGTCACTCCCCTTTCCATCCCTGGAGTGTCTCCAGGTGACTGGAGACCTAGAAGAGGTATCAGGATATCTATCTGTGACATGCAGCAGTTTTGTAAGTCTTACCCCTAAGAGAAGAACATACTCAATTTTGGGATCAAAAAGTGCTTTTAAACACTGTTTCAGGAAGAGCATGCGTGGGTCTGATCATCCCCAAATGCCAACCTATTGGTGACACAATGGGGAGGCATGCTCATAAGCTGCACTGTTAAAGATCCAAAATAAATGTGCAGATTGGGGGAAAAAATGTGTAGATTTGGATGCTTGTGCTAGTCACTCCTTTTCTTCAACTCCCTGTTGAAGAAAAATGAGAGATAATTTTTAAAAAAAGAGATAATGTAAATGATCTATTGATCCATCGATCAATCGATCTCAAACCGTAGAACATTAGATAGCTTTTTTCAAAATTTTAAAAATAAGAGATCTCTATCTCTGTGTTATGTTTGTATGTCTTCCCCTTCTATCTCATCTGGGTTTACCTCTGGATAGTAAGACTTAAATTAATACATATGTAGCTGACTTACAAAAAATACCTATGCTAATTGCTTCTAGAGGTATAATAGAGACTGACATAGGTATTTGTCAAAAATTGTTCTGGGATGGTTTTGGTTGATGAAAATTAGCTTTAATATTTGATAGTTTAATTTAAAGCATACATATCTTTGGTTAAAATAATAAAATAAAATTTAAAAATTGGTCTTAAAAATAAAATCCCTGGGAAAAAAGATTTAAATAAAAATCACCTTAGACTTGTGATAATAAATATATATATATATATATACTTTAAATGCTTAAGAAACTTTGCTTCTCTCTTCCTCCTCTCCCCCCCCCATTTCTTGGTTTCTTAAATTTGGAAAGTTAATCAGTTTTTGAAATGTAAACATCCCAGGAAGGGGATAGGAGGAGGAAAACATGACCTCAGATACAAGAAAATAAATTAAAAGTATTTTTAACATTCAAATTGCTATAAAATTTTGATTTCTCGCATTTATTAAAAATTAAGAATTCTAAAGAATAAAAGATAAATAAATATATACATATATATATATATATATATATGGTAGCAAAGTAAAAAAAATGTGTTTTGTGAATGAAAAAATAAGAGGTCGGGCCTCCCCGGTGGCGCAGCGATTGAGCGCTGAGTTGCGAAGCTGCCCGCAGCCTCTGCAGCACCGGTTCGATCCCCGGCTCCTCCCGGCCACCAGAGGAGGGTCCCG
The DNA here is from genome assembly GCF_964194135.1 of Talpa europaea. NCBI lineage: Eukaryota > Metazoa > Chordata > Mammalia > Eulipotyphla > Talpidae > Talpa > Talpa europaea. The sequence goes on along the minus strand of NC_140071.1, from coordinate 104,095,692 downwards.
CATGGCACGCAGACCTCTCCTGCCGCCCGCTGCTCCCCTCAGCAGTGTACTTCGGTCCTTCTGCCTGCTCTGCTCCCCGCTCTGGCTCTGGTGAATTCTCTCACCCTCCAGTGCTTCTGACTGTACCCAGTGCTTGTATAAATAAATAAATAAATCTTAAAAAAAAAAAAAGAATAAATTTCTGTATTTTAAGCATTCTAGGTTTGTGGTACTTTGTTTTTTTTTTTTGTTTTTTTTTTAAAGATTTATTATTTATTTATTTGTTTATTTATTTATACAAGCACTGGGGTACAGTCAGAAGCGCGGGAGGATGAGAGAATTCACCAGAGCCAGAGTGGGGAGCAGAACAGGCAGAGTGATGAAATACACTGCTGAGGGGAGCAGCGGGCATGGCAGGAGAGGTCTGCGCGCCATGTGGGACCCTCGCCGGCAGCCGGGGATCGAACTGGCGCTGCAGAGGCTGCAGGCAGCTTTGTAGCCCAGTGCTCAACCGCTGCGCCACCAGCGGAGGTCCGGTTTGTGGTACTTTGTAATGGCAACAGAGTCCAGGACAAATTCAACATTGTCAACAGTGTCACAATGTTGCAAATACAGGGACAGAAGAAATCAATATAGTTATCTGTTGCCTAAAATTGAAGTTCAGAGTGTCCCTGGCCAGGGGAGGGGGGGAGGGACTCACATGGCGCAGACCTCTCCTGCCGCCTGCTGCTCCCCTCAGCAGTGTGCTTCGGTCCTTCTGCCTGCTCTGCTCCCCGCTCTGGCTCTGGTGAATTCTCTCACCCTCCCGCGCTTCTGACTGTACCCAGTGGTTGTATAAATAAATAAATAAATAAATAAATAAATAAATAAATAAATAAATAAATAAATAAATAAATAGATAGATAGATAGATAGATAGATAAATAAATAAAATAAATAAATAATATAATATAATACAGGACATTAAATGAGAACAGACCCAACAGAGAGACTGCCTGTTTTTCTTATGAAATGAGTGACAAAGGAAAATTGCAGGGTTGTGTGTGTGTGTGTGGTTGACAAACTGTAATCACTTTTTTAAAATTCAGGTAATGTTGGTTTACATTATTACTGGTATTTTGGAAATATAAGATACCGCTACTCAGACAAGTCACTCTCCACCAGAGTTCACCACCAGGAAAGGGGGCAAAATGCACTATGGTGGAAGATAATTATCTTAAGTACTATTTCTTTTTTTTTCCTTATGTCTGGTCCTTTTTTTGTTACTTTCTTTTTTTAATTCTCTGAAGTCATTTTATTTTATTTTTTCCAAAATTATTTTTATTGAAGTAAATACATCTTTGTATCTGTTGCAGGGGTTATACGTTTATACTTTTACAAATGTATATTTTCACACCTCCTCAGCAGTGCCCCAAATATCGTCCACCATGTTGGATGGGGCCGTTCCCTCCCATACTCTGACCTGTACCTTCTTTTTATGTAGAATGGGGAAAATACAAAAACCGTTGTAAACATGCTTATTAAGCTGCAAAACATCCCTTGTTATTTTAATTTGTGTGAAGTGAGCATTGACTTGAACATATGACTCAGTAAAGATGTATGAGAGGACACAAAGAACTCCATGTTCTTTTTTTGCTGAATTGTTAGAACATACTGCTTCTTCTGCCTCATACTTGCCTCTACTTTGCTCAAACAGGAGAGAACAAATTAGATTTAACTTGCCAGAGACAGTAATTTTGAATTTTTTGCTGTCCATTATTTATCAAAAAGCTGTTTATAATAAGCAATTTTTATGAAGAGTTCTTTGAAAGTGGTGAATTCTATTTGGTTCTCTGGATATTTAAAATATTACCCATGGATTAAGCAGGATTGCAAAGGGCTATGAACTTAGATTGATTAATTTTGTCTCTTCATAGAATAATTTCTCCTGAACCAAGTCATTATATAGGAGTGTGATGGAGGGATTTAGCACTCCAACTCTAAATTTAGGGAAGACCTGAATTTAAATCCCAATTCTATCACTTAATCATTGTGACTTTGAGTAATATACTTAAGCTTCTTAGGTCAATAAGCAGGGTTCATATAGTTACTTTCTTATGGAGTTTCTGAAAGATTTATGAAATTGTATACTTGATAAATTTATTACTATCTGGAGGCAATAAATCCCCTTCAGTGTTTGTTACCAGGATGATATTCTGAGCTCTACAGACTGTGGACTATTGAAAAGAAGGAAAAACCTACATTTCGTTGTGTTGAAAAACGTCTACCATTCAATGATTTTTGTTCACTATGAAGTATGCTGGGGTTAGAAATATAGGAATGTCCAAAAAGTCAAGAGACCAATTCCATATCATGTTTGTAAGTTGCAAGAAGGATCATGAGATAACAGCCTGACTATACCTTAGTACCTGTAAAAATACTTTTAGGATATGAAATTCAAATAACCTTTGGTCTTTACATCTTTTCAAACATACATAGCTCTGCCTGAATTAGCTCTGTGAGATGAAAGGATTATTTTGAAGTTATCAACTATGTTTCTCCTTTACCAATTAATTAAGTTTATTAGAAACACTCCTTCTTTAGTTAACTGAAAATGTTAGAAATTAATAAGGTATCTTCTTTTATTCAGAAAAAGTGATTATGCATTTTTTTCAGTACATGTAGCTTACTTATTGTAGTGGCAGGATGGCACAGAGCTGGTTCTCTATGATCTGAACTAATGGGTAAAGGAGAGTCCTGGAGCACTCAGTGGCTTTTTCAGGCTTTTATGGAGCTTTTACATGTAGTGCAGAAACCAGGTACACAGCAGGTAGGGGTGCCCAAGGGCCAGGAGGCCGGTAGGCCTCTTGGGGCCCTGGCAAATCTTCACTCTATACTGGGCTCTCTGGCCCTCTCTCTCTTGCCTCTGCTTCTCTTGATGAATATCAATACTGCAGCCATGACCCACAGAAGTAAACAATACAACTGAATATAACAGTGTAACAAAATGCAGGTGCCTGCCATCAAGCAGGCAATCATAGTGGCTGGAGGGAAGAAAAACCTGAAAATCATTTACCTTACACTTATATAAACCATGGCCAAAAACACCAAAGGTATAGACCAGTTTCTTTGAGAAATATGATGTAGTTCTCCATACTGGGGTGTCCAGTTTAGTGCTAAATAGCTTATTTAATACATTCTTTTACTTAAATTTTGAATTTGCTTCAGAGAGGTTGTTATTTCAATCAACAAGACTTAACCACTCAATAGTTTATAATTTTGCAAGAATGCCCCTCTCCCTTTACCCATGGACGATGGAGTAAGCAAACATTCCCCCAAGAAAGGATGATCCAATTGTGTTCTGGAAATCTGACCCTAGATATTCTAGATCATTTTGGAGTAGTCTCTTGAGCATGCCTATTAATTAAGTCACCAGAAATTCCATCTACATTGTAAAATGAGGCATAGAGGGACACACAGGAGATACTAGAAGAGGTGTAAGAAAAAACATACATTCTTGCAAGCTTTTGTCTTTGGTCTCCAATGCCTTTGTAAAAGCTATCAACTATGCCCCTTTCCTTGAGATTCAAGAGTACCTTCATGGGAAAACTCTGCCTCTAGTTTCAGAAACTGATATATTTACATCATAAACTTCATTATTAATTCTCTTTATTTTCTGAAGTGAAAATTAAAAATTGAATTGGAATATAAAATTAAATGTAAAAGAAAGATTATGAGTATGATCTGCACATTTTTGCAAATTGTATTTTTTGGATGAAACTGAGATAAGTAATATTCTGTGCTACAACAGTCATTAATTACCTTACATGGAAACCAAGTCATACAGAACTATTACTTAAATAAAATATTCTCTCAATTACTTGTTCACATGTAGCATAAATTCATCACAACTCTCCATTGAAACATTTCTAATTGCAAAAGTCAATTTATAATCTTTAAAAAACTGAATGGTAGCTACGCAAAAATCTGATTTCACTCAAAAGGATTTAACGGAAGATAGTATAATGAAGGTATGACTTATAAATATACAGACATATTAAGGGAACTGATATGGAATAGTGAGGCATACAGAGACTTACTGCAGTAAGAAGTTACCACCACTCCTGTCCTGATAGGGCAAGAAGGGCGTTACTGGAACCCAGAAAGCTATGGAAAGAAATACCTGGCAGGAGTTTCTAAGCATGTTATGCTTGTTGATTTTTCTATGTGATCTATAGGATCAATATACCTAATTAAAACATGAAACACAGCCTGTATTTTGTTTTATTAACTAATTTATGAAGAATTTTTAAAAGCATGAGTTTGTGTTTTCCTATAAAGTCATAGCATCTTTAAATTACTTAAACCTTAGTTTGCATTCTTCTGTAGGTTCTTTGATTTTTGCGACAATATGGGAGGAGTATTTCCTCTTTGTTTTGTTATTATTGTTATTTTTATGAATACTTAGTTTTCTCCATTATCTTTTAACAAGTGATTAGGTGATTACAAGTTCTTGCACTGATAGTTATACTTTAGAAGGAACATTTCACCAGTGAGTATAACTCCTGCCCATCTCTTCAATTCTTCATCTCACATTTGTCCAATCTCAACCCAAGCAAACAAGTTGAGATCAAGTGTGGTTTTAAAATAAAAAGACAGATACAGTCTTTGCAGCAAAGAATGATATAAAACGAAAATATTATAAGAGAAACAATGAAAAATAATTACCTAGAAATAACCACTCATTAATTAATGTGCATTATTTTTGGTATATGAACATTTAAATCATCTCAAATACATTACAGGAAAAAGATACATGAATAAATAAATATAAGTCCTTCCAAACTTTGAATATTTAGGATTTTGTTTAATCTTCACTATCTGGGAAGGGTTTAAGCAAAATTGATGCAATATTAAAACAAAGAAAAAGTCACATATATGTGTGTGTGTGTGTGTATATGTATCAGCTTTATGAGGATAAAAATTAAATCTTTTCCTTAGCCATATATGACATTTCTATATAAAGAATTATAGTAATTTACTGTTAAATACTGTGTCACTTCATTAAGCTCAGAATTGTCTAAGACTTTAAGTTAATGTCGAAGAAAAAAAATTATTCCTGGAACTTGTTAAAGACAGACAGACTATATTTGGGACTACTGCAATGGGTAGAGGGATTTCTGCAATGGGAATTTTTAGGGGAGAGAGATTGGGCCCAATTCTGAATATAGCAAGGGAAGGTAAGTATTTATAAGGAAAGAGAAAATTGGGGATTGTGGTGGGGTGGAGGGGGGCACATATTCAATGGGTGGATATTTTTTGAGAGGGCAAGGAGTAATTCTTTGCTAAGTTGACCTAACAAGAGTCTTGCAGAGGTTAGGCTATGGTTATTAAATATTTCATAAGGAGGAGTGGTGGGGGATGAAAAATTTGGCCAGATACAGAGAGATCAGATATTAAGCATGGAGAATTCTGGCCAAACTGACTTAACAATCTTGTTGAGATTCTTGCTCATGCTGTTCTTGCGGGTACTTTTCTTTTATTGCTAAAGAGATCATAAAATGTCTATTTCAATTTCATGGGATGTGCCCTTGAGCCACATTCTTAAAAACTAGCCCAATTTGGCCCAGGTGCTAAAAAAAAAAAGGCATCTAGTGTTTCTTTAAATATTGCCTGGCCCCAATACAAACATCTAGCCCATAAATGGTGTCCTCTCCAGCTAAACCCCTTTTGTTGCAGCGGAGGCAAAAAGTAAAATGCTAGGGACTACAGTAAGGGACCCATTACAACTGGCGGGTGGGGGCTGCCTCTTGTCTCAGCAAGCAGCTGCCTGGACTTTTTCTTCAGTGTTGAGATCATTGGCATGTCTCTGCTGCCTGCCAGCTGTGGGGGAACTGGACTCTCCCTTTGTCCACCTTGAGATACTGTTTTGGTTCATTCTAGGGAAAAAATTATATTTCCCTGTGTTTTTCTGATCTTAAAGTACAGATTGTTTAAGGTAAAAACTGCTGAGCTACTTTGGACTTTCTAACAAGCTATACAAAATGCTTTTTGGTTGGGTAAACACTTCCAAATTGCTATAAAAGTTTAGTTTCTTATTAAGACTAATTAATATGATAAAAACTATACAGGAAAAAATACAACTTTCTTTGAGCTAAAGTCCAAAACTCAGATTTCTGATAAGAGTCTAAAAACAGGCAAACTATAAAGGAATATTTATTCGATCTCTTCTCCTGTCCTCCCATACATGGTTCCAAAAAGAAAAAATGTCTTTTGTCTTAAAAATGTGCTTGGTATCAGTGAGACAGAACTAAAACAATGTAAAGCCAACTGATAATTACTTAAAAATACAAACTCAAATGTTTTTCTTATCTAAAAAAGTTAGTACAAACTACTTGACTTTAAAATTGTTGTGGTCTTGGACCCTAGATTTTAAGGGTTAAAATTGTTCTATGTAACGATTCTAGCTTCTATCTTATTAGAAACCTGCTTGATATAAAAACTTGGCTAAATGGATGTGTCAAACTTAAAAAATTTGTTACTAAAGAACTGAAATTTACTAAATCGTAGTTTCTCAGTGTCTTTACAAATATTGGTAAAATAACTGTTTCTTAAAATTAGTGCACATGGCCAAAAATTTTACAATGAAAATCCTGAAATCTATTTGTCTGTTCTTGCTTTTTGCCTTCAGAGGATTAATTGTAAATGGCACCTATAAAAATTCCTAAATTTTGAGATCGTGATCTAAATTATGGTAAACAAAAACTAATTCAGGGCCTCCCCTGGTGGCACAATGGTTGAGCACTGGGCTGCAGAAGCTGCCCGCAGCCTCTGCAGCGCCAGTTTGATCCCCGGCCACCGGCGAGTGTCCCACATGGTGCGCAGACCTCTCCTGCCGCCCGCTGCTCCCCTCAGCAGTGTTTTCAGTCCTTCTGCCTGTTCTGCTCCCCGTCCTGGCTCTGGTGAATTCTCTCACCCTCCTGCACTTCTGACTATACCCAGTGCTTGTATAAATAAATAAATAAATCTTTAAAAAAAAATAATTCAAAATTTAATGGTTTCAAGCATACATGCATGTCTTATGGTTTTCGTGTTGGGTATTAATACTTTACTATGTTTAAATGTATTTACTCATGCTATACAAAAGAAATAATAATCAACCTGGTCTATGCTAACAAACATATTTACTTCTAGGCTTTTTTCTAAACTTCTCTTGATAAGGTTTCCTTCCAGGAAGACTGATCTACTTATCTTTTCCCCTTGGAGAAAACAATACTTTTCTCCCAGTAAATAACTAGACTTCTTTACAAAATTCAAGGTGACAGCTAAAGCCATATGGACAAGTTACTAAAAAAGGTATATGATATTAGGTCTCTATTTTTTTTTCTTGCTTTTTTCAATCTATCTAGTGCTTGCCTAAGAAAAAACTTGGTATATAAAATTTTTACCGTGGCAACTCTGCAGTTGACTTAAAATTCCAGTTCTAAGAAAAACTAAAGCTAAACTAAGGTTTTGCTAAGTTTATATTAAAAATTTGTTAATCATTTACTGAACTTTCAGGTTTACATTTTGCTCCTTATTGTAAGGAAATTAAAGTTCAATGTTATCTCAGCTAAAAAAGTTAAAAAAATGTGTTTGTGTAAGTTGTGTAGTCTAAAGAGATGATAGTATAACAGCTATTACGGTGTCTTACAATATAGAAATTGGAAACTAAGGTGTAAAAATTCTGGATGCAAGTAAAGTGAGATGTGTTTGTGTTTTAAAAAAAGTATTAAAAGTGGATATTCTAAAGGTCCTTGAAATAATTTAAAGTAAGATGGGTAATCTACACCCAAAATAGGACAAGCATTTTAGCGGTCTCCTTCATCAGCCAGCCTTGCTCTGACATGAGGTGCAGGCTCCAGAGACTAAATCAAGGGCCAAAGATCCTTTTCACCCTTTTAGACATGGTCTTCAAAGCCTACAGTAACATGGAGGGGACTAGCTAGACTAAAAAAGAAAGGGAGAAAGGCAAGAGAAGGGCGCAGTATATGGCAGTTGCCATTATCCATGCCCTGCCACCTCAGACTCACCCAAGGCTCCATGCGCCAGGGTATTCAGGACCTCAACCTCTTAATGGGCTGCCAGCTTGCTTCCACTGCCAGCTACTGGGACCCCTCAGCTGCAAGAAACTGTCCCCAGGGGCACGCCTTCAGTGCCATCGCACAGGGCGCTTAAAAAGGAACTGTCCCATGCTCCAGAGGGAGGAGGCCAACCCAAACCACAGGCCAGGATGGGGAGGACAGGCTTGACCGTCAGCTGCCTCTGACTATGAAGAACCCAGTACAGGAAAAGACCTTCTCTGAAGAAGCCCAGGGGTGAGACAGGATCCCCTGTTTACTGTTTATATGGATAAGCCTTGGGTGACCCTACAAGTGGCAGACAAAAAGATCACCTTTTTGTAAATAAGGGGCCACTTACTCTGCCTTACTCCAATTCTTTGGACTGACCTACTGGTTGATTGTCCCCCTCACTAGTGCAGATGGCCAGTCTGAGCAAGGACACTTTATAGCACTGCTACCTTCCTCGCTACAAGGCTACATGTTTATACATTTTTAATTTTGTTTTCCTAACTTCCTCTATTAGGAGAAGAAAAAGGTAACTAAATTCTAAATTAGCAGCCCCCACAGCCACTATTGACTCTCCTAGCTGCTGCTACAAAAGATAACAATGGCACTAAAGCCCTAATTCTCACTGACTGTTCTCACTGATTGTCATTTTGGCTCCAGCACCTCCAGGTGTTTGGGGCACTACAGTGCCAGGCTGAGGTATGTTTGCCACCCCTGTTAGAGTGCAATTATAGAAATCTCCTATCTTCCTGATGGAATCACAATATCCCTCAAGCCAAAGCCCAACAAGTCCTCCTTACAATCCCTAGTCTCAGTGGCTATGTAAAACCGCTGAGCCCTAGACCTGCTGATGGCTAAAGTTAAAGGAGTTTGTGACCTCCTTACTCTTCAACCAAAACCTTTTTTTTTTTTTTTTTTCATTTTTCTCTTGCTTGGGCCCTGCATCCTCAATGCCCTCATCGCGATCATCTCTCGCCTGAAGACCAGCAAAATCCATAGGGTGTTACAATAGTAACCCACTATAAAACCTCCACTGTCCTTCTTCTGAAGTCCCTTAGATTATCGCCCTGCGGTGCAGCCCTGACTGCTTCCCCACATTGCCCATTGATCTGATAGACGTCCTTTGTCCTAATAGCAGTTGAGGCTCCACTGTAGAGGGGGTAAAAGAATCCTAGGGCAAGTTACGGATAATTAGGCAGCCTCAAGGACAGTGCAGGGACTTCAGGAGAGTTAAGGAAGGCTCCAGAGATAAGAGCCACAAATTCCAAAAAGGACTAATCAAACACCCCAGGACTTATTGCATTAGGGACTTACTTTATGAGCTTAGGGTTAACAAGACATTCCAAATAGAGGGCAATGAAGAATGAAAGATAAGGTCTGGGACACAGAGACTTAGTTCCGGGCACAGAGGCATTTAGAAGCAGTGAGTGAGACCACCGAGAACTAACCAATCACAAAGAGACTGGTGGAGCTTTAGAATAATTAGGAAAAAAAGGTCTCTATTCCCTGAGGCACGACTCCACTTCAGCTTCCTTGCCCCTCCCTGGCCTGGTTTCATGGCCTGGGAGTCCCACTTTATTTCTGTTCCTTTTCTCCTCTGCCTGAACGTCTGGGCAGTTCTTGCTGCAGCTTCGTGAGACACCAACCCGCAGAGGTCTAGTGGCTGGGACTCAGCGCTGCCCCTGCAGCCTGGGATCCGCTCCTGGCTGGGAGACTAGGCCTGAAAACCTACAATTCCAGTATCAACCAGATATTAAGCATGGAGGATTCTGGCCAAACTGACTTAACAATCTTGTTGAGATTCTTGCTCAAACTAGACTCTGCATTGAGAGGAATCCTGAAAGCAAGTTTAATCTAACAGAGGACTCAGAGGAGTCTGATGAAGATTTGACTAGGAAGCTAATCTTTATCACTGGCAGTATAAGATCATGCTGCCCTCTAGTGGCACATATGAAAATCTGCAGTTAGGTTGACCAGGCAACATTAATTCATTTTTTAATCTCTGATTTAGAGCACGATAAAAACCAAAAATAATCAGAAGGCTTTAAAATAGTTGATTTTATTACTTTTCTGAAATGTTGAATTCTAAGAGGATGAAAGAATATCTAATTTTCTATGCAATTCAAATAAGTATTACAAAATTAATTCTTAGTATAAAGTAAGTACCAGACATTGTGTTAGTCCTTGAACACAAAAAGTTCAGTCAGTAATAGATCCTACCTTCAAGGAAATCACATTCTAGTAGTACTACTTGAAGCATAAGGGAACTTTATAGTAAAGTACACAGGATATACAAAGAAGAAATGTCTTCACTCTCCCCATCCTTGATCAATTTCAGATAAAGGATTTTTATCTACAATATCACTCCCTTATTTCTTGAACTGAGCATGATGGAGCTTGGTAGAGAAGAAAATTTGGAATTAGTCTCATGTGAAGATTATTCCTCCAAAAAGTTGTACTATAGTAACTGTGCTCTTATAACCTTTTCCATTATTATTGTTTCAATGTTTCCATTATTATTAAGTTTCAATGTTTCAATGTTTTATTCTCTAACAACATGGTAAACTTTCCAGCAGCTAACTATAATTTAACATTCTAATTTTCACCCATGATAGTCCACCATTATTTCTTCTGCCTGAAGTATCGATCCCACCAATATGGTTATTTCTTATCTTACAACTCACTTAAACAAACAAACAAAAAAAACAAACAAAAAATCTTCCCAATTCCAAACCATACCTTTTTTGTAATTTTTTCCATTATAACTTTAAAAGAATGCTAACCCACTGTAGTGCCAGGATGGGCACAGAGCAGGTTTTCTGTGATCCGGCAGACAGGGTAAAGGAGACCTGGAGACCTCGGTGGCTTTCTCAGGCTTTTATTGAGCTTTTACATGTAGTGCAGCAACCAGGTACATGGCAGGCAGGGGTGCTGGGGTGGGGGCGGAGGGCAGGAGGCCAGTAGGCCTCCAAGTCCCCAGCAAGTCTTTACTCTTCCTTCCTGGGTTCTTTTCTCTCTCTCTCCTCTCTCTCTCTCTCTCTCTCTCTCTCTCTCTCTCTCTCTCTCTCTCTCTCTCTCTCTCTCTCTCTCTCTCTCTCTCTCTCTCTCTCTCTCTCTCTCTCTCTCTCTCTCTCTCTCTCGCCTCTGCTTTTCTGGTGATTATCTCAATACTCTTTCATGGGCTACAGAAGTAAACAACACAGCTTACAACAATGTAACAACTGCAGGTGCTCCATCAGGCAGGGCAATCCTAATGGTGACAGGGCAGAAAAGCCTGATAACCATTTACCCTATACCCACATAATGGCCCTTCTACCATGGTCACTATACTGGGACTGGAACTTTCTGCTGAAATTCAGAGGAACTGGAAGAGATCCATATATATGCCCCAAATTTGTCTTCTTTGGAATCAGCTCCTTTCTCTAGTGACTCTACTTAGTGGGGGGAATCTTATTTCACAAAAAAGGAAGACCGAGAACCCCAACTCGAAACCGCTACCCTCCTACCCACCAATTTAAAAATATCACCACTATCAAAGATTCCCCGCCTAAAACCACTTTCTCCCATTGTAATGAGGTTCGTATCTTAAAAGTGCTAACTTCCACTGGAGTGAAGAGATTTCACTTACAGTTCAAGCCCAATTGCATATCATTGCAACATGATTTTACCAAGGAGAATTCGTGTTATAACCATATAAGCATAAAATTCAATTAGCACTCAATAAAGAGCATACCACTGGGCCTCCCCTGGTGGCACAGCGGTTGAGCGCTGCGCTGTGAAGCTGGCCGCAGCCTCTGCAGTGCTGGTTCGATCCCGGCCAGCCAGCGAGGGTACCGCGTGGCGCAGCAGACCTCTCCTGTGTTGCCCGCTGCTCCCCTCAGCAGTGTATTTCATCAGTCTGCCTGTTCTGTTCCCCACTCTGGCTCTGGTGAGAGGTCACCCTCCTGCACATTTGGACTGTACCCCGGTTCTTGTATAAATATTTTTTTCAAAAAAGAGATACCACCACTAAGATGAGGCCTGGGAGACCATTGCGAGAACTATGATTGGAGTCTGACACTCTCCTCATAGCTTCAGGTCCTCAGGGAGGTGAGTTCAGTTTATTCTGGCAGAGCCTCTGATAGCAGATGCCAAATCTGGAGAAGTCTTCAGGATGTCACCAGCATGGAGCCCCAAGATCCTTAGAATGGCTTAATTCAGTTCATACACACAAACATATACATATATATAGTGCTTTCAGAGGTGTGATGTAAGGGCCACCTACTGATTTTTATTTAGGCTTAATGTCTTTGTACAGGTAGGCTTTTATCTTTCCTTCCCTCATATGTCTGTTTATTAATGTCTTCTTGAACAAGTGGTTACTTTTTAATTGATGATTTACATCATTCTAGCCCAATTGCCTTCATCTCTCCATCAGTCAGGATCATTAAAATATCAATACTTATAATAGCTGTGGACATAATACGACCCACCATTACCTTTCTGTTTGTCACATTCTGTATGACTTTGTGTTGTAATTTATGAACATTGCCAGGTGGACGTGGCCTACACATACTTCAATTCCCTAGTCATATGATTATTCTACTCCCAGGCTTGTAAGTCATTAGAGCAGAAATGAACATGACTTGAATTGTGAGGAGGGTGAGGAAAGGTTTCATCAAAAAGAATGTTCCAGCTACATTTTAAAAGACAACTCAGATTTCTCAAAAGGGCAAAGAAGAAGATAACATTCTGTAAGGGCAGGACGTGCCACTGAGCAGGTTTTCTGATCCAGCAGACCGGGTAAAGGAGGAGTCAGAGTCCTCAGTGGCTTTTGCAGGTTTTTTATTTAGATTTACCAGGCAGGTGGCAGGCAGGGGTGCTGGGGGGCCGGGGGGCTGGCAGTCCTCCCAGCCCCCATGTAGGGTAAGGTAAAAGGTATCAGGCTTTTCTGCCCTCCCACCATCAGGATAGGTGAGGGAACCCTGTGGTCCTGAATGCATGCCTGATGGCGGGCACCTGAAGTGGTACACCTGCGCTAAGACTGTGCTTTTAAGGGCGGCGTCACAGGGACGCCAGAAGCTGAGAAAGCAGCAGCAGAAGCCGAAGAGAAGCCGAGATCACCAGAGAGCCCACATAGAGTGAGGATTTGCTGGGGTCTGGGAGTACTGCCAGCCTCCCGGCCCCCCAGCACTCCTGCCTGCCATATGCCTGGTGAACCCCAATAAAAGACCTGCAAAAAACCCACTGAGGACTCTGACTCCTCCTTTACCCGGTCTGCATGGGATCAGGAAACATGCACTGTGTCATTCCTGCCTTTACACCCCAGCAAATCCTCACTCTATCTGGGCTCTCTCTGGCGTTCTCCCTGCTTCTCTTCTTCGTCTCTCGGCTTCTGTTCGCTCTTGGCTTCTGCAGGCATCCCCGCGACGCTGCCCTTATAAACTGAATCTCTCAGCCCAGGTGTTCCCACTCCGGGTGCCCGCCATCAGGCATGCATTCAGGACCACAGGGTTCCCTCATCTATCCTAATGGCAGGAGGGCAGAAAAGCCTGATACTTTTACCTTTACCCTACACATTCTCATTAGGGAAAATATCTGACTATTTAGTACTGAAAAATGATGTTTATATGTTGATAAATTATCTTTAAGATACTCAAGTGAGAAAAACTGGGGAAAACAACTCAGAGTGTGATCTGTTTGGTGTAAAATGAACAAAACAAAGATAAATATTTCTTACTATGTGTCTTAGTGTATGCTACATACAGCAAAATGCTTGCAAATAGTCTGGAAGGGTTTCAAAAAAAGGATGTGAAATTGGGTGGCACCAAATAGTAACTTTGCTTCATCTAATTGTTTGAATGTATACAATGTGATGATTTAATTAAGATTCTGTATGTATGTGTGTGTGTGTGTGTATTATTTGGACAATTAAAAAACAACTTATAGGCAAGAAAGAATAAACATACTCAAAATAAAAGGTCATAGATAAAAAGACTGGATAACTGGAATGTAGAGAAAACATTTTTATATTTTTTATATGGTTAAGCCTTTCTGAAGATAAAAATCTTACATCTAGATTAACAAACAAGGCTAGGAGTTAAAAGATGACTGAATAGACAGTGAGAACTGAGATTTACTCTTCCCTGGAGGTATGTGTTTTTCAAAAGCAAGTAAAATCTGGAATCCAGGAAACATTCCTGGGCTTGCAAAAGTTGAGGCACTTGGTTTATCTCCATACACATACCACACTACCTACCCTTGGAAATCCTTTACATTCCAAAGAATAAGAAACTTAAAACCCTCTTTTCCATTTCCTAATTTTAATTTGTTCAGATTAAGGAGATTAAGATTCTCTCTCAGGATTAGAAGAGGGCAACATGCCTATAAACTTTCAAACTATTTTTTTGATTCTTTTTTCTTTTCTTTCTTTCTTCTTTTTTTTTTTTTTTTTGCAAAAGCTGCCTTTGCACTTGCAGCTCTGCCCATCAGACTTCATCACATTAATTTAAGAGAATGGCACTGAGAAAGGGCAAATGAGAAGTGGCAATGTCATCACTGCAAGCAATAATACATTTGATGTCTGCTCTAGAAATTTCATGCCTTTTAAATAATATGAACAAACATAGTTATTAAAATCTTACCCCAGCACTAATATTTAGTTTCACCAAGAGTCATACTTTCGTGACTGGGTTGAAGGTGGCTTGTTTTTAAACCATATCACGTTCAGGCTACAGATTAAAAGGCACTATTTTTATTTTATTCACTTCACACATATATATTAAGGATCTAGTAGACACCAAAGTACAGCAGAGTTTAAAAAAATGCTTAAATCCTCATATCTGTTCGACAACACAAACTGCTACAGGGGCCTTGATGCCCCAGCCAGATAAGACACTGGCAAGCAGCTAAGAAAAAGGGCCTTACACCCTGGGGCTGAAGGTAAAGGGCCTCACACTGTGGGGCTGAAGATTCCTTGTGCCTCACACGGAGGGGCTGAAGATTTAACATCCCTTCATTTTTTTTGTTCTTGGTCATAAAGAGAGAAAAATTTCTCAAAAAGTACATTAGGCAATAAATTACATGTATCAGTATACTGCAAGTAAATGGCAAGGAAGATTATCTGTTTAGAAAATTAGTTATTAAACGATTTGGCCCACTTGACAATGGGAGACAATTTATTGTACATATCTGACAAGCAATCCAGCACAACTATTATAGCAAGTCCTTCTTTTGCTTTTTTAGAAGTTTCCTTTTATTTAGGAAGTTTCTTAGGAAAGTTTTTAAATGTAGTTAACTGGGTTAAGGAGTTTCTAGGTAGAAAAAGTTCTGATAGCTGAGAAGCAGCTGGTCTCCGGCTGAAGCCATATGCATAGAAGAGTCTTTTGATGCTTAGACTTTAGCTGATAGGGATGTACTGGCGGCTATCAACTGTCTTAGGTAATTGCCTAGCTGAAATAATAAGTTTTAGTGTTAGGTTTGTTTTTTTATCTTTAACCTTGAAGGCTACCATCTAGCTGAGACCCGTAGGAGCCAGTAGTCCATGGGAATAAAATACACTAATTGTTACTGCTTTGTACATGATGATGTAATTTCTCTGCTTGCTAAAAATAAATAAATAAAGACCTGCTGAGTCTCTCGGCAGAAGATACTTGCACCTCATCCAGTGTCAGTGTCTCCTCACTACCTCATCCCCTTCCCCTCAGCCCCTTTCGCTTCACCTAGGCCATCTCCTCCTTTCAGGGACTCCTGACACGACATTTTGCCGAAAGCTGGTCTGCAGCAATAAACAAGTAAACATTTAAAACAGCAAATAGTGATGAGTATTAATTTCTAAAACTAAAGCAAGATGATAGAGGGAGGAGAGATTTAAATATTTTATATATGATGCTAGAAAAGTCGTTTCTGAGAAGGTAGCTTTTGAGTAGATATCTGAATAGAATAAATGAGTGAGTAATAAAGATATTTGGGGGAAAAGTATTCCAAAAGAAAGGTCACTGCAAGCACAAATGTGCCAACTGAAAGATTTGCCCAGGGCATTTGAGGAATAGTAAAAGGTGAATATGGATTGAGAGAAAATGAGGCAAATGGAAGAGAAGAGGTAAGAGAGATAAGGAACCAGATCCTAGAGGATTTTCTAGTCCACTGCAATCACTTTGACTATTCTGGGAGAACTTACTAGAGGGAGGACTGGGAGATCTGAATTCTATTTTCAAAGATTTGCCTTGCTGTTTTTGAAAATAACTGTGAAACTGGAATAGAGGCAAGAATAGAGACAGAAGAATAATTGAGAGTTTTTGCAAAAATTGAGTAGAACATTGGTGGAATACGTACAAGGTCACTGGAACTATTGTCATCTTTGTTATTTTTCCCTTCCTTTTTTTCCTTTCATTATTGCTTTCTTCTTCCCAAATCAGACATATTTACTATACTTTTTTTGATTCCAAAAGTTGTGGTTTATAATGTTGAAAAATCTTCAAGCTGCTGCTGGATACTTTTTTGAAAGAGTTTTAAATTGTCCCATTAGACTGATAAACATATAAACAACTGGTGGTACACCCATACCTTTTCATATTATTCATTAACAAGAGAAATTAGCTATAAACCATGAAAAGACATGAAGGAATGTTACATCCATATTGCTGTTTTAGGAAAAGCAGTCTAAAATGAATGCAGCATGTTTTATTTTTCATTCTCCATATATTATTCAACAGATTTGAGTACAGATGTATAACACTTACGCACTACAGTTGGCATAAGAGTTGGGCTGTAGTGATAACAAGGCAGTGTTATTGCTAAAGAGATTTACTTTCAGCTCATCTCTAAGAAACTTAATTTAGAAGTTAACTGTTTCACCAATTAACAGCTTTCTTCCTGTCTTGTTAAATACACATTCCTTTTTCCTCTCTAAAACATACTTTTCTTTACGCCCACATCGCAAATTATCATAATATTGTCATGTTCAAGTTCATTCCCCTTTCAAATGTTGTCATTTTAATAATTTGACTGTTCTTTTTCATTCTCCTCTATATTCTTCTTCTATATTCAACCTGGAAATAAAAATTACATTCCTTCATATTAAATATGAAAAGCACTCTTATTTCAATCTTGAAAAATACTTTTTCATGACTTATAAATACTTTCTTTAGGAATGAAATATAAAAGCATATCCTCAAGTATTTTTCCATGCTTACAGATAATCTGTGTGATTCAGAATGCAAAGGATGAAATGTTTTCATGCTATTATTTCTACCAAACAGCAAATATTCCTCCTTCAGGCATCTGAGAATATTTTTATTACAAATTTGTGATTGAGAATGGTAAGCTTATATATCAAATTGACTTCAAAGTTCTGGAAAAAAGCATTTAAGGAGGTTCAATTATGACGTATGGATTCACAATCTTTGTTAATAGATAACTGTAAATGCCGTCTACTCCAGAGGCTCTAACACAAGGCTAAAAAAGACTAAGAGGAATTCTACAACATATAAAGATCTGATAAACATAAAATCAGGAAAACAAATATGTAAAAGAATATGAAAAATACACTAGATTTTTAAAAAGTGGTTTGGAAGGAAAGTTAAAGACAGAAGCCCATTACAGAAAGAATTATATAGCAATCAAAGATTACTTTAAAATTATATGAATTTTTTCTGCTGAACTTGACAAATAATTTTCATTTTCATTATATATATGTTTTCTTTACAAATTATGTTGACTTGTCAATTTACAAAACTGTATAATTTTGGGAATATTACTACAGCATCCAATATGCACATGCCCTTCACCAAAGCTCCAATGCCTACCACATTCCCTCCTTTATCATACTGAAGAGTAGAGAAGCTATCTAGTCCTCACCAATTTCAACATCAACATTTTCCAAATCTGTTTCATCCATGCAACTCCGTTTGATTTTCATTAGAGTATTTTTAAGAGTATTTTAAAACAAATGTCAGTATCATACCCATTTTGCCCCTCAATACTATATTAAGCGTCTCTAAAAAGTATTTTATATAGGGCCTCCTCTGGTGGCGCAGTGGTTGAGCCCCAGGCTGTGAGGCTGCCCGCAGCCTCTATAGCGCCGGTTCTTTCCCGGGCCACCGGTGAGGGTCCCACAAAAAAAAAAAAAAAGAAAGAAAAGTATATAATCACAACTATAGACTAAATGCTTATGTACCCCCCAAAATTTATATGTTGAAATCCTAAATTCCAAAGTGATACTATTTGAATGTGGGCTTAGGGAGTGTAGTGGGAGGATGGGCACTGAGCAGGTTTTCTATGATCTGAGCAGACGGGGTAAAGGAGAGTCCTGGATCCCTTTATTAAACTTTTACATGTAGTGCAGCAACCAGGTACACGCCAGGCAGGGGGGCCAGGAGGCCAGGAGGCCTCCAAGCCCCAGGCAAGTCATCACTCTGGGCTTCTCTAGCACCTCTCTTCTTCTTTCTGTGACTATCTCAATACTCCTCCCATGGCCCACAGAAGTAAACAACACAACAATGTAACAACTGCAGGTGCTCCACCAGGCAGGGCAATCCTAGTGGTGGGAGGGCAGAAAAGCCTGAAAACCGTTTACCCTACAGGGAAGTAATTAGTTCATAAGAGTGGAGCCTTCATGAATGAAATTAGCCCAGATATAAAAAAAGATCCAAGAGAAGTTTCTTGCTCCTTCTGCAAGAAGGATGCAGTATAAAGACAGATGAACGAGGGCTTAGGCTCTCACGGGACACTGAAGCGGTCAGCACTTTATCTTGGATTTCCCAGGCAACAAAAACTGTAAGAAATGTTTGATCTCCAAAAACCTCTCAGTCTTTTAAAAGTTTTCATAGCAACTCAAATAGACCACAATGTCCTTTTTACACCCAACCAAAATAATAATATGCTTATTATTAATACCATTTAAAGTCAAGTACATATTCAAATGTCCCTGGTAATCCTAAAAAGTCTTTTTTTATACATTTTCAAATCAGAAGGAAATGAGATTGATTACACATGTCATGTTTACTAAAGTTAACATCAACAGTGATAAATCATGTCCATAGCATTTATTGCCTTGACTGAAATTATAAAATGACACTTTACCTCTGTGCTCTTCCTCCCAAAACACATCACTCTAGTGCAATGATGAGAAAGACATCAGACAAATCCTAAGGCCATTACTAAATACCTGACAATTATTCCTCAAAATTATCGAGTTCATTCAAAACAACAAAAACTGTCACAGACAAGAGGAGTTCAGGAGACTTGAGAAGAAAATATAATACGATATTATACAACATCCTGGATTAAAAAATAACATTTAGTGAAAACTGAGCAAATCGGAATGAAATATGGACTTTAGTTAATAATATTAGTACTTACTCATTGTAACCAATTCATTACATGAGTAAAAGATGTTTATATTTGAGAAAATTAAGTATAAGATCTACAGGAACTCTACTGTCTTTACAATCCTTCTGTAAATATAAGATTGTTTTAAAATTAAAGAATATTAAAATTTGAAACTAATGAGAAGATAATTGAACTTAAAAGGTATAAAAGAATATTTTGTCAGAATAATTCAAAATATGCAGTACTCAGTATTACAACAAAGAGCAGAAAAATGATAAAATGTTTAAGAAGAAAGAAAACTCATAATTTTTTGAAATAAAGAGTAAAATTGAGGAAATTCAAACAAAATATATTGATAAAAGTTCACACCATCAAATAATTGGAAATGGGAAGTCATTTGTAAAATGAAGGTGATGAAACATCTATAAGCACCATTTTTGCCAGAAAATAAAAAAAAAGAAAAAGCAACAGCTTTGACAAAATATGACCTTAATGAAAAATAAATAAAAGAAATACATTAAGCTTTATTACATTTTTTAAATGATTGTTAACAATGCACTACAATACCCATTAAGAAATTTAGCAATTTTGTATGGCATTATATACTACTGTAGCTGTTAAAGAAATTGAATAACCAATTTAATACTTTGCAACAAATAAAACCATATTTGATGGATTCACAGTAGAATACTCTGAAATGTTCAAAAAAAGTTAATGTTTTCGATCCCAAAGATTTTGAAAATGATATTCTCTTTAGTTCCAGTAAGAGGAAGTAAAAGCTAAGGATTTTTGAATAAACCAGCAAAGATCATTGAAAGAGGAAACCCAAACATCTTAATTCCAAATATCTTTGTGATACATAGGTAGGTTGCACTTGGAGAGTAAAACTAAAACTTTTCATAGCAACTCAACTAGACTAAGACAACCACAATATCCTTTTTATACCCAACCAAAATAATAATATATTTATTATTAATACCATTTAAAGTCAAGTACTTATTCAAATGTTCTGGTAATCCTAAAAGTTTTACTCTATACTTTAAGGATGGCATGGCAGACCTCCCCTGTCTCACCTGCTGCGTCCCTAAGCAGTGTATTTTGTCAGTCTGCCTGTTCTGTTCCCCGCTCTACCTCTGGTGATCCTCTCACCCTCCCACACATCTGGTCTGTACCTTGGTTCTTGTATAAATGAATAAATCTTTAAAAAAGGTTTAAGGAGATTCAATTATGATTTATGGATTAACAGTCTTTATTAATAGTAACTGTAAGTGCGGTCACTCCAGAAACTCTAACACATGGCTAAAAAGGACCAAGAAGAATTCTAGAACATGTAAAGAAATGATAGATATAGAATCAGGAAAACACAAGGAGTGTGTAAAAGAATATAATATACCAAATTAGAGGGAGCTAAGATTTTTAGAAAGTAGATGGGAAGGAAAGTTTAAGATTGAAGCATATTATGGAATTATATAACAATCAAAGATTTTTTTTTTAATTTCATTGATTTGTCAATTTATAAAACTGTATAATTTTGGGGAATATTACTTCAATAGCCAATGTGCACATGTTCACTTACCCTTCACCAAATCTCCCATGTTAGTGCCCTATCACATTCCCTCCCTTATCATATTCAGCATACATTAGGAACGATCTAGTCCTCACCAAATTCAACATCAACATTTTCTAAAGCAGTTTCATCTATCCATCAACAGTTTGATTTTTATTAGAGTATTTTAATACAAATATCAGCTTTGGTATTTTCTGACTATTCTAACTGAAAGTATTTTAATTTTATGTTTGGGGTAAATTTGTGGTGGTCAAGTAATGTTAAATGTTAATGTCAAAGGACATTAACGTGTCATCTTTTCCTTCCTCTCTCCCTGCTTTCTCCCTTCTGTCCCTCCCTCCTCTCCCTCTCCCTCACCTCTTCCTTGCCTCCTACTCCTCCTCCTTTTTCTCTCTGTCTCTGTCTGTTTCTGTCTCTTTTTCTCATGCACATATATCCTTGGAGATTAAAGAAAGGGAAGTAGATCAATTTCAATTTCGATCCATTCTTTTGATGAAACTAATATCACTTTTGATCATTAGATGCAAACAGCGAACAACATAATATGCTTGGCTGAATAAATATAAAGTAAAGCAAAAATTCAGTAACCCCTGCAACTAATCATATTTAGTTAAACAGAGACTCTGTGTCTGGATTTAAATACTATAAAACAGATTTTTTAAATTTCTTGAAAGATAGCCTCTCCGTCATTAAAAGTTATAAGAAAATACTTCAGTCACAAATTCTACAATTAAAGAAATGATTTACTCTATGAGTCATTGCTGTAAACATTTCTTTCATCAGGTCATGGGTTAGTCCTAGACACAAAAATTATTAGATAATGAACATCTAATGCATAAATTTGTTGCTTTCATCATGTTCTTGTTTGTTCCTTTGCATTTATGGCAAAACAATTAGTTTTGATCAGTTAAAAGTTTGTTCAATTTCAATTCAATTAAAAACTATTGATTTATGGCCAGGTATATTTCAAATATTACAAGTTACTTATGATAGAGTAATGTCTATATTTGCCTTCAAAGCATTCGCAATCAAGAGGGGAAGACCAAAACGTAAAAACGCAATTAAACACACTGCTGATAATATTAAGCATTGTCGAAAAGACCTCAATGAAGGGTTACATAACAAACGCTGGAGGTGAAATGGTGACAGCAGATATAGCTCTTTCCTGATCCTCTTCTAAGGGTTCTCTATCATACTGAAAGTTACCAACATCTATACATGTGTTATTTCCCTTATCCTCCATATCCAAATTATTATAAAGTTTCATATATGTATGTGTGTGTATATATATCACATGTATATACACACTAAATAATATATATATGTGTTCTTTTCTACTGTCTCTTAATCTGTTCAGTTCTCTCCATTCCTGCCAACTCTAGTTTATTTTTTTAATTTTTTTTTTATTTTATTTTTGAGTAGAACTGGGGTGTAGGCCAGTGGTGCTGGGGTGGGCTGAGAGCATTCACCAGAGACAGAGTGAGGAGCAGAAAAGCAGATTTACTGAAATACTCTGTTAATGCTTGTGGCAGGTGAGACAGGAGAGGCCTGCTGAACCATATATGGACACATTCAGGCCATAGTGGTGATAGCAGCTGAGGCTTAACCCCGAGGCTACCAGGGAGGCCCCCAACCCTCTAGTGTGAATATCATCATCTCTTATTTGGACAATTTCAAAGGGCTCTGAAATGGTCTGTCCTTATCCTTCTCTTACTGGAGTCCATTCTCAACTCTGAAACCTTTGTGAACATTGAAGAACATAAATCTGATCTTGTCACTTCTCTACACATTCTTACTTAAAACCTTTCAGTAATTTGTGATTATTCTCAAGATTAAAGCTAATTTTTTAAATTGGTCTACAATCTCTGAACAACTTATATCTAACCTTTCTAGTATCATACTTTACCTTTCCTTCACTCACCTCCACTCCAAAAACACTGGATCATTTTAATCCTGTGATTGCAGGATTAAAGGACCCATCTTCAAGAGACTGTATATCAGGGCCTCTCTGGTGGCACAAGGGGTTAAGACACAGCATTTTGAAGCTATCTGCAGTCACTGCAGCACAAGTTCGATCCCCAGCCAGGGAGGTGACCCACATGGTGCAGCAGACTTCTCCTGACTTGCCTGTTGCTCCCCTCAGCAGTGTCTTTCAGTCAATCCGCCTGTTCTGTTCCTCACTCTGTTTCTGGTGAATCCTCTCACCCCCCTGCACCTCTGACCTGTACCCCAGTTCTTATAGGCATAAATAAGTAAATCTTTCAAAAAAAGAGAAATTACATATCATGTTCTGCATTAGCCAGAAATTCTCTTTAATATCCATTTCAACTCACATTCTATTGACCACAACTTGTAAAACCAGTCAGAGAGAAGCCTTTACTCATCTATCTAGATCAAACTCCTTAATCAGAGGCAATCATGCACCTCTCCTTTGCTGCACTATTCCCTATGGTTTCGTGATTATGATGGTGTCATCTAATCAATAAAGTTTCATGTTTCATGAAAACAAAACTGGGTCTGAGTTTACCTCTTCTTTGGTTTCCAGATTCTAGCCTTTTGGTAGCATGTGGTGAAGTCATACTGCTTGCTTGATGAATATAAAGTACAAGCAGAAAATCACATATTTGTGTGATAAGTTCAAAATTCTTCATGATATAGTAAATAAACCTTTGTGTAGATATGTGGTAAGAACACTTAACATAAAATTTAACCTTTAGCAAATCTTAAGAATAAAACACAGGATTGTTACTAATAGGCACCGTACTATATAGTAGTTCTCTAAATTATATATTATCTATATAATTTATAAATATGAAAATGAAGAGGGTGGGTCATATAAATCAAGTACTTTTGTAATAAAAATAATCTCAATGTAAAGCAGACCACAGCAAATAACATACTCAATGGTTGAAAGCTTAGAAGTTTTCCTCTAAGTTCTGAAACAAGACAAGGATGTCCACTCTCAGCCTCTTTTTCAACATAGTATTAAAAGTTCTGGCCCCAGCAATTAGACAGGAAAAGGAATAAAATGTGTTTGAATAGAAAAGCAAAAAGGAAAACTCTCACTATTTGTAGATGGCATATTATTCATACAAAACACTAAAGACTCAATAAAAAAAAGTTGAAACCATACATTCAGCATAGTTGTGGTTACAAAATCAATGAACAAAAGTAGTAATATATAATTAGTCAATATACTAATGAGAAATTAACAGAAAGATAAATTAAGAAAATAATTCCATTACATTATATTATAACAATATAATAAAATACTTATGTATAGATATAACCAAGGAGGTAAAAGAGTTAAAAACACTAAAACTGTAAGAAATTGAAGAAAGAAATTGAAAAGAAACAGATAATGGAAAGATATATGCTCATGGAATAGAAATATCTGAATAGTTAAAGTAATCCTGAGAAAATATAACAAAATGGGAAGCATGATATGCTCTGACTTCAAACTATATTGCAAAGCTATAGAAATTAAAATAGTATGGTCATAGCATAAAAACAGAAACAGATCAATGTAATAGAATAGGGAGCCCAGAAATAGGCCTAGATATACATGATCAATAAATCTAGAGCAAAGGATCCATGGATAGATATACTGCAGAAATGACAGTCTCCACAACAAATAGTATTGGGAAAACTGGACAGTCACAGGAAAAGAGTGAAACTAGATCTCTATCTTATACCATAAGCAAGATAAATCCAAATTGGATCAAATATTTAAACACAAGAACTTTATAAAACTCCTAGAAAAAAGCCATAAGTAACATGATCCTTGACATTGAACTTAGTGATAACTTTTAAGATTCTACTCCAAAACTAAAAATAAACATGTGATATTATATCAAACTACAAAGTTTGTATATAACAAAAGAAATGGGGCCTCCCCGGTGGCACAGTGGTTGAGTGTTGGGCTGCGAAGCTGCCTGCAGCCTCTGCAGTGCTGGTTCTATCCCCGGCCACCAGGCAAGGGTCCCACATGGGTGCAGACCTCTCCTGCTGCCCGCTGCTCCCCTCAGCAGTGTACTTCATCAGTCTGCCTGCTCTGCTCTCCCCTCTGGCTCTGGTGAATTCTCTCACCCTCCTATGCTTCTGACTGTACCCAGTGCTTGTATAAAATAAATAAATCTTAAAAAAAAAAAAAAGAAATGATTTTTTTTTTTAAAAAAGGAAACCTACCAACTGGGATAAAAATCATGTGTTTGATAAGGGATTAGCATTCAATATATATATAAGTAACGCATACAATTCAATAGCATAAAACAAGCAATCTAGCTAAAAATGGACATAGGGTCTTAACATACATTTTTTTCAAAGAATGCATACTGATGGTCAACAAGTATAAGAAAAGATACAACATCACTATTCATCAAGGCGATATAAATCAAAACCACAATGAGAAACCACCTCACACCTATTAGAATGATTTATTTTTTTTTTAAATAAACACTTTATCTTCATTTATTTATTTTTTAAAAAGATTTATTTATTTATTATATACAAGCACTGGGTACAGTCAGAAGCGCAGGAGGGTGAGAGAATACACCAGAGCCAGAGCAGGGAGCAGAGCAGGCAAAAGGACCGAAGTACACTGCTGAGGGGAGCAGCGGGCAGCAGGAGGGGTTTGAGCGCCATGTGGGATCCTCCTCCGGTGGTCGGGGAGCAGCCAGGGATCGAACCTGCGCTGCAGAGGCTGTGGGCAGTTTCACAAGCCAGCGCTCAACCTCTGTGCCACCGGGGAGGCCCTAGAATGATTTATTTTCAAAAAGATAGCATAAAGCAAGTGTTGGCAATGATGTGGGAATAAAAGGGAAAACTTGACACTGCTGATGTTAATATAAATTGGTTTTATCACTATAGAAAGTAGTATTGCTGTCCCTCAAAAATATAAAATTATGACATGATCCAGCAATTCCACTCCAGAATATTTATACAAAATTGAAATTAGATTCTGAAAGAGATATCTGCACTTATATATTCATTGTGGTTTTATTCACTCTAGGTAAGGCAAGATGTGCAAACAATACAAATGTACATTGATGGTTGAATGGGAAAAGAAAATGGTGGAAATGTATGCTCTATGCTTTATTCATCATATACTTGACCTCATAGAGTTAGAATTTCAAATTGTCTTTAGATCAAATTATATGTACTTACATACCAGACAAAGATACTAAAGTTCTAAAAGAATAATTGATTGCTTCAGGGCTTTTTTAAAGTTTCTCTCAACATGCTACTAGTATCCAAGATTTTAAAATCTTTTTCCAATGCATCATGAACAGGTAAAATTAGTGTTTACTTTAGTTACTCATTATATGGATATATTACAGAAAAGTATTCTTATAGAATAAATTTTCAGAAAGAAAATCTGTTTGTCTAGAGTCAAAATAAGGAGGGGGTGCAATTGTAAGGGGAATATAACCAAAATGAAAATGCATACATTGTACAAAGATGAAAAATGATGTAAGAATTATATAAAATAAAAATTAAAAAAAAAGGAAAAAAAAAAGAAAATCTGTTTGTGCTGCAGCAATTATCAGGCAAATGCCTACATTGTATGTTCTTTCATCCCAATGTTCCTATTAAAAGGAAATAACAAAATAAAATTTTAATGCTTGGTTAATTATCAGTTTTTTCAGTGAATAAAAATGTCTTACCTATTCAGATGAATCGCACTCTTGGAAAAAAAGAAAAGAAAACAAAGTTAATATATAATTTTATACTTCTAAATTGATTATAAACACATACATAACTCCCACAATTTTCATGAACAAAATGGAGAATAGTGTGAGACAACAAATGAGTGAAATATGGGGTTTTAGTTCAAAAACATCTTTAAAGGAGAAGAAATGCTATAATTAATTTTCTGCATTCAAACGCCAGTTCAATTTGGTCAAATTGCTTTTGTGTGAAGTGGAAAAAATCTATATGTATTGGAGAAAGTAGGGGAAAAAAATTTTGGGTTTTCTCAAGACAAATGATTTTTATATGTGTATGATTTAAGTAGATCAGAGGTCAGGTCTATTAAAATATTTTGTACACATCTAGTCTGGTGTTATCTTTCATTCTGCTTTTCTCACATTTTCATTTCTTCTAGTTCTCTACTCTTAAATATTGTGATACTTTGTGATATCGTAAAGAATTTGTTTTTGAAACTACCTCAAGGACAAATTGGACTAGTTGAAGTGTTATTATTTCCTAATGGATTTCTCAATAACTAGAAAAAGAGAATACCAAATTGGAAAGGATCAGTAATTTTAACAAAAGAAGAAATATAGTGGAGGAGGAAACAGGAGAATGATTGGATGGGATAGGAAGGGACAGAAAGAATTTCAGAGAGGACAGGTATTTTACATTGTGACACACAGTAGTATATGAGGATACAAGCTAGAAATGTCTGACATTTGTATATGGAACATTTTTAATATTTAAGTGTCTTTAAAAGCATCTCATTCCCATGGTTATGAAGCTCTTAAAAATAAATCTTTACAGTAAACAAATTACTCCAACATGTCTTTGTCCATTTACTTCATGTTGGGTGAAGAGAAAAAGGGGAGTTAACCAAGGTTTAAGTGTTTGATAAATTTACATATGTTAATTCAAAGAAAATGTCTCCATAAAAGTATTAAAAATTACAAATCCATGTTCAGGTTAATGCAAATACATGTCAGAAGTCAGAAATGAATGATTTATTTTTATAATTACAGAGAACATATTCTTCAATATTCCCTGGCGACCATGAGAGCCATGATGAACGTGAAGACAAAGATGTTCATGTTTGGCTGAGTTTTGTGAAAATATATGTGGAAAATTAGTAGTACTTCCATTTCTGCACTCACAAACCAAATATGTATTGATCAAACTATGCCATAAAGGTTGGCGAAACATACTGGAAATACAAAGACAGCTTAAATATATTGCCTGTCCTTGGAACTTTAAAGTTAGTAGGAGATATTAGTAAGGGTAAATGCTCTGATATGGAGAGCTACAGAAGTGCAGGTATACTACAGTGGCAATATTTGAGGCAGGGACCATAATATTATCTTAATTAAAAAAATAAATAAAAAGTAAAGATATAAAAAAAAACATACCAAATGGTTTTATATCTGAGCTGACCAAGATAATGAGAAACATTACAGTAAAGAAAAGGTAAAGCTTGTGTTAGATTATACAGAATGAATAAAGAGAGATTGGAAATCTACAGAGAAATGAAGAAGCATGTTAGAAGTGATAGTCAACATGTAAGAATGACAAAAGGAAATAAGCTGACCACTTAGATTATTGTAGGATGTATAGGAGCCTTATATAATTATTAGGTGTAATATTAAGACAAAGTTTAAAGATATGTTTAGAAGGTAGAATGACTAGCAACAGGTCGTTAAATGAAAATGAGCCAGATCTCTACCTAGAAATTTTATAGATGATGTAATCTGGTGTAGAAAATTCAGGATGCTCATTAAAGAAAAATAACATTAGAGAGAAATTGCAAGGGAAGTAATTGTAGATTTTTAAGGAACTGAATAAATAAAAATGATGTTTTTTATATATTTTATAATTCTGTCTAATCAAATAAACCCAGTTCTGCTGTTGTTGAAAATGAAGTAGATTATTTCTGATTACAGATATCTAAATTAAAATACTTTGTAAACTATTTGATAAATAATGTTAGTCTTATTTTTCTGATCATTTTTGACACCAGTTTTGATAAATCATATAGTTTAAAAGCTTTTGTCTAATGATAGAAGAAATCTTTCTGCTAAGCACTTTCAAATCTCTAAGACATGAAGGAGAACTTGTGGCTGGGGGCTGATGTTTTTCCCTTAGCTCCTGATTTTGTCTCATTTGTTCAAATTCAAGTCTGTGACATTGTACAAATTATGAAAAATATGTATTTCTTTTTTTGGATGGAAATAAAAATTTATGTAATTAATGATCAAAGTTAATTGCCTGAATATATACCAGTAACAATTAGAATTTGAAATTAAAAATTACCATTTATGATAGTACCAAAAAAAGAACCACTTAGGTTTAAACCTAAAAAATAGGTATTTTATCTCTAAATGTAGAACAACACAAAACTCTGGTGAAAGAAATCAAAAAGATATAAATAAATGAAAAGACACTGTGTTTGTGGACGGAAAGTTTCAATATTTTTAATATATCAAATCTCAACTCAATCTATACATTCAATGTAATGCCAGTCAAAAATCACAGCAAGCTCTTTTGTAGACAGAGGCAAGCTGAATCTAAAATTTACATGAATAGACGAAGGACATAGAATCATCAAGACAATACTCAAAAAAGGACAAATAAAATTGGCTGATTAACTACTTGATTTCAATAAAGGTATAGTAATCAAATAGCTTTATTAATATAACTATAGAAATCACAGTACCTGTGAAAGAATAGATCACTGGAACAAAATAGAAAAAGGGAATAGAGACACACAAATTGAAAAATATATGTTTCTTTTTTAAAAAAAGATTTTTTTAATTTATTTTTGCGTAGAAGAAGTGGGGTGTAGGCCAGAGGTACAGGGGTGAGAGGATTCACCAGAGACAGAGTGGGGAGCAGAACAGGCAGATCAACTGAAATACACTGCTGAGGGGAGCAGCCAGCGAGACAGGAGAGGTCTGCCTGCACTATGTGGGTCAGCTCCCTGGCCAGGGAAGAAGTCATGCTTCAGTGGCTGACATTAGCTTGATAACACTGAGACTTAACCATTGTGCCATTAGGGGGGCCCAAAATATATATTTCTTGATGGAAATTTTTGATTATCTACTGTTCCTGTAATGATAGAAACCAGGATGCATCTTTTAAGTTATTTATCCCTGGAATTTCATTGTGAGTAGAGGATTAAGGCAATTTCAGATAAAGAGGTCAATGATAGATAGATGATGATAGATAGATACATAGGTAGATAGATGGATAAAGACTTTGAGAAAACACTTCTAAAGAACACAATGATAAAAGTTTGAAATAGTGAAAGCTTTTACAGTGATTCAAATAAAATAAAAATGTTGAATACAATGATTATTAAAACAAAATAGTTTGTTGTACAGTACTAATTATGGAGAAAAATAAAAATTTACTCTGATGATAGAAAGGATAATGAAAAGTTACCTGAAAATAAATTAATGATGGCAATAAATTTACTTGAAAAGATTAAGTTCTTGGAAGTATACATACATTGGCAAAAAAGCTTATGCTACTGAAGAGTTCATTTTTTATTCAATAAAAACTTCAACATTAAGCTAAAGATAAAAGTAATTATTAGCAACATGAATATCCTGTGTTAGTTGGTCCAGGTTTCCGGCCTATCCCACCCACAGAGAAGATGGGGCACAACTAATCCATCTTCCACAGTATTCACCTTCTACAATGATTTCTGCCAATTCAGAACCATAGATGTTCTGAAATCACAATCAGGTCATGACAAGTTCATTTTTTTTCTTCTTTTATTTTTGGGAAATTATCAAGAAATAATATACATTTCATGAACAGTTTTCAATATATTTCAGGAAACATTAGATTAGAAAAAGACATCACATTACATTTTACATGAATGTGTTACCGTTTATTCAAGATGAGACTCGAAATTCTAAAACCCTAAAAGATATGCTTTTCTGAAGGACTAGTGTAAACACATTGAAATCTCACACTTGTTTTTCTAAATCATGAGAATCTTGCAACTATTTTATGGAACTGAAATAACTACCCAAAATCTATCTCCACAGATAAAAAGAATAAATTTACCAGGGGGATTTAACAAGAGAAGATTGTGAAGCAGAGTGCCAGTTAAAATATGGACCCAATAAATGCTAAGCCTAGTGTTAGTCTAAGCATGTGTTTATAAGAAGGGGAAAGTATGGCAGAATAAACCAAGTGTGATGAGAAATGAAACGGTATAAGTGTATCCTAGACCACTATCTATCCTATTTCAACAAATACATATCCAAGATGGAGCAAGTCTATGCCAAAAATTATGTCTCTGTATTGAAATTCTCTTGTCTATAAGGGCAAATAACTGCCAATATAAGTTAGAATTGTTTTTTATGTCAAGTAATTCCTCTGATTATTAAAATACATTTTCATTTTATTGATCTTAGGATATTTTAAGTCTCAACGTATATTCAAACACTTGTTAAAAATTCATTCATCCTTTACATATTGTACATAATAAAATCATTCTTATTTTAATTTCTGTTTCTTTGGGTTTTCTTTTGTTTTATTGAGGTGCTATTATGCATCCATCCCAGGCTGGGTAGGCCCATTGCCAGTTCTCGCAGACGAAAAGAGAATTGTTGCATTTTGCAGGCCTTTAATAATGAAGAAGGGACTATCTACACAGGCAGAGAGAGACTGCGAGGCAGAACAGCGACTGAGCTGCCTAGTCCCCTTCTCAGTGTTTTGTGCCTATAGTCAAACAACTGATACTTTGCTGCCAATGCAAGGCCCATCTTTTTTTTGCTGGATGTTCAAAAGGTGGAAAACACAGCATTTTGGAAGGTGAAAAATAGTCTGATTTTAACTTTCTCCTGACAGTAACCTTGATTTACAATGCTGTATATGATTCAGATATAGGATCACATCTCTTTAGACATATATTATCAGACCACGCCCACAGCCAAGATGCCCAGTCCTCTTCAAATGATCATATAGCTCAGTGCTATGCATCTCACAGAACAACTGGGTGCATATGTTTTGATGCTAATTTACTTCTTTTGAGTCTTTGCAGTTCAATTTTTCCATTGGAAGTCGCGTTAAACTGATTACACCATGTCAACAGAGAAATATTTATGACTAGCTCCCTAGGATAATCAGTATAAAAAAATTTCCCTCTTATCAACTGTGTGTACTATTCAATGTATTCATCTCACTAATTCTTTAACAAATTATTTCTTAAAATTTCTTTCATCTCTGTTTAACAATATTTAATATACAAATTCTGATTGATGCATCATTATTGCTTTGAGTCTAGTAATTTTCCCCAAATTTTCCTAGGTTTCAAATTTTGATATATAGAATGCAATGAGAGTTTAAATGTTTAGAGTTTTAATTTATAAAATACTAGAGAAACTTCCTCTCCTTTCCTTAGAGAGACAAAAGTTGATATTAATAGGTAACATGTACTCTGTCTCTTCCAGCTGAAATAAATAACCTCAGAATTCCACAGGGATCAAATTATGACTAAGGAAATTTAACAGTCACTATGTCATCCCACAATTTTTCTTGGTTTGTTAATTTGCAAGCGTTACAGAAGCCACGTGTTCTGCACTTTTGGCCTGTTTCTACCATTGTCTAGTGTTGTAATAGGCTCATAGGTCCTCATGTTCATTGACAAATATGGGAAAGCACATTTTTGAGAAACCATCTCTTTTAATGATTCCTTAAGAACTCTTAAATCAGAGGAAAATACAAATGCTGGATGAGTTCATTTGTATAGAATACAGAGAAATAAAGGAACTGACCAAAACGAAGCAAACCCTAGATGTAGGACTACAGAACTGACACTGCTGGGGGGGCGGGGGGAAGTGTGGGAGTTGGACCAAAAGGGGGACACAATGGTCTATGGCAAAGAACTATGGGTGCTTTGATGATGGATGTAGCGACCACATCTGAAGAGTTGTGAAGCTATTCCCTAAACCATATAAAATGTTACAATCAAAATTAACGCAAGAAAGCATAATGGTAAAATAGAACTCAGAAAAATTAAAAACTCAATAAATAGAGTATGTATGAATGTAAGACTTATGCATTTTTTCCTAGAAGTGCCAATTGTGGCTTTTTTCTTTGGCTTCCGTATTAATAGGAAATGAAAAAAAAAAAACAAACAAGATTTTACTAGTGTTGGATTACTTGTGGCTGTGTGTGTACATGTACAGCATTGTGTAATATTGCATGATTACTGAAATTTTTAAAGACTGCACATTTTATAAAGGCATTTAATCAACCAAAATGGTTCCATGTAAAAATATGTATTAGTAGGTGTCAGGCCACCACCATGTCAGGTAGATTTATTGTTAATTCTCACAGATGATAAAAGGAGCCTTTGGTATATTTTTCAATCAGTTAATGCTGGAACAGGGGACCATTTGCACTGGCAGGCAGACAGAGCAAGGGAGACTCCCAACAATGAGGGAGGCAGAACACCAGCTCTTCTGCCAGGCCCCCTTATTGCTCAGTGCCCATAGCCACACAACCAATACCTTATTGCAAATGCAAGGTTCATCTTTTGTTTATTAGATGTCCTAATGGTGGAAAATAGCATTCCAATGTATGGTCTCTCTGCTGTGTGGAAGGCAAAAAATAGCCTCATTCACTCATTTCCTTACAATAGGTTGTTGACTGTTGAATTGAATTAATTTCACAAGAAAAATGGCTACATGCTATCTAATGCAAAATTAAATGGAGCAACCATCTAGAGTCCTTACTTTGACTTATATTCCCTTCTCTTAATTTTGTTTTAAAGAATGATCTCAGTACTTTATTTTTTTAATATTTTATTTTTTATAATTCTTACATCATTTTTCATTTTTGCACAATGTATGCATTTTCATTTTGGTTATATTCCCCATAAAATTGCACCACTCTTATTTTGACCCTAATCCTTCTTCTCCCTGCCCTCCCCACCCTCCCTGCCCCCCCCCATACTGTGTCTCTGGTTTAGAGTTACTTGTTGATTTTGATTTTTTCTTTATTATAGTCTTTATCCTGGTCTCTTATTTAGGTTTTCTAAATTCCTGCTATGAGTGAGATCATCCAGTATTTTTCTTTTTCTTTCTGACTTATTTCGCTGAGCACGATCCCTTCTAGACCTCTCCTGCCGCCCGCTGCTCCACCTCAGCAGTATACTTCGGTCCTTCTTCCTGCTCTGCTCCCCACTCTGTCTCTGGTGAATTCTCTCACCCTCCCGCACTTCGGACTGTACCCAGTGCTTGTATAAATAAATTAATTAATTAAAAAAAAAGAAAACATAGGAGAAACATCCTTTATATATATATATATATATATAAAATCTCACATATATTTTAAGGATCAGTCTATAGATCTGTCATTCAACTAAAATGTAAGGACTTTCAAGTATTGAAATTTTAGTAAGTCGAGTTCCTCAGACTAGAGGATCACTGAAATTATTTGTGTTATTTAAACTATACATTAACTAGTGAATATGAAATACTGCATAGAGGAAATTAGATAAAATTTTTAATGAACAGAGAATATGAAAGGATGTGAAAAGATAAAGAGTCTGGAACTATTTCTCCAGATTGGAGTAAAGATACCTTTACTTCAGTCCTTGTTTGTCTTACAAAATTTCAGTAATTTCATGTCCTCTTCTAATGCTTCCACCTCAAATTAAAATCTAACCTTGGCTTACAGACCTCTGTTTATCCAAGCACCTATTTCTCTGTAACTTAATTTCTCTATATCTACTTCTTGCCCTTTTCTCTATTTAGGCTGGTATAATTGAAGTTTTCCCAAACACAAGCAGCAAATATGATCATTTTATGATCATTTTGAACTTTTCCTGTTCCTTGTATTTGCAATGTTCTTTCTCCATGATCACTTCCATTCTTAATTACGTCTTTTCTTCATGTCATTCTACCAAGTTGTTTTGGATTCATTTTTATAATGATATGTGTGCCCTTGCCCTGCCTTTCGCTTCTATCACTGTCTGAGGTAGGCATTGTTAACTTCTCTTCTGCCACCCCCAATTAGGAAGTAGACTCATCTTTTTTGTTCTCTACTGTGACTACAGCATCCAGAAAGCTGCTTGACAGCTATTCTCTTAAGATCATTCAATAAATCTCTGTTGAAAATGTATTGAGCCATTCATTAGTTACCAAGTGCAACTCAGGGGTGATCACCTGTGAAGGACATAACAAGATTGATATTCAGTGTCTGCCCTAGAGCCACTACATGAAATAGGGGGTTATCTTATGTCCTCTGGGCTGAGATAAGAAATGAAGGATCCTGGAGTTTAAGAATAGGTACTGTATCAAATGGATCCAGGAAAAAATAGGGGATGTTAAATGGGTAGCTCAAAAGAACACAGGTGAGATTATGCACCGTGTATTTGCAGGACATGAAATATGATGCAATCAATTAAAATTTGTTGACCTCAAAGAAACTCTTGTATAAAGTTGCTCCACTACAATGAACACTGGGAAAGAAAAATGATAAAGAATGGGTAAGTCAACTGGTCTGAAATATAAAAAATAAATAAATAAATGAAAGTCTGTAAACACAAGACTGTGCTTGAAATTTATTTCTTTTAGAAAGAAAAATGGGATTCTATTACTATGAAACAGCAGTAAAAGCAGATTGATAGTGATAAATTGCAACCATCTCATCAGATATCAGTTAGTAATGCAATTATGAAGAAACACAGATTTCACTACATCATCGGCTTTCTTCATTCTGCATTGTTTTGATAATTACGCCAAAACTTAGTGGTACTGAGGTGTGATATGAGAGATGAGAAAATATTTATAGAAATTTTATTTTCCAGTAAAACTAATTCAGAAAAACAAAATAAATTATCGTGAAGTATAAAATCCTATAAATGCATGTAAGTTCTGGTTCTGTCAGAATAGCTACTTAACTGCTTAATTTCTTGTAATCAATTATATATACTATTGACAACCAAATGTATACACCTATGAATATATATTATTAAATTTTACTATTTGTATCTGAGAAGACAATATTTGCTTAATGGTTATCTGAATAAATACATATTGTCATTGAGTTCTGTACTCTGTTATACAGAAAGGAGGAATTATCTATACTCATCCAATGAGTAATAGTTATTCATCTTTCAGATGTTAATAGAACAATGTTAATGATCTTTATTTTCTGGTAGTATGGTAGTAGCAGAAGATGCTACCACATCTAATAATTATTTGGATGAAACTTACTGAAATCTATATTACCAGAACAATTTTGTCAATGACCATATTTAACAATCACTGTTTTATGGATATTAAACTATAATTTTACTTCCAAAATTACATCTTTGAAATAAGTGTCTTTTGTCATTATCAGAAATTGATTCATGTCCTTATTTATAGAAAGTAAATAGCATTATCATTATTTACTGTTGACCATTTTTTCTGCATCTCTATTTCTTCTCCAAATATAATCAATTACATATAATTTTTGTATTGTGCCCTCAGAAACTAATAAGGAAAACTATTAATAAAGTTTAACAAATTGTTTTAACTGTGAGAACTGCTAATGATATTTTAATATTTTTTCCTGATTTCTATGGTAAGAAGGTAGTATAATTAAAGATCTGCTAGTCAGCCTAGATCTGTATGCATTTAGTTTTTTGATTTTCACAAGATTTCCCCATTTCAGAGATTAGAAAATAATTTTTAAACGGCACATATTTTCATTATTTAATGAATTCACAACTGAACTATCAAGTCTGAATTTCCTCTCAATATAAAACTTGGCATCACAAATCTAATTTCCAGGTGCCTCTGGCAGGTCATAGTTTATTCTAAGAAAAACATCAATCCACAATGTTTTGCATTGTGTGATTTATGAATAATAGTTCTGTAATATTCTGTAAGGGGGATCTGCTTCATCTCTATAATATTTGCCAGAAAACTTTGTTTTTAAAGTTAAAGAATATTTTATAAAGGGCATTAATAACTTCTAATCTAATCCTTTAGACTTGCCAAAGGTTTTTGCTGTATTATAGGAAAAATATTGTTTACTTCTATTGTTGCAATAATATATAAAATTCAATTATTGTTAGGATGTTACAGTCAAGATATTCTCCTAAGCATTTAACTTAAGGTAAATGAATACCAGGACTTCTATAAGTAGTCAATTTTATCTTAATGCTTTTTGACCTTCTGTTCCCAGTGATTATTACCTCAATATTTCTAGTGCTCTCCTATTCTTATTTTGGTACAATTAATTTAACAACAATGCCTCAACTGAATCTACAGAAAATATATTTGATATCTATTAACCAGCTATTAACTTAGTTGTATTAGCATAGATTATAATTTCTTTCAGCTATGGAATACCATAGTCTGACAACTAAGCCAGATTCTCGTGAGTTAAAGTTTCATACAAAGTCTTGTTCTGTGTCTATGCCACATTTGGATGATGACATAGCCAAAAAATATTCTATATCTTGGCACCTGTAAGGGACAAAGCACCTTCTCTATGACCTGAGCAGACGGGGAAAGGAGAAGACCGTCCTGGAGCCCTCGGTGGGTTTTTCAGGCTTTTATTGAGATTTGCCAGGTACTCGGCAGGCAGGGGGGTTGCTGGGGGGCCGCGAGGCTGGCAGGCCTCCCAGCCCCCAGCAAGTCTTCACTCTGTCTGGGCTCTCCGGCCTTCTCTCACGTTCTCTGCTTCTCTTGTGGTTCTGCTCTCTGGTTTTGCTGGCGTCCCTGTGATGCCGCCCTTTTAAACTCAGTCTCTCAGCCCAGGTGTACCCACTTCAGGTGCCCGCCATCAGGCATGCATTCAGGACCACAGGGTTCCCTCATCTATCCTAATGGCGGGAGGGCAGAAAAGCCTGGTACTTTTACCTTACCCTACAGAGGGGAACCACTCAGGCATCTGCCATCACACACCAGGAGCCGTCAGGCTTCCTGGCCTTCTCTGGCTGTAGTCTCTGCCACAAGCCACACACAGCATCCACCCCCAGAATGCGCTCACTCCGGGATTGGCGATTCTATTCTGTTGGAGGTAATCGCCAACCCTCAGGGTTTCTGTCTGCAGTCGCTCCAACACTCAGCTTTCATAGCCACCAGTGCGACACACAGACCCCTGCACCCAGGCCAACCCACTGCACAAGCACATGGGTCGGGGATCCATGGAAGCAAGTTCCACATGTGGCCTCTCGGGTCCCCTCTTCAACTTAGGCTCCACCACAAGCCACGTTCCCCACCCGTTCCCCCAAGGACGGGTTCCTCAGCTCCTCACCCTCACTCAACAATAAGCAGGGCATCACCCACAGGTGATTTTAAAAGACTCAGTGGCCTTCAACATATTTAAGCTGCGTAATAGCAGCTTAGGGCTTCTCAATCTCAGCACCAGCTCTTGCCTACTAAGTTGGCTTTTCTTCTCCGCCTAGCTGCTGGGCATACACAGGCTGCTTT
This sequence comes from Talpa europaea, assembly GCF_964194135.1. Classification (NCBI taxonomy): domain Eukaryota; kingdom Metazoa; phylum Chordata; class Mammalia; order Eulipotyphla; family Talpidae; genus Talpa; species Talpa europaea. Next base: position 104,057,609 of record NC_140071.1, on the reverse strand, counting down.
TGGCCACCGAGGCCCACTGGCCACCCCCAGATTCCCATATCCTGGGGTGTACAAACAATACCATCCACCCTCAGGGTCCCCAAAATGTAGCAACCCGCCAAGGTTCCTCCACCTTCTGGCAGGATTGTCAATCCAAGTACATTAGTCCAAGTCCGTTGGCCTCTCCTTGCATCAGCACTGGCAATATCTGAATCGCAGTCCTCTCTTCCCTGACGATTCTGCTGCCTCAGGGGTCGTTGGCTGGCCCTCTCGGGGCCGTCTCCTCCAGGCAAGGTCTCGTCCCACAGCTCCCAGACCTTGTCCACCTTCTGCGCTGTCACAGGCTCTCCGTCTGCTACTCCTCAGTCCCTCCTGAGGTCTTCGGAGGGCTCCATACCCGTCTGCATGGATCATCTTGCCGACTTAGGCCAACTGTAGGGGCAGAAAGGGATGGAGCAGGTTCTCCATGACCCGAGCAGACAGGGTAAGGAGAAAAGAGTCCTTGGTATGTTTCTCAGGCTTTTATCGAGATTTACCAGGTACTCAGCAGGCAGAGGTGCTGGGGGGCAAGGAGGCAGGTAGGCTTCCCAGTCCCAGCAAGTCTTCACTCTGACTGGGCTAACTGGTGTTCTCTCTGCTTCTCTCATGGTTCTTCTTGTGGTTCTACTCTCTCTGGTTCTCCTCATGGTTCTGCTGGCATCCCTGTGACACCACCCTTATAAGTGCAGTCTCTCAGCCCAGGTGTACCTTCTTATGCACACACACACACACACACACCCCGTCACACCCCCTTTCTCCAGGTGCCTGCCATCAGGCATGTATTCAGGATCACAGGGATCCATCATCAATCCTAATGGTGGGAGGGCAGAAAAGCCTGATGCTTTTTCACTTACCCTACAGCACCCTTTAGTTCTATAACCGATTTTTTTTTCTTTCATAGGAGTTTCATTATTTTATTTCACAATAGCCAGTGGGAAATGATTTGTTGACCTGGAAAATAAAAATATAAGCCACTAAAGACCAAGACATCACTATAAAAAACAACTATGTGTGCAATTAGTAGTAATCAGAGATGAGAATGTACAATAATTAAAATACCTTTGATAGACTTTTACCAATATTTGCCAAAGGTATTTCAACATAGATTTTTCTCCCATTTATTAGGTAGCATTTTACAATGTGACATTTAGTTTGCAAAATGGTGAATCAGACTAATCACTTGAATATATCATGGATGGACAATAACTGCCAAAAATAGGAAGAGGCAAAGAAATACACCTTAGATAATCAGATAGAACAATGCTCTGTGCATAGAATTGTGAGAACAAAATTTTCTGTGCTTTTACTGACTAGTTTGAAACTTAGTTATGGCAACATTAGGAAATAAATATGATATACAGTGTATGCTTGATGAATCAATTTATTATGCTTAACAATTTTTTATTTCAATTCACATAGAACAAAGTAGGAAAATCAAAACATTCAGAGAATACCTGCCTAGTGTTTAAAAATACTAATCATTAATCTCAGATGTGTGTTGTTCTTGTAAAACTATTTGATACAATTTTCTCTTTGGAAAAACTGCAAATTATTAATGAGTCAAATTATTTTTGAATTCCAAAGCAATAAATTAGATAATTAAAGTAGCACATAATCTTTGTAATATACACTTATAAAAGCCCATTGGACATGTGTTTGCTTTTCCTTAAAAAAATGTTGCTACATGTGTAAAGGATTTTGGAGTAAGAAGAATCATCATGAAAAAAGAAAATTCCCCATCAAACCTGTAGATAAAGAGAAAAAAATAATTTCATTATATTTTAACTACAGTTTCAGTCATTGCTAATGACCTCATGCTTTCCTATTTCTAAGTTATATCTCAACATATTCCTTGATGGCTGATCAACTATTCACAAGGAGCATTTGTTGCCAATGAGTTCCGTCTCAACCAAATAGTATTACCCCCACCAGGCCCAAATTCTGATTGTCCCTCATTTGAGTTCTCTCCACCCCAACCCCATTTAGATATAGCCTACACATTTCACCCACATTTCTCTGTCCAAATAAATTTTTTTATATGTTTAATTGGGAAAATATCTTCAGCTATTACCTAATCCTTAGCAAGCCTAGTTTTAACTCTCCACCAACTCATTAATGCCAACAGGGAATTCAAGCTGAGTAAATGGTCCTAGTACACTTAGTATAATTGAGATCCTCTGGAAACACTGAAATTTCTCAACTGTAAGACAATCTTCTATCTTCAAAATTACTACTTTATTTTATAGTGAAATATTTAATTTGAAAATTTAATAATGTCTTTGATAATATTGACTTCCAAATAAATAACTTCATAATATTTTCCTATTTTCTTGTTGGTATTATATGTTAGAGCATTGTTCTCTATCCTAATAGTTCAAGGCAAAACTTCTCAGGCGATAACTTATGAATCATGTAGGGACCTTATTAAAACGTAGATTGTGATTTCATAGGTCTGGCTGTGGCTTTGGTGTCTAAATTGCTCACAGTTTCCAAATGATGCGCCAAGGATTATATTTTAGTAGGAAAAATTATAAGCAACTTTCAGAAACATATTTAAGGGTGGGACCCTCTTCAGTCACAATTACATACAATTCTGATCAAGTGTTTTCATATGTCTTTTAATAGTCTCAATTTCTACAGGCAGATAAGTGGCATTATAATACCTATCACGTTCATGAGAAAATTCAGGTTTTGAAAGCTAGAAGCAGTTCAAAGTCATGAAAATGGTGTTGTCAGGAAAAGGATAACACAGCATTCCAGTCCTCAAAGCTCACTATCTTAGCCAAATCATGATAAAAGTTGTTCATTTGGAAGCATTTAGATAAATAATTACATTTCATGAGAGCTATACCAGACTACATTTCTTAACTTGGGGCTGATTGTGACTTGATCACTTATTTACAGTTTTTTCTTGATTTATCTGTCACCATTGCTACTTTGGAGAATATAAAATATCATTAGATCTACTTACACCTGTCATTATATCCTGAGGTTACCAAGGAGCATTTTAAGCATAGGGATAACGATTTGGATATCCTTCTGGATAAGCATTGGGATATGGATTATTTGGTGCATTTGGATATGCTGGATATTGAGGATATGCTGGATATGGATATGCTGGATATGGCTCTCTCTGTATACAAACAAAAGGAAAGAGAAAATTAGAAAGAATTAAAAGAATAACAGTGCAAAGGTAAAAATGGAAAAGTATCTGCATTTTTACTATTTGCTGAAATGTTTCTTGTTTTATAATGCACATGGGTGCAACCAATCTAAAAAGTATAGCCAATCATTCAAAAAAGATAAACACATGCAATTTGCAGCAACATGGATGGCGCTGGAAGGGATCATGCTCAGCGAAATAAGCCAAAAAGAAAAAGAAAAATACCGGATGGTCTCACTCATAGCAGGAATCTAGAAAACTTAAATAAGGGACCAGGAAAATGAATAACTATAAGAAAGTGAAAATCAAAATCAACAAAAAACTATGAACCAGAGACACTTTTAGGGGGGCGGGGGTGGGAGGGGAGGGATTGGGGTCAGAATGGGGGGGCTGCAATTGTATGGGGAATATAACAATAAAATTAAAAAAAAAAAAGTATAGCCAATCACTCAAATAAAGATCAAATTTTCTATATAAAATAACTTCCAAATTACTACCTGGCTCTTACTTAAATATTTCAGAAAGAATAAATTCACTCATAATGTGAATGGAGTTCCTTCTGTCAACTTATAATGAATTTCCTATATCATAAAACACCTATTCAGTAATATTCATTTCATCCCTCTTCTGCATCTTTTTATTTGATGTCATTTTGAAGTTATCTGTTTACTCTAGTTTGAAGAATTTTAGACATTTTCACATTGATATGACATGTCAAAATAAGATATCAAGGATATATGAAAAAAGAAAAATGGTCAATAAATGAAAAGTTCTATTTTTATTTAAAATCATCATTTTAATTTAAATACTTCATTACCCTTCAAGGTGGAAACTTACCATATTACATACACTACGATTTTTTAACCTTATATTTTATGTGAGAGTTAGAATTTGAAATATTCTGTAGATCAAATCATATGTGCTTACATACCATATTAAGATACTTAAGTTCTAAGAAAATAACTGGTGTATTCAGGGCTCTTTAAAAGTTTCTCTACATGCTACTACTGTACCTAAGATTTTTAGATCTTTTTCAGTGCATTATGAACAGATAAAATTAACATGTAATTTATTTATTCATTAAGTGGATATATTACAGAGAGGTTTGAGTCTTCTTATAAAAGAAATTCTGTATGTACTGTACCTATCATCAGGCAAATACCTACATAGTAATTTTCCTTTCCCCTAGGTCTCTGTTAAAATAAAAACAACAAAATAAAATTTAATGCATGGCTAATTCTCAACTGCTCCAGTGAATGAAAATGTCTTACCTCTTCTGATGATGAATCAGCACTCTTGAAAAAAAGAAAAGAAGAAATGTTAATATATAATTTTTACTTCTAGATGAGTATAAGCATGTACATAACTCCCACAATTTTCATTTACCAAAATGGAGAAAAAACGTGAGGCAGTGATGTTGTTTGTTTTTTTTTTTGTTTACAAACATCTTTTAAATGAGTGAAAATGCTGTAATTAATTTGCTGCATTCAAATATCAATTGAATTTACTCAAATTTCTTTGGTGCATGAAAGGGAAAATCTCTAGCATGAATTGTAAGAGACAGTCAGAAAAAAAACCTATATTTTCTCAAGACAAATGTTTTTTACATGGGTATGATTTAAGTAGCTCTCAGGTTACTTGTTTCAAATATATGTTGTACACATGTAATCTGGTGTTATCTTTTACTCAGTTTTTCTTTGATCTTTATTTTTCTGCTTCGGTGCTCTTTCTGTGATACTGTCTGATATCATGATGAATTCGTTTTGAACTACCACAAGGACTGCTTGGACAAGTTGAAGTACTATTATTTCCTGATGCATTTCTCAGTAACCAAAAAAAAAAAAAAAAGGGAATACTAAAGTGAAAAAGGATCAGTAATTTTAATAAGAGAAAAAATAAAGTGGAGGAATGAAATGGGGATATGACAGAGGTATGGTTTAGGGAGGGACAGAGAATTTCAAAGAGGACAGGTGTTTTACCCAGTGACACTTAAACTATGCTGCAAGCCAGAAACTCCTGACACTTGGTATGTGTAAAGTTTTTAATATTTAAGTGTCTATATGAGCCTCCCTTTCCCATGTTAATGAAATTCTTTTAAAAATGTATATTTACAGTAAATTAATTTCTCTGACATGTCTTTGTATGTTTACCTTGAATTAGAATGTGTGTGTGTGTGTGTGTGTGTGTGTGTGTAGTGTACCCAAGATTTGTTCTAAGTGCTTAATGAACTTACATAGATTAGTTCAAGGAAAATGTCCATATAAAACATTAAAACGGCAAATCCATGTGTAGGTTAATGTGAATACATGTCAGAACTCAGGAAATGAAAGATTTTTGTATAATTACTGAGAACATATTCTTCAACATTCCCTGTTATACTTACAATCATGGCGACCATGAAAGCCATGATGAAGGTGAAGACAAAGATCTTCATGTCTGGCCGAGTCCTGTGAAAATATATTTGGAAAATTAGTAGCACTTCCATTTCTGCACTCACAAACCAAACATTTACTGATCAAACTATGCCATGAAGCTTGGTGAAACGTACTAGAAATACAAAGACAGCTTAAATAAATTGCCTGTCCTTGGAACTTAAAAATGAGTAGGAATCATTAGTAAAAGTAAATGTTCTAATATTGAGAGTTACAAAAATGTTTAAAAACATACAAATGTGGTGGGTATACAGCATTGACAATCCGATGGGGTATCATAATGGTATCTTTTTTAAATTAAATAAAAAAAATGAAAATTTAAAAAAGGAACAATTATGCAGATAAGGTTATAGAGAGCAGTAGAGAAAAGAAAAGGTAAAAGTTGTATTCATTGTGGAAGCCCTATTCCCCTATGTGTTGTAATAGATGGTGGATCCTTTAGGAGATTATTAGGTGCATGAGGCTACAGATCATTGGACTACATTCCCCATGGTAAGACTGGTGTCCTTAGACGTGACACTATTTCACATTTCTGCATCGAAGATATTGCAAAGGCCACGTACAAGCCAGGAAAAGTGTCCACAACATCTATCATCCTTACAGGTCTCAGAAATAAGAGAAATACACATCTGTTATTTTAGCCACCCAGGCTACAGTATTTTCTTCAGGCAGCCTTATCAATAAAAATATCTTGCATTTTGTGAAAACACAAGCCCAAAGGAAATTGCAGATACAAAAGTCCACAAGAGGGTTGAATATATCTATCTAAATGAAGGAAAAGGTCCAGACTGGAGCTGAAAGTTTGGTGTAATCAAGTTATTAACATTCACTAAAAGTTTATGATCATTCTGAAATTATAAGGTATAAGACACACACTTTGCACCCTTAACCCACACAAAAAAAATCTCAAAATAGATCACAGACTTAAATGTAAAACCCAAAAATTTGAGGAAATAATACAGGAAAATCTAGCTAACCTTAGCTGTGGTGCAACTTTTTAGATATAACACCAAAGGTATGATCCATGAAAGAGAAATTTGGTAATTATACCTCATTAAAATTAAAATTAAAATATTTTGGTGCTTGGAAACATACACTTGAAAGAATGAAAAGTCACACACTGAAAGAAATATTTGCAAAAAAAATTCATAAAGACAATGCTATAAAACATATGAGGAATGCTATAAACTCAAAAATAAGTAAACAAAAACTCCAATTAAAAATGTCTAGGCAGCTCTCCCGTCTGCTTTCTGATTATGTAGGTGCCTATCTTTTTCATCCTTTTCATAATAAATCTGTTCTTGTAAAAGACCCTAATATAAACCTCATCAAAGAACATCTACTAATGGCAAACCATTATATGAAATAATGTTTTACATCATTTGTTGTGAGATAAGTGAAAATTAAAAGAAAAAAATATACTCACCTGTAATGGGCAAATGTCATTTGACCAAAATCTGGATCACTAACTAGATCAAATGCTCGCTCAGTGTTTAACAGCGGGAACTATAAAGCAAAAGATACAGCCACTGTGGTAAGAAATTGTGGCAGTTATTTAAAGTAAACACCTCTTTAGCATCCCATGCAGCATTTGTATCCCTTGGTATTTACCCAGAGGCATTGGAAGCTTATGTCCAAACATATAAATGCAAAAGGATGTTTACAAAATTTTATTCATAATTGCCAAAAGTTACAAACAAGCAAGATCCTTTGGTAGGTCAGTGTATCAGGAAACTGCAGACAATGGAACATTATTCAGCACTGTGGAAAGTGGGATGCAAGTCATGAAGAGACATGGGGGAAATCTAAGTGCATACTACTTAAGTGAAGGGATATAATCCAGAAAAGCCATATACAATGTGATTTTCAAATATATAACATTCTGAAAAGGCAAATCTTTGGCGACAATAAAAAGATCAGGAGGTGGGGGAGTTTTGGGAGGAAGAAAGGATGAACAGGTGGGGTTCAGAGGACTTTTACACTAGTAAAACTTTGAAATTACAATAAGGGATGCGTTATATGCATGTTTATATTTTGCATATTCACATATGTATATACATATACACATATACCTATACATATGCATGTGTATATAATGTTATCTATAGATGTATAGATGTTGTTAAACCAAGTTTATGCATAAAATACACTTCACTGATTCTTAAATTGCCCTATAAAAGTATATGTGCCGCGATTATAAAGTTTCCAATTTTTCAGGGATTGCTCCAAAACTATTTCTCAGTGTTACAGACCCTAATTTTATAGATAGGCTGTTTATTTTAAAATGCTTGGCTGAGATAAAAACATTTTTCCGTTTTCTTCAGTATAGTAGTCTTATGCATTTTCCCCTTTCAAAACCAGAAACACAGGCCTACCAATAGGCAGACTGCAAAAGGTTAGTTTCCTTTTGGTTTAAACTCTTCAAAGAATTACAAGTAATTCTACGCTTGCAAAAAGAGTTAGACAGAAAAATGCTGATTTCTAGAAATGATAGCATCTATCTCCCTAAGAAAGAAAAAGAACTGAAAGCAATGAAAACCAAATTTCTCCTACCCATCTTTTTTTTTTTAATCTTTTAAAAAAAAAAAAGATTTATTTATTTATTTATATAAGCACTGGGTACAGTTGGAAGCACGGGAGGGTGAGAGAATTCACCAGAGCCAGAGCGGGGTGCAGAACAGACAGACTGACGAAGGACACTGCTGAGGGGAGCAGCAGGCAGCAGGAGAGGTCTGTCACTCCATGTGGAACCCTCACCCAGTGGCCGGGGATGGAACCGGTGCTGCAGAGGCTGTGGACAGCTTCACAGCCCAGCGCTCAACTGCTGAACCACCGGGGAGGCCTGTCCTACCCACCTTTGATGCAGTTGACCTATGAAGAATGACCATATGTATAAAGAATGGAATTCTCTTTCATTCTCCATCTCTCTCACTAATAATTTAACAAGTTATTTCTTAAAATTTGTTTCATCTCTGTTTAATAACATTTAATATAGAAATTATGATCAATACATTGTTATTGCTCTGAGGTCTAGTAATTTTCCCCAAACGTTCCTGGGTTTCAACTTTTGAAAAATGAGTTTAATTGTTTAGAGTTTTAATTTATAAAATACTAGAGAAACTTCCTCCCTCTTTCCTTGTAAAGACAAAAGTTGATATTAATAAGTACTATGTATTCTGCCTCCTCCAGCTGAAATAAATAACCTCAGAATTCCACAGGGATTAAATTATGACTAAGAAAATTTAACAGTCCCCCTATTTTCCTCGGTTTGTTCATTTGCAAGCTTTACAGGAGCCACGTATTGTGCAATTTTGGCCTGTTTCTACCATTGTCTAGTATTGTAATAAGCTCACAGGTCCACATGCTCATTAACACCAAATATGGGAAAGCACAATTTAGAAAAACCATCTCTATTAGTGAATCCTTAAGAACACTTCAGTCAAAAGGAAAATACAAATGCTGAATGTGTTCACTTGCATAGAATACGGAGAAACGAATTAAGGAACTGACAAAACTAAAACAAAGCAAGCCCTGGAAGAAGGACTGCAGCACTGACGCTACTAGAGAGGGAGGTAGGGTGGGAGTGGGAACAAGGAGGGGCCACAATGGTCCATGGCAAAGAACTACAGGTGCTTTGATGGTGGCTGTGGTGTTGCAACATACATCCGAGGAGGTACGAACCTATTTCCCTTAACTGAATAACCACTGATAAACACAATGTTGTCATCACGGTTAACTCAATAAAAAAGTAAAAAATAATTAAATAAATGTCAAAACTCTAATTGTGTTTGAATTTTTCTAAATGTTTCTATTCGATCATACAGTGTATGTGTGAATATAAAACGTCAGAATATTTGAATCATATTTTCCCCCCAGGAGAATTGCCAATTTTTGTTTCTTTCTTTGTGTTCTGTATAAATATGCAATAAAAAAATATCCCAAGATATTACTAGGGTTGGTTTACTTGTGTATTTGTGTGGGTGTACATGTACAGTGTTTTGTAATATTGTATGTTGACTGAATTTTTGACATTCTGCACATTTTATAAAGTCATTTAATCAACCAGAATGGGACCATGTACAAATACGTATTAGTAGGTGTAGTGCCAGGATGGGCACTGAGCAGGTTATCTATGATCCGGGAGACGGGTACAGGGAGAGTCTTGGAACCCTCAGTGGCTTTTTTCAGGCTTGTATTGAGCTTTACATACATGGCATCAAAAGTTGCGATGCAGTTGACCTATGGCAGGCAGGGGTACCAGGGGGCCAGGAGGCAGGCAGGCCTCCAAGCCTCCAGCAAGTCTTCACTCTGGGCTTCTCTCTCCCTCTTCTGGCTTTCTTTCTCCACTTCTCTCTCCTGTCTCTCTCCTGCTTCTGCTTCCTCTTGGTGACTATCTCAATACACCTCCCATGGCCCACAGACTTAAAGAAGATAGTTTGTAACAATGTAACAACTGCAGGTGCCCCATCAGGCAGGGCAATCGTAATGGTGGGAGGGCAGAAAAGCCTGAAAACCATTTATCCTACAGAAAGTTATTGACTAAATTCATTTCACAAGAAAAATGGCTGAATTCATTTCACTAGAAAAATGACTACATGTCATCTAATGAAAAATTAAATGCAACTGTTACTTTGAGCCTCTATCTAGAATCTTAACCTTGAATATCTTGCCTTCATTTTGTTTTAAGAGAGTCATCTCTGTACTTTGGCATCTGCGCAACTGTCTTATCCTTTGTTGTAGATGAATGTTAGATATCTAAGTACAGCTGTCCCATTTACTAATAGAGGGCACAAACACTAAATTCTATCACTCAACTGCTAATTTTAATAAATTGGGATTCCATCCCTTCAAATTAGAGCTCCTTGGGGTAATTATAAAGTTAGAATTCGTCGAGATTTGAAACGGACGGTAGTAGATAATACATGAGATCACAATAAAGCCTTTACATCTTTTGTACTTTAAAAGTTTTACATAAAATGTACATTTAATATAATCCATTTTAACTTTCCTGTTTCAACCAACTACTCTAAATAGACAATATCAAATATTTTAATGCTCAAAGTATAAATTTTATACTGATTAAATCAAGAATTACAAGGACAATGTCAATACATTCTAAGTCTAAATATTGACAACATGATATAAAATTATCTGCATGTATATGAGGTAAAGAAATGAAGATATTTGATATAGGGGCTCTTATGGTAAATCCAGGGTGTATACTTACAGTAGGTCACGTCATAATTATGCTTATCTATGTTAATAGCTTTCACACTAACTTAAATAAGAGTTATGTTTTTCCCTTCCATTTCATATAGGCCGTGTTTTCAATAACTTTTGATTTTGTGTTTGATTCTTCAATGATATTATATATAAAAAAAAACAAAACACAGAACAGCCTGAAAGCTATCACAGCACACAAAAGATCTTGATATAGTCAAAATACAATATTAAATGTTTATTGGATAAAGAAAATGATGAGTATAAAAAATACTGAGAGAAAATGTGTGATCACCCAGTGTTTTTTTTGTGATGACATACTAGAAAAAGCAGGTACAGGTATTTATATTATAGTATAAAAATTTCAATACTTTCTAAATTATAATTTGGTATAAATCATTTAATCACAATAAGAAATAAATATGCATTAAAAGTATGAAAATAGTTTATGATCTCTATTATGGGATTTTATTATTAAAACTCTGATATCTACCTATCAAGGTAAAGAATAAACAACAAAATCCTACAGTAGTTATTATATATTCACACTGAAAAGAATTTTAAATAGTTTTTTTCTTATTCTCTCAAAATACATGTGTGCTACAAGGAATCATTTCTGAGTTATAAACTCAAACTCTGCAATATATATGATAATCCTTCTTACCTGCCAAAAGGAATAGAGTTTCAAGCTGTATCACTATCAATGTTGCCTTGAGAACAAAAGCACACATTATGGCCCAATACCAAAATAAGGTATTTTAATCAAATAATATGTTGCCATTTCACACGTATAAATGTGAATTTTCATTCAATCATTTCATAATGCTAGATTTTATTAAGCTATTGCACAAAAGCATTATAATTTGCCCACTATTTGGATCTGAAATTCCTTATTGCCAAATTAAAAAAAAAAGACATCTCTCTCATTTCAAAGTTCTATGTTGCTGTATGGGAAGAATAAACATTCTATTTACATTTTTCATTTGAGCAAACAGCTAAACAATCAATGATAATGAAAAAAAATGTAACTGACATGATTACATTATGGAGATACATAGGAAACTAGTCTAAATTATGTTTGGAATTCCATATTTGAAATGTGGTACTCTAAAATTTTAGAATTTGCTGCAAAACAGAATTTATGAAATAGGTAGGACATTTGATTCCATTTTGCTAATGAATAGAAAGATGTAAATAATTGGGAAGAACAAATAGTATACCTTGGCCTAGGAAAAACTTGGTCTCAATTCTGCAACTTGGATATGTACCTTTTCCTTCTGGAAAACTCTGTGTTGACCTTTTTCACTTCCTGGATCCTAAACTTTTTAAACAAGTTACCTTAAGCCAACTTTATTGTAGATAAATATTATAGATAGAGTAGATAAGATATTTAACTTATTTATAGTGCTATAGATAAGTTATTGGATCATGACTGAATAAAATTGAAAAATGTGAAACCATTAGAAGACTACCACAGGGAAAACCTGTATTAATTTTCTGTACTTGCTATTCCATCATAATAATTAAAATGTCAAAGTACTAAAGAAAAATATTTGACCCAACTTACCTAAAGACACAGAATATAAAAACAGGAATTTTCAGGTACTGATAAAATCACATCAGAAAATTGTCCCTTAAAGCCCAGAATAATCAGAGACCTAATTTTGCAAGTGCCATCATATAAAGAACTACATCATCACAGTTTTCAGAGGTGTGACCATAATCACCTAAACATTTTAGACACTGAACTGAAAAGCATGACTTGCAAAAAAAAAAAAAAACAACAACAAAAAAAACATTGTGGAAAGTAATAAAATCATAGACAATACTGACCTTTCTTTTGCACCACTTGAAATTCCTAGAAAAGCTTATTACAAACCCCTGTTATTAGTAAATCAGGAAGTATCACATACAGAATTTTCTTTCACTAAGTTTCAAAGACTTTTTTCTTCTAAGTGCCATTTCATAGAGTTGGAGAAAGAACAGGTATTTCTTAGATCTCTGCACAAAAGTGCTGTGTAGACCCTTTCAATGATTCGTCCAGTCTCTTGAAACACCTGAAAAGAAAAATTAAATGGTAAATATGAGACACCTTTAAATTGTTCTTCTGCAATCAGTTTTCCATCAGATAAAGAATCTATACACTTTTCTTTTGCAACCTTAACTTACAATGTCATATCTAGTCTAGAATTCTAGTCCTCACTTTCCATTACTACCATTCCTGGATTCCTAGACATTCTTAGTTTACTACAATGCGATAGATTTTTCCAGTATCTTGTGTTAAAGAAATAACCCCTTAAATAGCTTTTAGAGAAAATCCAGTGTCTCAAAATCTACTCTTTGGTTTAAATAGCTACTAACAAAGATAAAGCTAATTTTCAGCCAATTTAAAACTGTATTTTCCAATTTCAAGTGGTGATTTATGAAAAAAAGTTCTATTATGACATTAAACTTGTAAATCCTGGGTTAAAGTAATTAAGCACATTTCTCTATTCTAGGTTTGTCCAAAGTTCAAAATAAATAACCTGTCTAAAAATTGAAGGAAGGATACAGGACACAGCATTTGCAATGAATATCTGATAAAAAAATAAAATTGTGGGTCTCCCCAGTGGTGCAGCAGGTTGAGCGCCACACTGTGAAGGTGTCTACAGCCTCTTGGACAGGTTCGATTGCCGGCCAAGGAGAAATCAAGATGGCGTGGCAGACCTCTCTTGCCTCGCCTGCTGCTCACCTCAGCAGTGTCTTCGATCCGTCTGTCTGTCCTGCTCCGTGCTCTGTCTCTGGTGAATTCTCTCACCCTCGTGCGCCTCTGACCTGTACCCCAGTTCTTGTATAAATAAATAAAAAATATTTAAAAAAATAAAATTGTGCCATTTTCCTAGACTAGCTCACTTGGTAACCTAGAACAAACCATTTGACACTCATTATCATATATACAAAAATCAACATAGGGGCCTCCCTGGTGGGGCAAGGGGTTAAGACCCAACCTTTGAAGCTATCTGTAGCCACTGCAGCATGAGTTCAATCCATGCCCAGGGAGATACCCACATGGCACAGCAGACCTCTCCTGACTCATCCACTGCTTCCCTCAGTATTTTGGTCGATCTGCCTGTTATGTTACCCACTCTGTCTCTGGTGTATCCTCTCATATCTCAGGCCTGTACCCCAGTTTTTGTATGCATAAATAAATAAATCTTTTAAAAAATCAATATATATGTATATATACACATTATTAACATACCAATATATACTACATTACTGTGAGACAAACTGTGAAATTTGAATTGCATGTAATGAAGTTATATTTTCAGAGCAAAAGCAAAGATATTTACATGTTTGAACAAAACTTAAGAGTTTTACCACCAGTATAACTTCACTATAAGAAATTTTAACAAGTATATTTCAAGGACGTGGCAAATAAATATTGAAATGATTTCCACATCATATATTATCAGGGAAATGCGTATTAAAAAAACAAAATTACTCACCTATTAAACAGAACAAAATCTGGAACACTGACTAATATCAAATGCTTGCTAAGTATGAAACAGCAGGAACTCTAAATCATTGTTTATAAGAAAATAAAATGATACAGCCAGTCTGGAAGACATTGTGGCAGTTACTTAAAGTAAACATCCCTTCCGCATCCCATCCAGCATTTGCAATCTTCCGTATTTACCCAAAAGAGATGATAACTTATGTCCACACACAAACAAAAGTGCACAAGGATATTTACAGAATTTTATTCATAATTGCCAAAAGTTGCAAATAACCATCATCCTTTGGTAGGTAAATGTATCAATAAACTGCAGACAATGGAATATTATTCAGTACTGTGAAAAGTGGATGCAAGTCATGGAAGAGACATGGGGGAAACCTAAGTGCATATTACTGTGTGAAGGAATATAATACAGAAAGGTTATATACACTATAACCTTTCAAAAAGGCAAAAATTTGGAGACAGTGAAAAGATCAGTAGGTTGAGGAGTTCAGGAAAGAAAAAAGGATTAACAGGTGGAGCACAGAGGACTATTAGGGTATTGAAACTTTGATGCTACAAGGGGGTATATACTATATACATGTGTATATAATTTACATATACACACATGAATATACATGTATTTATGTGCACATACCTATAAATGTGCATAAATTCATACATATATGTATGTGTATAATATATGTGATATCGTCTGTCTATGTATAGATGTCATAATGTCAAGTTATGTATAAAATACATTTTACTGATTCTTAAATTACCCTATAAAAGTAAATCTGCCCATGATTATTATAAGTTTCAAATTTTTCAGGGATTGTGCCAAAACTGTTGACATTAAATACCCTTATATTTTATATTAGAGGGTGTTTATTTTTTTAAGGAATTTTTTTTTAAGATTTATTTATTTATTTATTTATTTATACAAGCACTGGGTACAGTCAGAAGCGCGGGAGGGTGAGAGAATTCACCAGAGCCAGAGCCGGGAACAGAGCAGGCAGAGTAACAAAATACACTGCTGAGCGGAGCAGCGGGCGGCAGGGGAGGTCTGTGCGCCATGTAGGACCCTTGCCCGGTGGCCGGGGATCGAACCAGCGCTGCAGAGGCTGCGGGCAGCTTCGCAATCCAGCGCTCAACCATTGTGCCACCTGGGAGGCCCTAGAGTGTTTATTTTAAAATCTTTGGCTGAGATAGAAAATGAAAAATATTTTTCCATTTTCTGCAGCATAGAAATCTCATGTATTTTCCACTCTGAAAAACAGAAACACATGCTATACTAATAGGCAAACTTCAAAAATTTAGTTTATTTTGGTTTAAACTATTCAAAGTATTACATATCATTGTACACTTGCAAACTGATTTAGACAGAAAAATGCTGATTTCAAGAAATGATACTACTCTAAGGAAGAAAAAGAACTGAAGGTAATGAAAAGCAAATTTCACCTTCCCACCTCTGATGCAGTCCTCCTACTGGAGAAAGACCACATGTATAAAGAATGGAATTCTCTGTCTCTCATTATTCTCTCTCTCCCTCTCTATTTCCCCCCTCCACACACACCGCTCTCACACCCTTACCCCTCACCCCGCCTCACTATCAGTGACTCTTTAAAATTCTTTCTTAAATATATCTTCCATGTTTAACAACATTTAATATAGAAATTCTGATCTATACATTATTATTGCTTTGATTCTAATAATTCTCCTCACACCTTCCTAGGCTCCAACTTTTCAAATTTGGAAAGCAATGCGAGTTTAATTGGTTAGAAATTTTTCATTTATAAAATAGGAGAAAATTTCCCCCCTCTTTCCTTATAGAGACAAGGGGTGAAATCAATAGATAACATGTACTCTGTCTCTTCCACCCGAAGTAAATAATCTCAGAATTCCACAGGGATCAAATTATGACTAAGAAAATTTAACAGCCATTATGTCATCCCACGATTCTCCTTGGTTTGTTCATTTGCAAGCTTTACAGGAGCCACGTTTTGCACTTTGGGCTGTTTTTACCATTGTCTAGTATTGTGATAGGCTCATAGGTCCACATGCTCATTGACAACAAATATGAGAAAGCACATTTAAGAGAAACCATCTCTTTTATGATCCTTAAGAACTCTTAAGTCAGAAGGAGAAATACAAATGCTGGATGAGTTCATTTGTATAGAATACAGAGAAATAAAGGAACTGACCAAACGAAGCAAACCCTAGAAGTAGGACTACAGAACTGAAGCTACTACAGTGTGTGTGTGGGGGGGGGGGTGGGGGTGGAGGTAGGGTGGGAGTGGGAACAAAAGGGGGCACAATGATCTATGACAAAGAACTGTGGGTGCTTTGATGGTGTCTGTGGTGTAGCAACAACATCTGAGGAGGTGTGAAGCTATTCCCTAAACCATTTACAATGTTAAAATCAAAGTTAATGCATCAAAGCATAAAGCCATAAAGAACTCAAAAAAATTAAATACTCAATTTGTATTTTAAATCGTCTGTTTCCATTCTAAGTAGGGTGTGTGTGAATGTAAAACCTATGTATTTTTTCCTAGAAGTGCCAATTTTCGCTTTCTTTCTTTGGGTTCTGTATAAATAGACCAAAAAAAAACAAACAAACAAACAAACAATATATTACTAGTGTTGGTTTACTTGCCGTTGTTTGTGTGTATACATGTACAGCAGTGTGTAATACTGCATGATTACTGAAATTTTGAAAAACTGCACATTTTATCAAGTCATTTAATCAACCAAAATGGTTCCATGTAAAAACATGTATTAGTAGGTGTCATGCAACCACCATGCCGGGCAGATGCACTGTCAATTCTCACAGATGATAAAGGAGCCTTTGGTAGATTTTGCAGTCAGTTAATGTTGGAACAGGGGACCATTTGCACTGGCAGGCAGACAGTGCAAGGGAGACTTCAACAGTGAGGGAGGCAGAACAGCAACTCCCTGCCTAGTCTTTTTTTTTTTTTTTTTTTATAGAGGCATGCTTTATTTATTTGTTTGCTGGTTTGTTTGTTTGTTTTTGTTTATACATGCACTGGGTACAGTCAGAAGCTCAGGAGGGTGAGAGAATTCACCAGAGCCAGAGCGGGGAGCAGAGCATGCAGAAGGACCGAAGTACACTGCTGAGGGGAGCAGCGGGCGGCAGGAGAGGTCTGCGCGCCATGTGGGACCCTCCTGTGGTGGCCGGGGAGCAGCCGGGGATCGAACCGGCGCCGCAGAGGCCGCGGGCAGCTTCGCAACCCAGCGCTCAACCGCTGTGCCACGGGGAGGCCCTGCCTAGTCTTCTTTACATTGCTCAGTGCCCATAGCCACACAACCAAAACCTTATTGCAAATGCAAGGCTCATCTTTTGTTCACTAGAGGTCCTAATGGTGGAAAACAGCATTTGAATGTATGGACTCTCTGCTGTGTGGAAGGCAAAAAAGGATTCACTCATTTTCCTTACAATAGGTTATTGACTATTGAATTGAATTAATTTCACAAGAAAAATGGCTATGTCATCTAGTCCAAAATTAAATGGAATTGATATTTGGAGCAACCATCTAAAGTCTTAACTTTGACTTATCTTCCCTTCTCTTCATTTTGTTTTAAAGAATGATCTCTGTACTTTAGATCTGAGCAACTGTCTTATCATTTGTTGTAGTTGAATGTCAGCTATTTAAAACAAAGAGAGAGAAACATACTGAATTCAATACTCAACTGCTAATTTTAATAAATTGAGATTCCCTCTCCTCCAATCAGAGTCCCTTAGGGTTATTACTTTAAAAATTCTCTAAAGATGAAGGACAAAATGAAAATCAAAACACAGTGATAAAATGTTTGGAAAATAGGAGAATCACCAGAAATATTACTAGTAAAGAGAAATAGAAATCTGATCAAACATAGATTAATTTATAGCACAGTAATGGAGGTTTAGGAGTTGGAGGCAATTATGCCAAAATTTCTCTATTTTTTCCATAAACTCTGTATTCTGGAATTGAATATTGAGATGAGTTTAGAAGCTTTAGAAAATTAATGACTGTTATTGACAGTAAATGGTGAGGGTCTCATGACCAACTATATGTACATATTTGGCAAGCAGTGCTGTGTTCTCCCTTAGAAAACATAAGAGGATCTTCCTTTATCTCTAGAATCTCATGCCCTCAAGAAGTCAGTCGTTCAAGTAAAATGTAAGGACTTTTGAGTATTGAAATTTTAGTAAGTTGAGTTCCTCAGGCCAGAGAATCACTGAAATTATTTGTGTTATTTAAACTACACAATAACTAATGAATATGAAATACTGCATAGAGGAAATTAGATAAAATTTTATTTTTATAAGATTTATTTATTTATGCATACAAGAACTCGGGTATAGGCCAGATGTGTGAGGAGTGAGAGGATCCGCCAGAGAGAGTGGGGAACAAAACAGGCAGATTGACCAAAGTACAATGCTGAGGGGAGCAGCAGGAGAGTCAGGAGAGGTCTGCTGCGCCATGTGGGTTGCTCCCCGGCCAGATATCATACTCATGCTGCAGTGCCTACAGACCTCTTCGTAGGTTGCATCTTAACCTCGTGTGCCACCAGGGAGGCCCTAGATAAAATTTTAAATGAACAGAGACTATAAAAGGGTATGAAAAGATCAAGAGCCTGGAAGTATTTTTAAGATCAGATTAAAGATACCTTTACTTCAGTCCTTGCTTGTCTTCCAAAATTTCAGTAATTTCATGTCCTCTTCCAATGCTTTCACTTCAAATTAAAGGCTAACCTTGGCCTACAGAGCTGTTTATCCAAACACCTATTTCTCTATAACTTAATTTCTCTGTATCTACTTCTTGCCCTTTTCTCTATTTAGGCTGGTATCATTGAAGTTTTTCCAAACACAAGAAGAAAATATATTTTGTGATCATTTTGAATTTTTCCTGTTCTTTGTATTTGTGATGTTCTTTCTCCATGCTCACTTCCATACTTAATTACATCTTTTCTTCATGTCATTCTACCAAGTTGTTTTGGATTCATTTTTAAAATGATATGTGTGCCCTTGCCCTGCCTTTTGCTTCTATCACTGTCTGAGGTAGGCATCGTTGACTTCTCATTAGCCACTCCCAATTAGGAAGGATAGACTCTTGTCTTTTTTGTTCTCTACTGTGACTACAGCATCCAGAAAGATGCTTGACTACTATTCCCTTAAAATAGTTCAGTAAATCTCTGTTGAAAATGTATTGAGCCATTTATTAGTTACCAAGTGTAACTCATGGGTGATCACCTGTGAAGGACATCACAAGATTGACATCAGTATCTGCTGAATGTTGCATGAAATAAGGGGTTATCTATGTGCTCTGACTGAAATAAGAAATGGGGCATCCTGCAGATTAAGAATAGGTACTGTATCAAATGGAAAAAATAAGGGATGTTAAATATATAGCTCAAAAGAACACAGGTGAGATTGTGCACCATATATTTGTAGGATATGAAATATGATGAAAATTATATGAAAATTTGTTGACCTCAAAGAAACTCTTGTATAAAGTTGCTCCTCTACAATGCTCACTAGGAAAAAAAAAATGATAAGGAATGGGTAACTCACCTAGTCTGAAATATAAAGAAAATTAAATGAAAGTCTATAAACACAAAATTGTGTTTGAAATTTATTTCTTTTAGAAAGAAATATGGGATTCTATTACTATGAAACAGCAGTGAAAACAGATTGATAGTGATAACTTGCAACCATCTCAGCAGATATCTTAGTAAGGCAATTATGAAGAAATGCAGATTTCACTACATCATGGACTTTCTTCATTCTGCATTGTGTTTTGATAATTATGCCAAAACATAGTGATAGTGAGGTATAATATGAGAGATGAGAAATATTTATAGAAATTTTATTTTCGGACCTCCCTGGCTGGCCAGGGAGCAACCCACATGGTGAAGCAAACCTTTCCTGTCTAGCCCACTGCTCCCCTCAGCAGTGTATTTCAGTCAGTTTGCCAGTTCTGTTCCCCACTGTCTCTGATGAGTACTCTCACCCCTCGACCCCTGCATCTCTGGCTTGTACCCCAGCTCTTGTATGCATAACTAAATAAATCTTTAAAAAAAAAGAAATTTTATTTTCCACTAAAACTGATTCAGAAAAAGAAAATAAATTATCGTGAAGTATAAAATTCTATAAAATTCTGGTTCTGTCAGAATAGTTACTTGCCAATATTAGTTTTTTACAATCAATTATATATACTATAACAACCAAATGTATATACATGTGAATATATTATTATTAAATATTACTATTTGTATCTGAGAAGGCAATTAAGTATTTGTTTAATGGGTATCTGAATAAATACATATTGTCATTGAGTTCTGCACTCTGTTATACAGAAAGGAAGAATTATCTATACTCATCTGATGAGTAATAGTTATTCATCTTTCAGATATTAATAGAACAATGTTAATGATCTTTATTTTCCCTGGTAGTAGAGTAGTAGCAGAAGATGCTACCACATCTAATAATTATTTGGGTGAAACTTACTGAACTCTATATTACCAGAACGTTTTGTCTGTGACCATATTTAACAATCACTGTTTTATGGATATTAAACTATAATTTTACTTTCAAAATTACATCTTTGAAATAAAAAGTGTCTTTTGTCATTATCAGAAACAATTGATTTGTGTACTTACTTATAGAAACTAAATAGTATTATCATTATTTCATATTTTTTTGTTTAAGATTGATTTATTTATTTATAACAAGCACTGGGTACAGTCAGAAGTGCAGGAGGGTGAGAGAATTCACCGGAGCCAGAGCGGGGAACAGAACAGACAGACTGACAAAATACACTGCTGAGGGGAGCAGCAGGTGCGACAGGAGAGTTCTCTCGCGCCATGTGGGACCCTTGCCGGCGGCTGGGGATCGAACCGGTGCTGCAGAGGCTGCGGGCAGCTTTGCAGCCCAGTGCTCAACTCCTGAGCCACCAAGGGAGACCCCTCATTATTTACTATTGACCATTTTTCTGCATCTCCATTTCTTTTCCAAATATAATGAGTTACGTATAATTTTTGTATTGTGCCCTCAGAAACTAATAAGGAAAACTATTAGTAAAGTTTAACAAATTGTTTTAACTGTGAGAACTGCTAATGATATTTTAATATTTTTTCCTGATTTCTATGGTAAGAAGGTAGTATAATTAAAGATCTGCTAGTCAGCCTAGATCTGTATGCATTTAGTTTTTTGATTTTCACAAGATTTCCCCATTTCAGAGATTAGAAAATAATGTTTAAATGGCACATGTTTTCACTTAATGAATTCACAACTGAACTATCAAGTCTGAATTTCCTCTCAATATAAAACTTGGCATCACAAATCTAATTTCCAGGTGCCTCTGGCAGGTCATAGAGTTTATTCTAAGAAAAACATCAATCCACAATGTTCTGCTGAATCAGAAAACCTGCTCAGTGCCCTGTTCCTGACCCTACAGTCACCTTTACATGCAGATAATGAACTTCTCTTTCACAAGATTTGGTTTTCATAGGAACATCCAAAACATTCACTAACTGAACGTGGTGACAAGGCAACTCTTCCTAATTATTTGTATTGGGTTTTCCTAAACTTCTCAAGAATATTTAATGAATATCAAAATGAAATGGGTCCTTTATCAGATATGTTTTGGAATACCCCTCTCCATAAATTTTTCTTGGAAATTTGAAGAGACTAAAGCTTGTAGAGGCTCTGAAAACTCTTGCAAAAAAAAAAAAAAAAAAAAAAAAAAAACCTTTGATAGAATTTTACCAATATTTGCCGAAGGTATTTATATTTTTTAAAGATTTATTTATTTATTTATACAAGAACCGGGATACAGGCCAGATGCGAGGTTAGGTGAGAGGATTCACCAGAGACAGAGCGAGGAACAGAACAGGCAGACTGACAAAATACACTGCTGGGGGGAGCAGAGGGCATGGCAGGAGAGGTCTGCCACTCCGTGTGGGACCCTTGCTGGCCAGCCAGGATCAGACTGGCGTTGCAAAGGCTGCAGACAGCTTCACAGTGTGGCACTCAACCGCCTGCACCACCAGGGGAGGCCCTTGCCACGGGTATTTTAACATGGATTTTCCTCCCATTTATTTGGTAGCATTTTACAACGTGACATTCAGTTTGCAAAACGCTGAATCAGACTAATCACTTGACTATGTCATGGACTGCAAATAATTGCCAAGAATAGGGAGAAGCAAAGAAATATACCTTAGATAATCAGATAGAGCAATGCTCTGTGCGTAGAACTGTGAGAGCAAAATTTTCTGTGCTTTTACTGACTAGTTTGAAACTTAGTTATGGCAACATTAGGAAATAAATATGATACACAGTGTACACTTGATAAATCGATTTATTATGCTTAACAATTTTTTATTTCAATTCACATAGAGCAAAGTAGGAAAATCAAAACATTCAGAGAATACCTGCCTAGTGTTTAAAAATACTAATCATTAATCTCAGATGTGTGTTGTTCTTGTAAAACTATTTGATACAATTTTCTCTTTGGAAAAACTGCAAATTATTAATGAGTCAAATTTTTGTTAAATTCCAAAGCAATAAATTAGATAATTAAAGTAGCTCATATTCATTGAACTATTTTGTAAAATAAACTTATAAAAGCCCATTGGACATGTGTTTGCTTTTCCTTAAAAAATGTTGCTAGATGTGTAAAGGATTTTGGAGTAAGAAGAATCATCACGAAAAAAGAAAATTCCCCATCAAACCTGTAGATAAAGAGAAAGAAATAATTTCATTATATTTTAACTACAGTTTCAATCATTGCTAATAACCTCATGCTTTCCTTTTCTAAGTTATATCTCAACATATTCCTTGATGGCTGATCAACTATTCACAAGGAGCATTTGTTGCCAATGAGTTCTGTCTCAACCAAATAGTATTACCCCCACCAGGCCCAAATTCTGATTGTCCCTCATCTGAGTTCTCTCCACCCCAACCCCATTTAGATATAGCCTACACATTTCACCCACATTTCTCTTTCCAAATAAATTTTTTTTATATATTTAATTGGGAAAATATCTTCAGCTATTACCTAATCCTTAGCAAGCCTAGTTTTAACTCTCCACCAACTCGTTAATGGCAACAGGGAATTCAAGCTGAGTAAATGGTCCTGGTACACTTAGTATAATTGAGATCCTCTGGAAACACTGAAATTTCTCAACTGTAAGACAATCTTCTATCTTCAAAATTACTACTTTATTTTATAGTGAAATATTTAATTTGAAAATTTAATAATGTCTTTGATAATATTGACTTCCAAATAAATAACTTCATAATATTTTCCTATTTTCTTGTTGGTATTATATGTTAGAGCATTGTTCTCTATCCTAATAGTTCAAGGCAAAACTTCTCAGGCGATAACTTAAAATCATGTAGGGACCTTACTAAAACGTAGATTGTGATTTCATAGGTCTGGCTGTGGCTTTGGTGTCTAAATTGCTCACAGTTTCCAAATGATGCTCCAAGGATTATATTTTAGTAGGAAAAACTATAAGCAACTTTCAGAAACATATTTAAGGGTGGGACCCTCTCCAGTCACAATTACATACAATTCTGATCAAGTGTTTTCATATATTATGTCTTTTAATAGTCTCAATTTCTACAGGCAGATAAGTGGCATTATAATACCTATCACGTTCATGAGAAAATTCAGGTTTTGAAAGCTAGAAGCAGTTCAAAGTCATGAAAATGGTGTTGTCAAGAAAAGGATAACACAGCATTCCAGTCCTCAAAGCTCAATATCTTAGCCAAACCATGATAAAAGTTGTTCATTTGGAAGCATTTAGATAAATAATTACATTTCGTGAGAGCTATACCAGACTACATTTCTTAACTTGGGGCTGATTGTGACTTGATCACTTATTTACAGTTTTTCTTGATTTATCTGTCACCATTGCTACTTTGGAGAATATAAAATATCATTAGATCTACTTACACCTGTCATTATATCCTGAGGTTACCGAGGAGCATTGTAAGCATAGGGATAACGATTTGGATATGCTTCTGGATAAGCATTGGGATATACATAATTTGGTACATTTGCATATGCTGGATATTGAGGATATGCTGGATATGGATATGCTGGATATTGATATGCTGGATATGGCTGTCTCTGTATACAAACAAAAGGAAAGAGAAAATTAGAAAGAATTAAAAGAATAACAGTGCAAAGGTAAAAATGGAAAAGTGTCTGCATTTTTACTATTTGTTGAAATGTTTCTTGTTTTATAATGCACATGGGTGCAACCAATCTAAAAAGTATAGCCAATCACTCAAATAAAGATCAAACTTCCAAATTACTACCTTGCTCTTACTTGAATATTCCAGAAAGAATGAATTCACTCATAATGTGAATGGAGTTCCTTCTGTCAACTTACGATGAATTTCCTATATCATAAAACACCTATTCAGTAATATTTATTTCATCCCTCTTCTGCATCTTTTTATTTGATGTCATTTTGAAGTTATCTGTTTACTCTAGTTTGAAGAATTTTAGACATTTTCACATTGATATGATATGTCAAAATAATATATCAAGGATACATGATATTAAGAAAAATGGTCAATAAATGAAAAGTTCTATTTTTATTTAAAATAGTCATTTTAATTTAAAGACTTCATTACCCTTCAAGGTGGAAACTTACCATATTACATGCACTATGATTTTTTTAACCTTATATTTTATGTGAGAGTTAGAATTTGAAATATTCTGTAGATAAAATCATATGTGCTTACATACCAAATTAAGGTACTTAAGTTCTGAGAAAATAACTGGTGTATTCAGGGTTCTTTAAAAATTTCTCTCTACATGCTACTACTGTACTTAAGATTTTTAAATCTTTTTCAGTGCATTATGAACAGATAAAATTAACATGTAATTTATTTATTCATTAAGTGGAAATATTACAGAGAGGTTTGAGTCTTCTTATAAAATAAGAAATTCTGTATGTACTGTACCTATCATCAGGCAAATACTTACATAGTAATTTTCCTTTCTCCTATGTCTCTGTTAAAATAAAAACAACAAAATAAAATTTAATGCATGGCTAATTCTCAACTGCTCCAGTGAATGAAAATGTCTTACCTCTTCTGATGATGAATCAGCACTCTTGAAAAAAAGAAAAGAAGAAATGTTAATATATAATTTTTACTTCTAGATGAGTATAAGCATGTACATAACTCCCACAATTTTCATTTACCAAAATGGAGAAAAAACGTGAGGCAGTGATGTTTTTTTTTTGTTTGTTTACAAACATCTTTTAAATGAGTGAAAATGCTGTAATTAATTTGCTGCATTCAAATATCAATTGAATTTACTCAAATTTCTTTGGTGCATGAAAGGGAAAATCTCTAGCATGAATTGTAAGAGACAGTCAGAAAAAAACCTATATTTTCTCAAGACAAATGTTTTTTACATGGGTATGATTTAAGTAGCTCTCAGGTTACTTGTTTCAAATATATGTTGTACACATGTAATCTGGTGTTATCTTTTACTCAGTTTTTCTTTGATCTTTATTTTTCTGCTTCGGTGCTCTTTCTGTGATACTGTCTGATATCATGATGAATTCGTTTTGAACTACCACAAGGACTGCTTGGACAAGTTGAAGCACTATTATTTCCTGATGCATTTCTCAGTAACCAAAAAAAAAAAAAAAGGGGAATACTAAAGTGAAAAACGATCAGTAATTTTAACAAGAGAAAAAATAAAGTGGAGGAATGAAATGGGGATATGACAGAGGTATGGTTTAGGGAGGGACAGAGAATTTCAAAGAGGACAGGTGTTTTACCCAGTGACACTTAAACTATGCTGCAAGCCAGAAACTCCTGACACTTGGTATGTGTAAAGTTTTTAATATTTAAGTGTCTATATGAGCCTCCCTTTCCCATGTTAATGAAATTCTTTTAAAAATGTATATTTACAGTAAATTAATTTCTCTGACATGTCTTTATATGTTTACCTTGAATCAGAATCTGTGTGTGTGTGTGTGTAGTGTACCCAAGATTTGTTCTAAGTGTTTAATGAACTTACATAGATTAGTTCGAGGAAAATGTCCATATAAAACATTAAAACGGCAAATCCATGTGCAAGTTAATGCAAATACATGTCAGAACTCAGGAAATGAAAGATTTTTTTGTATAATTACTGAGAACATATTCTTCAACATTCCCTGGTATACTTACAATCATGGCGACCATGAAAGCCATGATGAAGGTGAAGACAAAGATCTTCATGTTTGGCCAAGTCCTGTGAAAATATATTTGGAAAATTAGTAGCACTTCCAATTTTGCACTCACAAACCAAACATTTACTGATCAAACTATGCCATGAAGCTTGGTTAAACATACTAGAAATACAAAGACAGCTTAAATATATTGCCTGTCCTTGGAACTTAAAAATGAGTAGGAATCATTAGTAAAAGTAAATGCTCTAATATGGAGACCTACAAAAGCATTTGAAAAACATACCAAATGTGGTGGGTACACTGCATTGACAATCCAATTGGGTATCATAATACTATCTAGTTAAAGTAAATAAAAAATGAAGATTTAAAAAGGAACAATTATGCAGATGAAGATATTAGAGCATTCCAGTAAAGTAAAGGTAAAAGTTGTATTAGATTATACAGAATGCATAGAGATTGGGAGTCTACAAAGAAATGAAGACGCATGTTAGGAGCATACGTAAGAAAGACAAAATGGAAATAAACAGACCACTTAGATTTTTGTAGGATGTATAGGGGCCTTATATAATAACATTAGGTATAATATTAAGATAAAGATTAAGAAATGTTTAGAAGGTAGACTAACCAACAACACGTACATGTTTTATGATTATTATATGAAAATGAATCAGATCTCAGCAAGAAATTGGTATGTGATGTAATCCTGGTACAGAAAATTCACAATGCTGGCTAAAGAAAAATAAAATTAGTGAGAAATTGCAAGGGAAATAAATGCAGATGTTTAAGAAACTGAATTTATAAAAAGGATACTCTTCCAAATAATCTCCAACAATAGTAACCTTATCTGGAGTTCTGATATATTTTATAATTCTATATAATCAAACCCAGTTCTGTAACTTTTGAAAAGGAAGTAAAGCAGATTATTTATTTCTGATTAGAGCTATCCAAATAAAAATACTTCATTAACTATTTGATAAGTAAAGGGAAGTCTTCTTTTCTGATCATTTTTGACACCAATTTTGATAGAATGTTAAGGTAACAACTTTTGTCTAATGATAAAAGAAATTCTGCTAAGTACCTCTAAATCTCCAGTACCTGAAGGAGAACTTGTGACTGATACTTTTGCGTTATGTCCTGATTTTGTCTCATTTGTTCAGACTCAGGACTGGGGATATTAGACAACTTATGAAAAATATATATTTTTGATGGATTTTTAAATCATCTACTATTCATGTAATGATACAAATTAGAATAAATTTTTTAATGTTGTTCACCCCTGGATTTTATTGAAAGTAGAGGGCTGAGGAAATAGCAGATAAAGAGATCAATAAAACATAAATGATGATAGATAGGTAGAGGCATTCAGAAAACATTTCCAAAAGAATATGATGATAAAGTTTTGAAATAGTAAAAGTATTTTTTCAGTCAAATCACAAATTTAAAAAAATGCTAAATAAAATGAATTATTAAAAGAAAATAGTCTGTTCTACAGTATTAAATATGCATAAAATTAGACATTTACTTAACTAATGATGGAGAAGTTATCTGAAAATAAATTATTGATGAGAATAAAGATTAGGTTCTTAAAAGAATACATACATTGGCAAGAATAGCTTATGCTACTGAAGAATTCATTTTCTATAAAATATAAACTTCAACTTTAAGCTAAAGACAAAAGTAATTACTAGCAAAGCGAATATCCTGTGTTTAGTCCAGGAAATATAAGGTTTCTGGCCTATCCCACCCACAGAGAAGATGGGATACATCTTTCACAGTATTCACTTTCTGCAAAGCATTGAAATCCTGAAATCACAATCAGATCATGACAAGGTACTTTATTTAAATTATTTCTTTTTCAGAATTATCAAAGAATTATACACATTTCATAAACAGTTTTCAATATATTTTAGGAAGCATAAGATTAGAAAAAGACATCATATTACATTTTACATGAATGTATTACCGTTTATCCAAGATGAAGCCTGAAATTCTAAAGCCCTAACAAATGCTATGCTTTTCTGAGAGACTGGGGTATTTAAACACATTGAAATCCTCCACTTGTTTTTCTAAATCATGTGAATTTTGCAACCATATTATGTAACTGAAATAACTGCCCAAAATCTGTCTTTGCAGATATTAAAAATAAATCTCACAGTGTAGTGTTATAATAGAAGTTTATGAAGAAGAGTGACCAGGAATAAAATGGACCCAGCAAATGCTAATCCTACTTAGTCTAACAATGTGTTTATAAGACAAAGGGGAAAGTATACTAGAGCAAACCAAGTGTGACTTGAATCGAAACGGTTTATCTGTCGCCCTAGAGAACAATCTACCCTATTTCAACAAATGCATGTCCAAGATGGAACAACTTTGTGCCCAAAATTATGCCTTTGTATTCACATTCTATATATTGTCTCTAAATGCAAATATCTTACACAGTGAAGTTAGAATGTTTTATTTCAAATGATTCCTATGATTATTAAAATGTATTTTTATTTTATTGACCTTACAATATGTGATGTCTTAAAGCATATCCAAATATTTGTAAAAAATGCATTCATATTTTACATATTGTATAATAGAATCATACTTGTTTTAATTTTTTCTCTTTTTTTATTGAGGTAACCTTGGCTTACAATCCTGTGTGTAATTCAGATACAGGATTACATCTCCTCAGATGCATATTATAAAGCAGCCCACCACCAAGGGGCCGATAGTGCTCTTCAAATGATCATGCAGCTCAGTGCTATGTATCTCACAGAGTAACTGGGTGCATACATTTTGATGATAATTTACTTCTTTGAGTCTTTGCAGTTCATTTTTTCCAATGGAAGTCATAGTAAGCTGATTACATCATGTTAATAGAGAAATTAGTATCACCAGGTCCCTAGGATAATTAGTATAAAAATGTCCCTCTTTTCAACTATGTGTAAAATTCAATGTTTTCATCACTGAATATCAAGTCATTTTTCAAGTTTAAATGAATTACATGCCTAGTCTTTTGCTCCTCAATATGTGTTGCTCAGAGGCATCAGAATCACCATCACTTGAGAGCTTACTGGCAATGCAGATTTATAGGTCCTCCCCAGGTATGGTGAGTCTGAATCTTGGGAGTGCACTTGGGATATCACTTTAACTATATCTCCAAGTGATTACTTGTGTAGCAAAAAGCTTGAGAAAATGAACTCACAAATACCATTTGCCTATATACTTTATCCCAAGAATAGAACTTATGATTTAATTTTGGATCATGGTACTTTAAAAAATATTTACTAGATGAATCTTCCATATTTGATTTAAACATCCTTATTTGATTTAAACATCCATATTTGATTTAAACATCCTTATCAAACATATTTGATTTAAACATCCATATTTGATTTAAACATGTTTGATTTAAACACTTTTGAAAGCAAGTAAATAATTAAAGTCAAATGTAATAAAATAATTCTTATTCTTTTTTTTTCATTGATTTCTGAATTTCATAGATGTATAGACTCTTTTCAAACGCCAAAAAAAATCCAATCTCTAGTAAAGTCTCAATGGAAAAAAAGATACATGTGATTTAGTAAGAACTGAAATAAATGTGCATTTTAACAATAAACACTGCTTTTTTCCTTTTGGAAATGTTCAATAATTTTCTTGCTCACTTGCTTTCTCTCCCTTCCTCCTTAATTTCTCCCCACATTTCTACCCTTACTGATTTCTTCACTAACTCCTATCACCTCCACTACGGGGCACTGTTCCAATGGACATCTGATATCCATAACCAAGTATACAAAGAGTGCTCCAAAGACACTATCAAACTCTAAGACCAACAAACGCTGTTGCCAGGTAATAGAAATTGATAGATTTTAATATACACATTTGAAACAATTATAAGAACTCAGTCATATCTTAGGTCAGGACACCAAAATACAAACATTATTCCACCCATCAAATTCTGCTTTGACAAGGTAGGAAGTAGAGGGATAATATGTGGCAGCAGGAAACAAGGTTAGCAGACTCCAAACACAAGGGAAGACTTCTTGCCTTAGTTATATTGTCATTCTTCAGGACCTGTAGGTCATTTTAGAAGATTGATGGGCCAGAACATGTCCTGATATTTTATAATTAAGTAAAACAGATGTCAATTCCTCTATAAACAACCACTACAGTGCTTGAAAATGCCAGGATCTTTTACTTCCCAAGGAAAAGTCATGAAACATTTAGCGCTGTATTTCACCTCTGACATTATAATGGTGGAAAGCCCAATGGACTATGTTGGAGAATGATTTGTGCTTTGGTGATAGGTCAGGTGTGTCACCAAACCCCTGAAGAGTGTGAACCTATAACTTTAAGTCTTATACAGTATGGCATATCAATGTTACTTCAATAAAAATGATAACTTTAAAAATATATAGTGGCATAAATATGCAACCTTTCGTATTGATGGTGATATTTATGCTGGGTTTTCCCTTCCCTTCTCTCCCTCTCCACCTGTTTTTCTTCCTCCCTCTCCTACAAATCCACTTCCTCCTATTATTCCTTTATTTCTCCTACAACAAAAACATTGCTTACACTCTGTGACAAAAGTCTTGACAATTTATTTATTTTTTTACAATAGTTTTAGGATATTCATCAATGAGTGATTAAATAACTGAATGATTATAGTTGATAGAAATGAAATGCACTGGAAGGACAATGATATGAAAAGCTATTATTTGCACATATTATCACATTTGCTTCTGACACATAAGCCCATATCCATAGTTATTAGTTAGAAGTTGTTAATGCTGAGACACAATATCATAATATATCTCAAACCAAGAAATCCAAGCTTCTGTTTTTAATGTATTTTTTCCCATATCTATGTAAAATATTGCATCCCTATTAGGTGAAACACACTACAAGGATTACAACAATGAGTAATAATGCATAACCTATGAGAGAAGTAAAAAAGAGAGAAGAATTTAAACAAAGGGAGGGAGGAAAGCAGAGGAGAAGGAAGGAGGAAAGGAAGGAAGGAGGGGAAAAAGAGAAGAAGTATAAAAGGAGACAAAGTACATAATAAATCATCATACACATTACACCTATAATACCTTACCTCCCTTACTAGAAGTCCAATGTATATGAAAATGAAAGTAAGCACACATTACTTCTAACTGAAACAAGCAAAGAGGGTTTTGTGGGTGATGGCAGAGACATTTTCAAGAGAAAAGGAAGAATGAGAAATAATATTTAAAGTTTCCAGCACCTGCAAATTATTTCAAATATATTTACTTCCCATCATCATTACAATAACTGTGGGATTTACCATCATCTTCATTTCCATTCATCTACTCAAGTTCATAAAATTTAATTTTCCAAAGTCACTGAGTGAGATGTTTCTTAGTTTTTCAGTGATTTGTTTTCTGTGAATACCTTATGAGACAATTTAAAATCCATCTTTTGTGAACATAGGAAATTGAAAACTCTTTCAAAATATTGCTTAAAGATTTGTAGACATTTTTAAATCTTAATTCTGAACTATTATCTCTGGCATCACCCTTTTTGATTGCATCAGAACTTCTTCATGAATTCTTCTTTATTTAAATTATTATTTTTATTACACAGGCCTTCTTTCATTCCTCATAATATCATTTACACAAGCATGTTTAGTTTGTCAGAATTTCCTCTCCATTTAATGATGTCAAAAAGGGATTATAGTGCAAGGGACAGAAGACAGAATAAACCAAACACTGAAACCAAGTCATTGTATTTGCCCTTAAGTCCTTAGTTAAACTTTAAGAAATTCATTTATAGGACACAGTTCTTAATAGTCATTATTTGCCCCTTCAAAATTAGAGGCACTCTTAACGGTCATGTTTACTTAGATTCAAGGCACCATATCCCGACTCAAGGGATCAAGTGGACTTCCCAAATCAACTAGCATGAAACATTTCTTCACCCTTAACAAAGTAATGCTTTTCTTTATAAACCTGAGCTATACAAACAAGGCTGTTATCAGATCTAGGCTTCAGAAGATAGGGAACAAGTGGCCTCTATTATGTCATTTTGCACAACAGTTCAACAGCTCTTTAACCTAAACCTAGTTAGTCAAGTATTTTCTAAAATTTTACAAAAGTAAACAAGTTTTTGTAAATAACCAAGAAATAAAGAAATATTTGAATTTTGTTTTGTATGACAGATAGCTTTTCTGTCTTCTTTGATTATACCAGTATGTGAGAACTTAATGTGGGTAAGGTCTATTTTATTCCAGAACACATTAAATTCTTCTTTCACATAAATATATTGCAATTGTATGGGAAGAGAATCACCAAGGCAATTGGTTGTGAGAGAATTTTAATCTATAATGGAAAAATCTCACCCACATGACTTCAGGAAGACCATATTTAAGGACTGATAAAAACTGAGAGATTGACTGAAGTGTTGCACAGGGACTCCAGAGGAGTGAACGAAAGTGTCTCGGGTCTACTGGTCTGGGCTAAATTGAGCTTTGTTTATATGTTTTGTTGGCTTGTGGAATTTTCACGGTTTTTTTTTTTTTTTAGTTACTCTATCACTGCTTCTCAGCAGGGCTTTTTGTTTTCCTCAGCATAGTTCTGTGTGATTATATGGTGTGTGATTGTAGGGTAAGTCATTTTCAGGCTTTTCTGCCCTCTGCCATTAGGATTGCCCTGCCTGATGGGGCACCAGCATTTGTTATATTGTTATAGTTGTGTTGTTTACTTCTGGGGGCCATGGCTGGAGTATAGAGATAGTCCCCAAGAGAAGCAGAGGCAGAAGAGGCAGGAGCGAAAGGGGGAGAAAGAACGCCAGAGAAGCCGTGAGTGAAGACTTGTTGGGGGCTTTCTGGCCCACGCCCCCACTCCTCCGCACCTCTGCCTGCTGGAGAGAGGCAGGAGAGAAAAGGGGAGAAAAAAGCCCACTGTGAAGACTTGCTGGGAGCTTGGAGGCCTGTCGGTCTCCTGCCCCCAACCCCCCCAGCCCTGCCTGCCATGTACCTGGTTGCTGCACTACATGTAAAAGCTCAGTAAAAGCCTGAGAAAACCACTGAGGGCTCCAGGACTCTCCTTTACACAGTCTGCTCCAATCTTAGAAAACTGTTCTGTCCCACCCAGCCACTACAGTGATACACTGGTTACCTACTTTAACCAGAGAATAAGTGGACTCAGATACAAGTGTATATCCATGCTTTTACTTATTATTTTAAGTCCTCCCCTTTAGGGCTCTGGCTTTTTGAGATCACTTGCCTATGACACCCAATATTGCAGAAGAAAATGCTTTCCTTTTTTTTTTTTTTAAGATTTATTTATTTATTTACACAAGCACTGGATACAGTCAGAAGCGCATGAGGGTGAGAGAACCCACCAGAGCCAGAGCCGGGAGCAAAACAGGCAGAAGGAACAGGACCGATGTACACTGCTGAGGGGAGCAGTGGGAGGCAGGAGAGGTCTGCGCACCATGTGGGACCCTCGCCCGGAGGCCGGGGTCGAACCAGTGCTGCAGAGGCTGAGCTGCGGGCAGCTTCACAGCCCATGGCTCAACAGCTGCGCCACCAGGGAGGCCCACTTTCTTTTCCTTTAGTATAATACACATGATGATACAATCAGGATTAAGTTCTTTAATTTTTCTTCCCAAGCACAAGTTGTGGGCATATTATCACCATCTGAAGGTGTAATGAAGCCTTAACCATTGTAGCTTTAGTGAAAAACATGCAACTGTATGAAAATATTGGGATGATATTATGAAAAACTATTCAGGTATTTTACTAAACTTTATTCTAACAAGAATGTATATACAAAATAATGAATTATATATATATTAACTTAATATAATTTCTTTGATTTTTATATAAAGCAGATCATGAAAGAGCTACTAGTCAGCCTAGATATCTGTGCATTTGGTCTCTTGATTTTCACAGGATTTCCCAATTTCAAGGAATTAGAAAATTATTTTTAAATTACACATTTTTTCACTAAATGAACTCACAATTTTAATTGTAGAGAATCTGGATTTTCTCTGGGTATAACACTTGACATCTTGAATCTGATTTCCAGTTACCTCTGGTGGGTCACAGAGTTTTTTCTAAGGAAAAATATAAATCCACAATGTTCTGCATTGTGTGATTTATGAATATTACTTTTGTAATATTCTGTAGGGGTGATCTGCATCATTTCTATAATATTTGCCAGAAAACTTTGCTTTTAAAATTAAAGAATTTTTTATAAATTGTATAAATAACCTCTAATCTCTCCTTTGACCTGAAACATTTTTGATGTATTATATGAATAATATAGTTTAACTCTATTGCTGCAATAATATATGAAATTCTATTATTGTTAGGCTGTTACAGTCAGAATATATTCCTAAACATTCAACTTAAGTGTCTCTATATGAATAGTGGAACTTCATTAAAGCATCATATTTACCATATTGGTTTCTAGATGCCAAGAGATTGTTAATCTTGATCATATTTATTTTAGAACCTTTTTATTCAAGTTATTGATTTGATATTACATTGTCAATAATACTCCAAAACACTTAAGGAAATTATTTCTATGGCAATTATTTCTCAATTTGACTACTTAGGTTAATGAAAGAGAACTTTGACATTTTAGTCAGGCGCTGTCTTTAATATTGTGTTTTCCCATCTTTCTCATTACTTTTCTCTAGTTTGTCCTTTCCAACATCATTCATCACAGAAAAGGTCACCTAATTTCTTACGGTTCCCTGTTGCATCTCCTTTCTTTATTTCTATTTTCCTAAAATCATGATCCCTAAACAAGATTGTTGTAGGAAAAATGGAATTTTAGAGGCTCAGGGTAAAAGAACTAATCAAATAATAAAAAAAGGAGGATTTTTACACTGCAAGGGAGCCCCTGAAAGGGAGCAGGGGGCAAAACAGAAGACATCAACTGTGACAGAAGAAATTGGAGCTCCTTTTATACTCTGTGTTCAGGGGTTTTCTGACTGGAGGTAGACATTTGCACAAGTTACGTAATGGGATGTCTGTTCTCCAGCCCTGGCCTTTGACATGGAATGCATCCTGACTCTGCTTCCACATTCCTGGAGCTAAGCTGGTTTTTCTGGTCACTGGTCAAAATGGTCAGTTTTATAGCCAGGTTTCCATGGCAACCTAATAGCTTTTCCCTAATCCATTCAATTCTCCCGAATTTGCCTGCAGGGTAAAAGCTGGGAGTTTAGTTTTTAATCTTATTAAAAGCTACCCCTACAAACATCTGTCTCCTTAGCATGCCTAACAGGATTCCCCTTGAGTACTCTGAGTGCTCTGAAGTATTCTAAAATATCTCAGAACCTCAGTGTCAGTAATTTTGTAGGATCCTACTTGTGAAAAAAGAGATTGCCTGCCACACTTTCAGGACACTGGCAGAAGATACAAAACAGCTGAATACAAGATAAGTCTTTATTATTTGCAACAGTAACAACTATTCATATTAGCCCAGTCCCAGTTCTTTGTGAGGATGGCCAGGTGACACCTGAATACACTCTAGGTTGTGTTACAGGGAACTAATATTTTTTTTTTTTTTTTTTTTTTTTGGTGGGACCCTCTCTGGTGGCCGGGGAATGAACCCGCGCTGCAGAGGCCCCAGGGAACTAAATTTTTATTATGAGCAGTAAGATTACCTATCTTTACATTGGAGGGAGCCATTATCTTTATTAGAACTGGACAGTAAATAATCCTTTCCTTTATTCTGCAGGTAGAATAAACACTCTATGTTTCACTATGTTTTAATATTTAGAAAAAATCAAGTATGAGTGTTCAAATGTTTCTGGGCAGACAGATTTTAAAGCAAAATTTGCTGATTTTTCCTCTTTTTTTTAAATAGTACTTATTTTTTAATTCGTATTTCCTCTCCCAAAACAGAATGTAGATTTTAATACTGGTTGTAAGAGATTTGGAGAAAGTTATTTATTAGGCATATAATACAGCCTGTTAATCCTTCCTCTGTAGTATAAGAAGAATAAAAGAAACAATAGACTATAGGCATAGTGATGCTCTTTGTTTTAGTTTGGGGTGGGGGTTGAAGAAGAGAAATCATTGTGTTTATTATTGTACAATAAATGTTAAAACCTTCATCACTCTCACCTGAGAATATGAATATGACATTAAAATAAGGATTTGCAAGCAGTTGCCAGAACTAAACATTCAATAAGCTTAAATAATATACAGTCACAATTTCAAGATAAAGATCCACGTGATGTAGTTTTTGGAGCTGTTGGGTTTGAAGGGTGGGGTCCTTGGGTTCATTCTGGGAAAGGTTTCACCAGAGCTCCCATTACAACAGCACACAGAGAGTTTTCCAGGCGAGTTTCTCCACAACTCAGAGACGTTGGTTATATCCAAAAGGACAGGTTTGTTATAAAAGGGAGAAAAGAATAAAGGACACCTGCATAGACAAAAGGGACAGAAAGGGCTAGGGCTGCGCAGAAAGGGACAGTTTTGCTAAGAGAGAGGCCTGCTCGGTCACAGGTGAGCAGCCTGAGAAGAGCTGCCTCCGCTGAGGGAGGTCAGTGAGGCAAAGCCCCGGCATGGTACAGGTCACGGGCAGGCAAGAAGGCTGCTGCCCTGCAGAGGGACAGAGAGTTGGCAAAAAAGAACACCTGTATAGGCACAGATGGGCAAAGTACTGCTACCCCATGCCAGTGCAGAGATTGCACTGTTAACAGTTTTTGGGAGGGGCTCATTCCTTTGTGGAGTGGTTTGTTGTTGATTTTGAATAACTATGTAGAATTTGAAAGTTTTTGTTATTGCATTATTTTTTCACATTTCTTTTTATAAATTAATAACATGTAACAAATATTTATCAGATTTTAAGCAGTTGATCCTGTTGTTCAAAGCTCCATACTTCTTTGGTTGGAATATTTTGCTTCTTCATTGACTATGCCCTTTTCATTCCCTGGGGCTCAATCCATGTTGCCTCAAACTGCATGTGTTTATCTTTTTTGATTGCTGAGTAATATTCCATTGTGTATATGTACCACATCTTCTTGATCCAGTCATCTATTTTTGGGCATTTGGGTTGTTTCCAAAGCTTAGCTATTGTAAATAGTGCTGCTATAAACATAGGGGTGCAGGTGCCCTTTGGAATTACTGTTCCGGTGTCATTTGGGTAAATACGTAAGAGTGGAATTGCTAGATCATATGGAAGCTCTATGTTTATACAGCTGGGACTACATCAAATTAAAGAGCTTCTGCACAGCAGAAGAGACAATAACAAAAACAAAGAGAAACCCCATCTACTGGGAGAACATTTTGCACACAACACTAATGATAAAGGACTGATCACAAAAATCTACAAAGAGCTGATGAGACTCAACAAAAACAGAAAATAATCCAGTCAAAAAATGGGCAGAAGAGCTAAAAAGAAACTTCTCTGAAGAAGAAATGCAAATGGCCAACAGGCATATGAAAAAATGTTCAACATCACTTGTAATCAGGGAAATGCAAATCAAAACTACAATGAGATACAATCTCACACCAGTGAGAATGGCACATATTAAAAAAACTAGGGCCTCCCCCGTGGCGCAGCGGTTGAGCGCTGGATTGCGAAGCTGCCCGCAGCCTCTGCAGCGCTGGTTCGATTCGCTCCCCGGCCACAGGAGGAGGGTCCCACATAGCACACAGACCTCTCCTGCCTCCCACTGCTCCCCTCAGCAGTATACTTTGGTCCTACTGCCTGCTCTGCTCCCCGCTCTGGCTCTGGTGAATTCTCTCACCCTCCCGTGCTTCTGACTGTACCCAGTGCTTGCATAAATAAATAAATCTTTAAAAAAAAAAAAAGTAGCAACAACAAATGTTGGCAAGGTTGTGAAGATAAAGGAACTCTCCTGCACTGCTGGTGGGAGTGCAAACTGGCCCAACCACTATGGAGAGCTGTGTGGAGATTTCTTGAACTACTAAACATTTTTGTAATTCTTAAGCACTGGCAATGTTGTCTCAGGCCTCCTCTCTCCTCTTCGCCAATTACCTCACTGCTATCTTTCTTCTGAAACACTCCTACCCCTGTCACCCAAGAGGGATGGACATTTGAGCTTGAATCTCCCCAAATGAAAATACCCCATTTTATAACCATTTCAGGAGGGTGAAGGTGTCCCTTCTCTGTTGTCACCTGTGTCTGCAGATCCTAGGGAAGGGACGGAATTGTCACTCTACTTCCACTTCTATATTCTTCATTAACTTTATTCAAGTGACCTCCCTACATGGAAGTTTGTTAGTCTAGAAATTGGACCTTTTCCTTAACTAACTGTTGCCATCTACTGTTCTCAGAGTCTCTAATGTGATCCTGGCTCAGAGGTTTGTTTCTCCATTCCACCTTCAAACTGCTGTTCCTGGACTTTTAGCAGTGCCCACACAGTGGTCCAGTGAAATTCCTGACCTCATTTGCCTTCACCTCATTTCACTAGTTAGCCTCCCTGTGGCATTACCAAGAATTTCTTTATCTTTAAAATGTTTAATTCTAAAATTTCCCTCTCTGCTCTAATATTCACTTTTAAGCACTTTGGTACTTCAATGAAAGTGCCAAACATGCTTACTAGTTATTAAAGATTAAATGATGATGAAATGTTATTACATATATTAATTATAGTTACTGAAAGAAAAAAAAGAATCAGAAGAATGTGATTGGGTAATGTTGGTTTAGGAAACCAATGGTACAGCAATAAAAAAATTAAAAATAATAAAAATAAACAATGATCATAAAGATGAAAAAAAAGAACCACATATCCATAAGTCTGCAGGCATCTGAGAAATATTGTGAAATTGTCTTTAGTAATATTATGATTTTTTTTACTCTACTAGTTTATCTCATACTGTTGTTCACTGATGGATTAGATCAGTTTATCTTATGTACCTGTTAGGTGTTCTCCACTTATAAGTATTTTACTTCCTCTATCACTTATGCAATGATATAATACCTTGTACGCATTAAGTGTTATTGTTGAGTGACAGAGAAAACAGCATGGTGTATTAGAGCACTGGTTCTGATGTTGGAAAATCTAAGTCACCATTTCCTTGTTAGCAGATGCAGGACCTTGTATGGAAATTAATTTAGAGAAAGTTTGGTTTCCTTATCTATAATGGAAGTATAATGCCTGCTTTCCCTATAAAACATGGTTGGACTGAGAAGTAAGTGGAATAATTATAAAAAGAATTTAAACGTGATAGAGAACCATACAAATTAATAAATAAGTGTACTTCATTCTGATGATGGATAGACTATTAACCTATCCAGTTAACTATAATTCTGATAGCTAGTAATGTCTGTTCTATACCTTGTATCTTCATAGTAACATTGTAAAACAATATCCAATGACTAGACCCAAGAAAGACTATCAATTATAAAAACTATGACTTGTCAAGTCAAAAGAAGATGTATTTCTGATTGGCAAAACTCTCCTTGCCCATCAAATCATAAGCTTTCAGAAATTACTAGATCTAGGTAGTATTTAGTTAACAAAGTAACAGACTATAGTAGAGGGTGTTGGGTGCCTTGGTGGTGGTGTAGTGTGGTTGAGGACATGCAACTGAGGTGGTGTAATCCTACCCACTCTGAACCACAGTGTTGTAAACCATTTGTTACCTCAATAAATAGATTAATGTGGGAGCTTGTATTATTGTGTGCCTCAACTATCCTGTGTCTTTGCCTTGATTATTCTTTGCTTTTTTTTTTTTGTAAGATTTATTTATTTATTTATACAAGCACTGGGTACAGTCAGAAGCACTGGAGGGTGAGAGAATTCACCAGAGCCAGAGCGGGGAGCAGAGCAGGCAGAAGGACCGAAGTACACTGCTGAGGGGAGCAGCGGGCAGCAGGAGAGGTCTGCGCATCATGTGCGACCCTCCTCCGGTGGCCGGGGAGCAGCCGGGGATCGAACCGGCACTGCAGAAGCTGCTGGCAGCTTCACAACCCAGGGCTCAACCGCTGAGCCACCAGGGAGGCCTGATTATTCTTTGCTTTGACTACACTGGGCCTCTCAGTGTGCAGAAATAGGGAAAGTTGATAAGAAACCTCTAAGGGCAAAAGTCCTGGAATGAGGATCTATACATGCTGAAAACAGCATGTGCAGAAACAGGGAAAGTTTAAGATAGGGAACCTCTCAGGGCAAAAGGCCTGGTATGAGGGTCTATACATGCTGAAAAGAGCATGTACAAAAACAGCAATAGGTGTTATGACTAGAGTAGCATAAACACTGAGACTGTCCTTGACTTTCTCCTTATTTCTCAGTCTTGGCTGGGGGAAGCTGGTTACTCATCCCCCATAAACTTGTGCATTCCTCCTTTGCCTGCTTGCTTCTTGGATCTTTTAACTTTCTGTCTGATTCTAAATAAAAATGAGACTGCCCTTGGAGCTGGGCTGCACTTTCTTGGTGTGGTCACTCTAGGCTTCTCATTGTTCTGGACATGGACTCTGAGTAATCCATTTTCATCCCACCACCACATGTCGTAACAAGACAGATTAATAGAAAAATCTCAATTTTCTCATATGTTTTGAGTGGGCAAAAAAATCATTAGTGGAAAGATGAGTGAATTTTTGTTTTTAGGTAAGAGGAGGGTATGGTATTTGGTACTAGATACCAATAATGGACTCAGGGTTCTTTGGCAGTGGTGTGGTGTGATAACAACACCTGATGGGGGA
This sequence comes from Talpa europaea, assembly GCF_964194135.1. Lineage (NCBI taxonomy): Eukaryota > Metazoa > Chordata > Mammalia > Eulipotyphla > Talpidae > Talpa > Talpa europaea. Next base: position 104,016,443 of record NC_140071.1, on the reverse strand, counting down.
GATCCCATACATCTAATTCACAAGCAATGATGTAAATTCACAAGCACCTCAACTACAAAATAACCTCTAAATTGTAGTTGTTTGTAATTACTAATTAAAATATTTTTTAAAACTAAATATTAAACAACAACCACTAATCTATGATGATTGGCTAAGGAAATGTTTTGTTTTATTTTATTTTTTTTTTTATAGAGGCATGCTTTATTTATTTATTTGTTTGTTTGTTTTGTTTATACAAGCACTGGGTACAGTCAGAAGCGCCGGAGGGTGAGAGAATTCACCAGAGCCAGAGCGGGGAGCAGAGCAGGCAGAAGGACCGAAGTACACTGCTGAGGGGAGCAGCGGGCGGCAGGAGAGGTCTGCGCGCCATGTGGGACCCTCCTGTGGTGGCCGGGGAGCAGCCGGGGATCGAACCGGCGCTGCAGAGGCCGCGGGCAGCTTCGCAACCCAGCGCTCAACCACTGCGCCACCGGGGAGGCCCGGAAATGTTTTGTTTTAATATTACCTTTATAGGTAAATAATTTCATGGAAACTTTCAGCATTTTTAACATCTCCATTTTTCCCATATATGTTATAACTTTTATGTGCTTTTAAGTAATTTTCAATGGTATTTTATATAATCAAACTTTCATTATTGGGTAAGTATAAAGGAGAAAACTGTATATCTATTTTAAAATGTGCTAGTTCCTTGATCTCAAAGTGTGTCCCACTGATCACCAATAATGACATCACCTAAGAACTTGTTAAAATGTAGAGTTTTAGGACATATCTGAATCTGAATCTAAATTGTAGCAAACACCCAGTCATTCATAAGCACAATAAAGTTCGAAATACACTATTTTAGGAATCTGTTCTGTGAAAATATAAAATAATATTAATTTCATTAACAGCAATTCAGAGTTCTTTCTACTCCCCTCTCCTACCCCAGCTCAACTTTCCTTAGTTGTGTCACTATTAGATATTTTGTCTTTATCCTTTACCCATTTTCTAAGCTTATACAAGTAAAAAATATAATTCATAAGTTGTTAAAGTCTACAAATCTATGAAGTAGGAAGATTTAATTGATTTTTAAATCATATTCTAATAATAGGTAATCTTAAATGACATTTGCTTTGCACTCTTCTAAGTGTGTGACCTTATTTTTCCCTCTCAAATCACATAGAAAATTAACGTTATTGAACTGATGGGAATGTTGAAGCATATTGATTTTCCAAGATTATAGATCTCATTAGTGAGAACTAGTATTTAAATTTACAGTTTGACACTAAAACTTTGCCTTGCAACCAATATATTATGCCACTTTACTTGGACTATGTTGTTCACTTAAGCACTCCAAACACCTAGTGACAGAGCACAAAGAATTAAAAAGAACATTGTTCTAAATACAAACACGGTTTGTATTTGTTCTAAAACCTAAACATAGGTTCCATATTTCCAGTAGCAGAATATGCCAATACTAGACTACACATTCCTGGAAAGAACTCTATTTCAGTTCTGGATGCCAAGTTTCTTTTCACATAATAACTTAGGGCTGTCACACAGTATTCATTGTAAGTATGCTCTCAGATTTAAATGATGTGTGGATTTTGGAAAAAAAAATATCTTTCATATTTTCCAGGAAGTTTCCTTTTGGAAGATTAGCTCTTTGTTGCAGAATTAAAAGATGATTTCCTAGAAGACCAGTCATATACCCAAATATTGCTGGGAATTTTGACAAACTACTTGGAAATTTCATGTTCTGAATTATTAACCATCTCGTAGAAAACGAGTCCTTCAAAAAAGGTTTGAGTCTGGATCAGAATAGATAGCAACAGTGTTCATAATCTTGCATAGTAAAGTAATAACTTAATTCAGTGTGTTTTTCAAAATCTGTTTATTGCTAATGATGTCCCCTTTCATTTTTGCATTAATTAGTTTTTCTTAATAAGTGTGAATCCAAGAAATAAGTAACCTCTCCAACATCAAAAAGCTAGAACAAAAGGACGTTTTCTTATAGTTGTCCCTTATCTGAGCTATTTCTACTTTCATTTATTTGGGGATTCAGTTGAATTTCCCTATTAAGTTGCATGGTATCACTAGAGTGGCCTTGGTGTGTTTAAAACAGTCCTGGTTTACGCCTATGGTTCTATTATATGTATTCAGAGAAGATCCTTTATTATCATAAATGTTCAGTTTTGGATAATCAATTATATATTCACTCTATATATGATTATTACTTCAGAAAATTCAGGCAATAATCTCATTTTCCTTTACTCATGGGACAAGAGTCTACCTTATTGCAATTAGTCTAAATATGTCTTTCAAAGGTGAACATTGTTTTAATGGTTGGAACCGATGACCTTTAACTGAAAAAAGCAAATGGAAAATAACAAGATAAAGCAGATAAACTTAGGTTAAATTTTGCAGGACTTGATATTTTAAAAAAACCTTCAGTGAGCACATAGAACATGTTTTCTCAAATTATAGCAGTTATATTTCACAATGACAAGAATTTTTTAAGCAAACCTAATTAACTACCTATTTATTTTATTATTCACTACCTATTTTATTTTTTTAAAGATTTATTTATTTTTACAAGCACTGGGGTACAGGACAGAAGTGTGGGAGGGTAAGAGAATTCACCAGAGACAGAGCAGGAAGCAGCACAGGCAGAAGGATCAAAATACACTGCTGAGGGGAGCAGCGCGTGAGACAGATGTCTGCTGTGCCGTGTGGATTGCTCCCTGGTCGGCCAGGAATCGAACCAGTGCTACTGAGGCTGTGGACAGCTTAATAGCACTGCGCTCAACCTGCTGTGCCACCAGGGAGGCCCACAACCTACTTTAGACAAAGCAGATGTTGAGTCTTACCCATAGAAGATTAAAAATAAAAATATTTTAGATTTTGAGTTCATGAAAATAGTCTTATAATGCAGATTGTTCCCCTTTGATGATAAGTCTGATTAGTGTCAAATCTAAGATTCTCAATAGTTCAAAGGTACTACAGAGGTCCTGTTCAAATCTCTATTTTGAACTATCAAAACTATTATAATGAAACATATTAAAATGATTAGATTTTTGTTTGTTTTTTACCCACATAATAAGTATCATAATATAAAGCCACGGGTTTTGTCAAGCTCAACTTTTTTATCTCCAGTAGCTTGTCTAGTTTTCTCAACTCTGTTAATAAACATCAATGAAAGAATAAATAAAGAAATGAAGATACAGTATTTCTTTACAAATTATGGTAGATTTTTGTACAGTATGATTCTGAGTTGGGAAAAAAGTCATTCATTCTGTATATGTTCTTAGGGAAGCAAAAGTTAGCTATTTTAATGCAGCTGAGGATGTTTGTCTTCAGCCTCCTGGGTAAACAGGAAACACTAAGTTTTTTTTTTTTTAAAGATTTATTTTATTTATTTATGCATACAAGAGCTTGGGTGTAGAACCGAGGTGTGGGGGTGGGTGAGTAGATTCACCAGAGAGAGAACGGGGAGCAGAATAGACTGACTGAAATACATTGCTGAGGGGAACAGCAGGCAAGACAGGAGAGGACTCCTTTGCCATGTGGGTTAACTACCTGGCTGGGGATCCAACTCATGCTGCAGTGACTGGGGATAGCTTCACAGTCCTGAGATTTAGCCCCTTGCACAACCAAGGAGGCCAAACACTAAGTTATTTATATTGATATGACCAAGTCAGCAAGGAAGATAGTATCTAAAAAGAGCTTCAATATGGAAACCTATAATCTGTGCTGATCCACAATATAGAGAACCTGAATCACTCCAGAATTTCTTTTAATCCAGAATAAACTTGTGAATAGGCAAATAATTCCATGTAATTGTGAATAGGTAAATAATATCATTATAGTATTTTAATGCATAGCATAATTCTTATCTTATAAAAAAAGGAATTACAATAAAACATTTTTAATTCCTCTTTCTGTATGAATATTTTCTTTGATGTATAGTATTTTTCTACAATGTACAATCCCAGTTAATTCTAAGAGGATAATTGGGGATTGGACTAAAATTTTCTTTTTTTCCTTTTTCTTACTTAAAAGATGGAAAATCAGAGGTATGGTCATTTTTTCACAATATTTTAAGATTGTAATTCTAAAACATTTTTTGCCTTTAATTAAACAATGTAGTTAATATAAAGAAGGCTATCATAATTACACTCAAAACAAAGCAAACAAAAAACTAACTGCTGTAGTTAGAATACCACCATAATCTGTAAGTCATTTTTATTTCCTTATTAAGAAAAAAGATCGGAGACCTACAATGTAAGATACCCCATAAAGCAAATAATTACAACATTAGAGCACAAATTCAACTTTAAAAGGTGAAATAGTGAGTTTTTCTCATGATTAGTATGTTGATAAAAATTGAAAAATTTTGAGGAGACAGCATATTTCAAGAATTTTCATTATAGGTATTAAATTTTTCAAAGTATATGAAGGGAATATTATGATATGTTAGTCTTTCCAACTATTCATTTAACATAAAATTTATATTCCCATAATAACCATAAATTAGGAATGTCTCATTTTTAGCATTGAATAATGCCATTTCCTGTATCTGTTAGAGTATGAATCAATCCTTTGTTGAAACTCTCTCAGATTTTCTTGGGAGAATTGGACAGAAATCTAATTTCCCATTTGGAAGAATTCGTAGAATTTAAACATACCTATTGGTTGAACTGAAACCACGAAATTAACATTTTGTTACTTACTTGGTTTAAATAGCTGTGAAGCAAAGAGATACACCATCATCTTCCTCACCAACCCAGCTTGAAGTCCTTTCAAGTCTTGGTTCAAGGTATTGTATTTACACATAGCAAAATTACTATGATTCCACATCGTTAATTTTTCATTCACTATTCATTAAGATGCATCTATGTGATATTCTATGTATTTACAAGTACTGATCACTTCTTAAGACATTGTAGTAGTTTTAAAATGCCTTTGCAAATTTTGATACCATCTTAGAGCTTTAAGTAGAATATCAGTGCAGTTTTTAAATAGCAAATCATTTTTAATTGAATTTTGTAAATAAATAATTTGACAAAATAATAACAAATTTTAGTGAAATGTGGTAATTTGAATTGTTCTTGCTCATTTGTGGAATGCTGTTTAATAAAATAATTTCATTTTTTTAATTATCATAGTAAAGATCATTTCTGATGGCATATTTCAAAGCCATTTTTGTTCCTGTCACTTGACTAATAAAAAAATTCTGAAAAATATGTCAATGATAGACAAGTAAATGATTACTTTTAGAAAAATTGAGGTATTTGGAAGGATATGAATGGATAAAGTTAGTAAATTAATTTGGTTTTAAAAATATGCTTCTTTACTAATGTGTTTAGATTCTAGGCTGTATAACTGATGGAGTATATATAAAATATGGTAGTGTCAATTTGCTGGTTAAGTTAAGAACAAATTGCTTGTATAACCTGATTTTATTTTGGTAATTTCTCTGGAAGCCATTTTCCTACACATGTAAATGTTAGTATTTCTAGGATCTTGTGATTCAATAAAATTTTAGAATCAAATGTGGTAATACATCTGAATCTTCTGATTCTACCAATAATTCAATCTTCATTCATCATGTTATAGATATATCTGTGCAACAAAGCATGATATGATAGCTAGATTTTTTTTTAATAATTGATAGAGTTTAAAATTTTCTGTGTACTCATAGCATTTTTCATGAAGACCTTGAAAGAGGAAGTTGCTCCCAAATAGATTAAAAAAAGAAATACATTTTCAAACATTTTCAGATAAAAATTAAATGCTAGTTCTAGATGGATTTTGTTAATTACCCAATTTATCAAAGTTATTACCCAATTTATCAGAGTTAATGATCTAGGGGAAAAGGTTTTTTATAATGTGTATTTAAATATTTATGGTTCTCTATTCCTCTCATAAAACTATAGTGCCACGTCAATGATCAAATATTGTGTTTTAAGGTGTTAGCAAAGAAAGATATTGGTAATATATTAATATTTATAAATAATATAAGCACTGAGCAAGTTAACTAAAATGACAAACATTTGTTTTAAGTAACAATATAAAAATCCTAAGTTAATAAATATACTACTCAAATGAACCTATTTTTTTAAGAAAAATCAAGGATTATTTTCATGAAGTGATTTTATTATAAGATCCAACTCTTTTTTTTGTTCTCTTTCCTAGGCTTTGGCAATCATGAAGCTGCTCATCCTTTCCTGCCTTGTGGCAGTGGCTTTTGCCAGGCCTGTGAGTACAGAAGATAATTTAGAGGGTTCTAAATCCTAATAGAAATGACCTCCTATCTCATCAAACTGCGATACTAAGAATTATAATCTTAAAACTTTGGGAAATGTTTAGTTATGACTTAATATTAAAACTAGGATATGATTTGCATTTTTATTATCATTATATTGCTCTTTCAAAGTCTAAACTCCAATTAAAATGACTGACTTGAAATACAAGCACCTAAAGCACCTAACAATAAAAAATTAACATTTTTTTTAAGAAGTAGAGATGCAGCACCACAAAACACAATATACAGCATGAAATTGGGCTTTTTCCCTGGATCTATTAAATAATTAGCATATTGGTAGACGTAAAATAGGTGTCCAATATTTCCTTACCAAATATTACATACAATCATATGTTCTGATGTATCCTACTTTTTGAAACTAAGTCAAACCCTTATTTGAGATGACTTGAATCAACCAATTTCCCCCCGAAGTATAGAAAACTGGGCTGATTCTGCTGAATCAGAGGTCAAATTATTGTGGTAATGTGACAGTGAAACTAGAAAATATAAATAAAACAATGTAAACAATGTTTCTTTCTTTTCTTTTAGAACGCATACGATAACTTTTTCTAATATCTCAAAGATTACTTTGACCATTTTTTTTTGAGGACTATAAAATCATGTAAGAGGAAGTAAAATATCTAGTGAATAGATAAGTCATATAAACAGTAAGAATGAGTCAGTAAGAATGTTTGTTGAATTTTAAGAGGGTTTTTTTTTCCCTTACCACTAATGCCTCAAAAATTTATAAAGGTTTAAAATAATATTTAGAACTATCATATAATGCAAATAGTTCAGAAAATGAAGTAATTTTTAATCATCTGAATTAATTAAAACTGATTCAAATTTTTTGTCACTTCACTTCATTTTTTCAATTCTCTGCCATAAGGAAATAACCTATTTTGCTTTAATATTTGTCAATACAGTAATTATGGGGTTTTTTGGCTTTCAGGGAAACTTGATATTATTAAAATACATACTTTCTTAAGTAACAATGTCAGAATTTATAGTATTATATGTATATTGTAATAGTCAATATATTGTGTTTAGATCAGTTTTTGTTGTGTTTTATAATTCTTGCACTGCTTTTCACAGAAACTTCCTCTTAGACAACACTCAGAACTCGTTCTGGTGAGTATTCTATCCTGTTCCAAAATCTCACTCTAATTGTGACACTTAATTGATGATGTATACTTAACAAATCCCTTTACTAATATTAAACAGTCAGCTTCACATTTACTATGGTATAATATCTTCAGTTCAAGTCTTGACTATCTTGATTTTTTTTCACCACTCTTCTTAGAGAGGAGGATACATAGACATATAAATATTTAATGAAAACCCTCTATTATAGGGAAATTATTTATTAACATAATATGTTCTGTGATTTCTTTTACCATATTTTCTTTTACTTTCATTCAAACATGGCTTGCAATTTGGCCTCACTTTATAAAATTAATCTAAAATTAGATATATGTATCTCTACCACACCATTCTAAAAGAGTCACTAACCCTCCATTTTCCATTCAATAATTGAAGTAAGATATTTTTATTTATTTTTTATTCTTTGCAGAATGACCCAGACAGCAGAGAGGTAAGTTCTTTCTCTGCTGCCCCATCCCACCTTTCATTTATTTTATTTTGCTATGATGAATGCTGAATATCTGTTCATTGCAATTGGTACTTACCTTCAAATGTGTGCAGTACTCAGGTCCTTGGATTACTCTTTCAATTCTTTGATTTGATTACATCTCTATTCAACTCCTTCTTTTATATTTGGTAAGCATGAACTTGCTGAATCTCTAGACCTGGCAAAGAAAGAACCAAATAGAATGTCTCTCTTAGATTTTAAAATTAGACCATGAAACTAAAACTAATCATCTATTGTCTAAGAAATATTTTGGCTTATCTAATTATTTGGAGAGTTTGTTTTCAAATGGAAAAACGTGTTCTTTTTTGGGGTGTGTATTTTTCATTTTCGTATTTTATTCTATAGGAAGTCCTCAAAGAAAGAAAGTTTTTCAAGTTGGCCTTGGTAAGTTTATCTACCAAATCTTAAAAATAAATTTTTGTTTATAAATAATTTTTTCACTTGCTTGATCAAGCTTTCTTTCATTAATTCACCCAGGAACCCACAAAGAAAATGGAAATGAATATAAAAATATTTATGAGCTGCTTTAAGCCTTAGTTTTTATTTATACATTTTCCCATTTGAAAAAATACTTACGTTTCTCTTTTCTTTTTTTTTAATACATTTTATTTTTATATTCCCCATACAATTGCAACCCCCTTATTTTGATCCCAATCCCTCCCCTCCCCGCCCCCCATCCCCCATAGAGTGTCTCTGGTTCATAGTTTTTTGTTGATTCTGATTTTCACTTTCTTATAGTTATTCATTTTCCTGGTCCCTTATTTAAGTTTTCTAGATTCCTGCTATGAGTGAGACCATCCAGTATTTTTCTTTTTCTTTCTGGCTTATTTCGCTGAGCGTAATTCCTTCCAGCGCCATCCATGTTGCTGCAAATTGCATGTGTTTATCTTTTTTGAGAGCTGAGTAATATTCCATGGTGTATATGTACCACATCTTCTTGATCCAGTCATCTATTTTTGGGCATTTGGGTTGTTTCCAAAGCTTAGCTATTGTAAACAGTGCTGCTATAAACATAGGGGTGCAGGTGCTCTTTGGAATTGATATTTCTGTGTCCTTTGGGTAAATATGTTTCTGTTTTCTTAACCTGAGTAAAACATGCAATTTCCACACTCATTGTGATGAAATGTTTTCTGTGTCTACGTAATAATTAGCCTTGTTATATTAGCTATAATTTTTTGACTTCTCAGATAAAACACAAATAGAAGTTTTACTTAAGGTCGTTATGTAGATTTGATGGACATTCCAAACTTGCCTGAATGATTTTTTCTTTTTTCCAACTTTTTTTAGTAATTATTTTTTTCTCTTTTTCTTTTTTAAAGACTTATTTATCTATTCAAGAACTGGGGTACAGGCCAGAGGCACAGGAGGGTGAGAGGATTCACCAGAGACAGATTGGGGAGCAGAACAGGCAGACAGATGAAATGCACTGCTGAGGGGAGCAGCGGGAGAGACAGGAGAGGTCTCCTGTGCCATGTGGGTATCTCCCTGGCTGGCCAGGATTGAACCCGTGCTGCAAAGGCTGCGGAAAGCTTCATAGAGCTGCACTCAACATGCTACGCCATTGGGGAGGCCCATTAATTATTTTTTCTTATGTCGTTGTAGTCCTCATAGTTCTCCCCCAGCCGTATTGCCTATGAATCATCACCATATTCTCTGTGATCATTCTCCCCCACCTCTTCCTTTGCTGTATCCTTCAGTTCTATTGTCAGCTTGTTAGTTTTGACTTTTTCTTGACCTTTTGTTTGGTTTCTCTACCTTCCACATATAGACTAGCCTGTATTTACCTTTTCCTTCTGCCTAATTTCTTGCCTGAATGATTTTTAACATAACTTTTCTTTTCCTTTTTTGTAGCCTGTACAAAGAGAGTGGAGAGAGATAAGAAAGTCTCCATGAGATATAGCATTGAGTTAACAAAAGGAAGCAAGTGTTACACTACCCAATTCTTTATTACCTTTTTTATGGGGACAGACACTAGATTTATTGAACCAGGTGAGATCAAAAAAAATTGGAAATGAGGCTAAAACACAAATAACAACAAAATTTTGTGGAATAAAAGTTTAAAATATTTAAGTACATATTTACAAATTGAAAGTTTAAGCAAAGAAGGTTCAGCAAGGAGATGTTAGAAAAGATAAAGCAAGAAATATTAACATATTCACAAGCAAACATTTATTTTCAAAATTTTAGCAAGAAATGTAATATGTAATTTCTCATAAATTTTCATTTATTTTTATCCCTTTTTATTTTGTTGTCCCTTCTTCTATTTCTATGGAATATACCAATAAACAGAAGATAGTAAGGAGAATCAATGATTTTAAATTATTTTAAGATCTTTTTCTTTTAAATATTTATTACAAGCTATATCTTATTGACTTCAGCAGAGAGAATTTATGAGAGAAAAACAGAGTGATGAAGTAAGTTATCAAACTGTTCTTAAAAGTATTATGATAAAAACATGTATGTTGCAGTAAAAAGTGTTTTGATTCAAAAAAATTTCTATGGCATTTATAGATCTCTTGAACTTTTTAGTTTGACATTCAAAATGACAAATTCAGCTGAGAATTCAAAAAAACTCTGATTTTATTTTTGAAATAGTTTAGCATTTTTTTCCATTGAGGAAACATTGGTTTACAACACTATATACAACTCAGAGGGATACAGATGTTACCAAATCACACTCCACCCAGGCACCAATAGTCCATTGGGTACCCTCCACACTTTGTTAATTTCATTGACTTACTATGTGACTGTAAGCAGACAAGGCATTAGCACTATATAGATGAATGAATGAATGAATGAATGAATGAGTGAATTAATGAAATGATGGACTATTCAAATTATGAGCCATTCAATGAATGTTAAAGGAATGCTTCAATAAAGGTATTATATAAAGCAATATAGCTGTTCCAAGAAATTTTTACATTATATAGTGAAATTTGATTACTTACTTTCTTGGAAGGCGGTTGTGCTCACCACTATACCACCAATGCTATTAGCTTTCTTTAGACATGATCTTTTTTTAAATCTGAGTTGTCTACTAGATTTTTTAAAAATTTATATTATTAATGCATACAAGAACTGGGGTGTAGGCCAGAGGTGCAGGAGGTGAGAGGATTCACCAGAGACAGAGTGGGGGACAGAACAGGCAGGCTGACTAAAATACACTACTGAGGGGGGCAGCTGGTGAGACAGGAGAGGTCTGCTGTGACATGTGGGTTAGCTCCCTGGCAGCCTGGGATAGAACTCATCCTGCAGTGCCTGGTGATAACTTGATAGTGCTGAGACTTAACTGTGCCACCAGGAAGGCTCTGCCTATAGCTTTTTAGCATATTTGGTATTAAGACATCACATGGGTGCTCAAATATATGAGGTATAAAATATATCTCTAAGTATCCTCCTTACCTCAATGATTGCCTTTTCTTAGAGGATACTAGGATTGAATCAACTGAAGTAAAAGGCTGGTTTAAAACTGATACATTTGATAGAAGAAATGAAACAAGTAAAAACATTTTGTTTAAAACCTTACTCCAATAAAAACAAGTAATTCTTATCAATCAAAACTAACATAGGTATATCTAGTTGAATAAATAAAAACAACGTATATCATATGGTGGGTAGAATTAGTTGGATAACTTGGCCAGCACTAATATTTCGATCTTCAATTCCATGGGTAATGCCACTATTGTCTTTCTTGTTAACGTCATGAAAACTGAACACAACACACCACATGTAGGAAATCCATTTTGTTTAATTATTTATACATCATTGAACCAACATCTAGTGCACTTTCATTTATTGCAAAATCTTTAATCCAATGATTCTGTTTAATGTTCAAAAGCCAAGTTATAGAAAAGAAGAAAAAGAAGTTATATTTGTTAAAGGAAAAATCATTTACCACAGCATACAAGAAATACAAAATAGTTTTTTGTTAAACTCTAATATACAGAATATGGAGATAAATTCTTTAGTTAACTTAGGCCAAAGTAGAAAGATTTATTTATTGTTTTGTTTTCTTTATCACTTGAATATTCTCTCAATTTCCTCTTGTCTTTGGCATTTATTTCATTTGGTAATTATTATTTTACATTTGAACATTTGTTGTGAATAATAAAATTCTCTTTTCTTTTCCAAAGGAACAGGTCGTAGAAGACCCTGAGGTAAGCACTAATAGATCATTTATAGATTATCTTTTCTATGATTTTTTTATTCTATGTTTTTTTATTTGTATATAAACAAAATAAAACAAATGATTGAACTAAATAAAACAAAAACTTTTGGACTGTAAGAACAAAACACCGTTTACCAGAAGGGCAGGAACGCAGATAAAAAGGGTTAATTCTATGGTGATGAATGGAAACTAGAATTATGGTGACAAACATATGGTGGTATATAAAGATATTGATTTAAAGGGCAGTTCACCTGCAACATATATAATGTTATAAGTTACTATTGCTTTAATTTTTAAAAAGCTGTTTTCTCAAATTGAATAATATTGAACTTCTCAACAGGGATATTATACCTAAGAATATACAACACAGTGCCAGATTAAAAAAAAAAAAAAACACAAAACCTGGAAGAAGTTATTTCATTTAAAAACTATCAGCAAAAACATTGCTTATTTATTAAAATAGAGAGAGCAAAGCATACATGAAAATTTAAAATGAAACATGAGTTTTCAACAAAACCTTGCCTCTGCTATCCCACAGCATAAGCTTACTTTCCTTTATGCTAAGGGTAGTCCTTGGGCAGAGAATCTATTGAAGCCGTTAGCTAGAGTCAATGGACTGAAGTACCTAATATAAAAATATGGAAAAAACATATTAACCCATAAAATAGGGTTAATCAAACCTCCCAAGAGATGGACAGTCTGTTGAATATTAAAAGCAATCTTTTGAAATGTGTCCTTGGGAACACAAAGTAAATCAATATGTCATATATGCATATCTGACTTAAAAGAAAAACTAAATAATTCAAAGTGTTTATGTTTTAAAAGTTAATGTAATTTTAATTCCATGCAGAAATTGGTTGTTGTATTTTAACTTATCCAGTTTATGCATTTTAAAATAACCCCACAGATAGATGAAACAAAATACCTAACCAAGGATGGATCTTGGATAGTCCAGCTCTATAGGCACCTTCCTTCCCATATTATTTTTATCAAATAAATTCATTTCCATTTTTCATTCTATTCAATCATATACCTGCTTCTGTTTAAATAAAAATATTTTAAAATGGTTAGATATATTATACTCCAACATACTTTAAATAAAATTGACATTTCAAGAAAATACATTATATTATCCCTGAATCTTTTCATACCACTTCTTTCAATTCTAAACCTAGGGATTTACAACCCAGTGTGAAATTAGTTTCTTTTCATTTGCAAAAATCTCAGAATCATTAAATCATTGGTTTTCTTTCTTTCAGCAGAAGAAATCTAGCAGTAGCTCATCAAGTGAGGTAAATGATTTTGATACTAATTCAGTGTCCCAATTTGTTAGAAGTGTTTAGGTAAAATTAATAAATTATAATTCATAATTAATAAATTATGAAACTAACACTGCGTTGTTTTACTTTTTAAAGGAAGTTCACAAAAACACTAAGGTGAGATATATCTGTTAAATTTAAAATATCTTAACATCAGTCAGAATGCTAAAATTTACTTAAATAGTTTTGTGGATTATTTTTTTCAGCAGAAGCACATTCCAAAGGAAGACATGCTCTACCAACGTTATCTGGTAAAATTTTAAAATTTATCAAATGTAAATGTGCCAAGGATTGAGTAAGAATGTTGTATTGATAAATTAATTCTCCCTATCTGCTGAATTTTAATCCATATTAAACAATTTGACAGACTTTACTAGGTCTTTACTGATTTCCCTCAAAAAATAAAACAAGCAACTTTTTTATAACAGGTATATAATTCATGTTTTGGTTGGATAGATACATTTATTCTGTTTTGGGATCTGAACATATTTAAGTGGCATTCTATAGATTCAGCAAGACTTGAGCCTTTGACTCTAAACTCAACCTTTTAACAGCATGTGCTATTTGGCAATTTCATTATCCACTGTAAGTCTAACATGATTCTAAAATGATGATCGTAGTAATAAATGATGTAAAACTATATTCCAGAGTTTAAAGTCTCAATAAATATAGTTAGCATCAGAAATATCATTTTGCCCAGTTCATCTAATATTCTGATTTAAGCTGACCAAAGTTAAAATAGTTAGAAAGCTATTATGACATACATCACACTGTAAGTGCCTTGTAATTTATTTTAAGTTAAAAATAAGTTAAGAAGGACCTCCCCGGTGGCGCAGCGGTTGAGCGCTGGGTTGCGAAGCTGCCCGCAGCCTCTGCAGCGCCGGTTCAATCCCCGGCTGCTCCCCGGCCACCGGAGGAGGGTCCCACATGGCGCGCAGACCTCTCCTGCTGCCCGCTGCTCCCCTCAGCAGTGTACTTCGGTCCTTCTGCCTGCTCTGCTCCCCACTCTGGCTCTGGTGAATTCTCTCACCCTCCGGCGCTTCTGACTGTACCCAGTGCTTGTATAAACAAACAAACAAACAAATAAATAAATAAATCTTTAAAAAATTGCTAAAAAAAAGTTAAGAAAATAGAATTTCTAATGTTTATAAAGGAATTAGTTGAATTAGTACAAATCAGTTGTGATAGAGATAACATTAAATTGGGATTAACAGTTCCTAATGCTTTACTCCTGGGAAAAGACATTGTATAGATTTTTAGTTAAGTTAATGAAAAATGACAGAGTTAGACTGAATGATATCCAAGCAACTGAAATATTTTTCATTTTGAATAGGAACAGCTTCGTAAGCTGAACAAATACAACCAACTGCAGCTGGTAATATTCTATTTACTATAATACTTGTATATCTAATGTTGAATATCAACTCCATAACTACCAGTCAGGGAGAAATTTACTTTGACCATAGTCTGCATCAAATCCTCATATAGTCTCACTGATGTTGCATTATATTTAAGAATTTATCATGAGTTTATTTTCTCAAATTTAGTCCTGGAATCGAATTCCATCAATATGCCTGCTTGTGATAAATAAGCCATATACCAATTACACTTTCCATTCAGGAAAAAAAATGTACGTGTTTGAGAAAGAATGAAGATTCTTAAATGTTTAAATTGCTTTTATCAAAACTCTCTAAGAAAAGTATGGGATAGTTCATCTAAATGTCTCTGGGCCTGCTTTCTTAGATGTGAAATGGAAATCGCTATAGCTGTATTTGTCTCTTGGTACTATTTTGAGTTTTAGAGGAGTGATCTCCTGCTAAGCTAACCCTGAGTCTGCTTGTAGCAAGCCAAACAAATGTTGACACCTTCTCTTCCCGCCCCTATTCCCCACTCTCCATAAAATTTCCTGGGCTCATGAGAATTCTGACAACTTTTTGAAGATCTTTGATCAGTATGTGTATTTAAACGATTTGAACTTTCTGTATACTGGAGATATGGATAAATAAAAAAGTTATCAATTAGCACAGCCCTTATCAATATTTTGTGTTCATCTTTTTGAGTATCATAAGGTCTTTCATTCAGTTTTTTTTTTAAACTTTCTTTTAGTAATAACATGAAATTGACATAGAATTAAGGAAAAAGGCCTGTCCAAGTTTAGCAAAATTATATTTACATTTTCTTTTGCCATTAATACAGGAAGAGGAAAGCCAATAATGACATTAATTTGAATCCAAATTGTTACATCGATGCCAATTTCCAAGTTGTCTGTATTTAAAATAAAGTCTTATAATTTTAAACATAGCAATACCTCACTGGAATTAAGAAATCATATGAATAATATATTTTATTATCTTAGCTACTATTTGGATAAACTGTAATCTCAACAAGTATTAAAACTACATTGGTCTTGCTCATAATGTTCATCATGTTTCACTGGAACATCATTTCTCACTGGATAAAATAAATGTTTGTTATTCATAAATGGATGAAATCAAATTACTAAAATAAAATGTTTTCTTTTCCTTAGAAAGCTGTTCAAGCGCAGGCAAGTATATTGATTAAACCTGGAATATTTTATTTTTCCCTTTACAAGCTGTTTTTATAATGTGTGTTCCACATTTTTTTAAATAGAAGAATATTCCAAAGGAGAAATTGCTCTATCACCAATATCTGATAATATTTTCTTTAAAATTTATATTTCTCTTAAAAATGATTAATATATAGCCTTAAATACATTCCTATATAATTGGTAGCTTGTTGGCTTCCCCAGAGTAGAGACTTTACAAATTATTTTCCAAACTATTGTAAGTCAATTCTTAGCCGAGTACTTTTCTAAAGCTATAAAAGAAAGTATTTTGTTTATTTTTATAATTCTGGCATAATATACAATCTGTACTAAATTGTATAGATGATGATGTAGTCTTGGTGCACACACAAAAAAAAATGTATTGTAAGATGTCTGAGTAATTTAGCTGTGTTTCCTTTTCTACAGGAACAACCTCAGAGAGTGAATGAATACAATTATGTTCAATTGGTAATATTTTGTTTAATAGATTACACAGTAATACATTTTGAAGTTTAAATATGTTTGTTACTAAATGGCCTCACACTTTTGAAAAGAGTTCTTATTTCTCACTATCGACTTTCTGAAATGATTTATCTGTTTCAATCTGGGAGATGAAAACTTGTCTCATCTTATGAGAACTGTTCTGTCTCAGCTGATATGGGCATTACATTTACAATCATAAGCATTCTGAATTGTTCATCTCTATGGTTATATCAATTTCTGTTTTTAAAATATTCCTTAATTTTATACATCTTTGTCCAAATCTTGAATCTCAAATCCAATTTACTTTAGGAATCTCAAATTTAGTTATAATCATACTGTTTTAAGCAAGGCATATTTTTTATTAGTTGACATACTTTTCAGAAACAATGTGACGAGATATTGAATGTCTTTGTCAAGAAACTCTCTGACCCTCTGTTTTCTCATTTGTGAAGTGAACTTATCAGTAATACATAATAGAATATTTTTTCTGCCCTATATTTCATTGATTGCACAGTGTCCCTGGGCTTATGATTTCATTTTTAAGAAAATAACTTGTTGCTACAAAATATGTGCTGTGCTACCTAAACAATTCTGATTCCTGTGATTAATGAGACCTGTTCCACCCCATAGTCATGGAGGCATCCAGCCACTGTTTGCCATGTAGCGAATCTTATAACTATAATGCAGTTGACAAAATTTGTGTAGGATCCTAAATCTCTAACATGAAAAGTATTTCAAACAGGTTGCTTCTTCCATCTTTGAATTTTGTTCAACCTTCAGTGGTAACTGTAATTCTCTTTTTCTTCCAGACAGAGCCCATGAGTGTAGTAAATCAGGTAAATCTGTGTTTGTTTATGTGTGTGTATATTTTTATACTGCCACAAACTGTCTAGTAGCAGTCACTATTTTTTTTTAACGGTAGTACTAGTTGCATCCTTATATATTTCTGTGTTATTATTTCTTAGCTATTGATAATTGTCAGACACCCCAGTGTTAGTTCTAACGTTGCTATGAAAGATCAAATCTAAGTTTCCAGAAGAAATGAAAGAATATACCAGATTCTCTGGTGCCTCTGGTCTCTGTTTTTTAATATGTAGTTAATGATTTTCTTATTTAATAATTAATAAGTGCAAAAATTATAATATAAAAGTGAATATTGGGGAACTTCCAGAATACTCCAAAACTGTTCATAATTTAGCCCTGTAAAATGGTCTATAAACATGAAAAAAAGTGGAAGAATAACTCTAGGGCCATCCCTGGATAAACGTAACTTCAGGTCAACATTTAAGTCAGTACAATGCCAACTGGCTAATCATGTTATCACAAGGTGACTTTTTATTATTCTATAGAACTTGTAGCAAAAATAACCTGAGTTTTCTATGTTAGGTATTATACCTTCTAATCATATTATCTTAAGCAAATCATGCACTATCTTTCAGATTTCTTTTCTCATTTGTGAAATTTATATGCCTCTATTATTTTGTGTCCAAATTCCCGTGTCTTAATTTTTGGCAGTGTTTTGTGTGTGTGTGACTTCAACTTTTAAAGGAAAACTAAAATATACAATTAAATGGGAAAAATTACCCTTGCCAGCTCAAATCCCCACGAGTGTATAAATTATGCAATAATTATATCCACACTACTACTTTTTTTCTGGACTCTAGTAATTGAGCATGTGTTAGTAATGTTGATTCTTAAAATTCAGTATTGAATAGTTACCTTTAAAGAAAAGACCTGAAAGACCACTTTCTAGGGTATTTTCACCATGATTGATGATGATTTTCATCATCAAAAAGAGTTGATTTCTGCTTTTCCCTCAGGGAGAAATTATCTCTTGTGATATTAATAATCATGTTAAAATGAATGAAATGGGATTCAAAGCAGCAATTGAACATACATTTTTTATTTTTCAATAATCTTTTCCTAGCCTTTTCAGCAATACTACCAGCTTGATGCCTACCCTTATGCTGCTTGGTATTATTATCCACAATACATTACTTATCTACCATTCTACGACATCACTAACCCCATTGCCTCTGATAACATTGAAAAAGCTAACATTATGCCACAGTGGTGGTAAGTATTTTTAAATCACTGCATATTGATGTTCTATCAAAAGAAATTTAATTATTCATAGAACATACCCTAAAAATATATCTAGAGAAGCATGGTAAATCATGATTAGAGCTTTATTCTAGAGTTTTCTAAAATAGAAAATCAGTAATGCTTGCTTGTATCTATGTATAATGTTAATCCATTACTTGGGGAATGTGTGTGATAGTGCCACCCTATAAGTGAAACTCATTTTCATGAGGGTAGGGGAAAATCTCTCCAAATTAAAATACAGAAATTCAACTTTATCTTCTTGCAATTCACTAGTCTTTAATTGCCTCCCTTTTAATTATCCCCATGACATACATAAGAATGCAGTGTGGGGAGATGGAGCACAGATTTTGGCATCCCAAAATCCTGGATTCAAGTTCTAGAGATTTTGCTTACTTAAAACAATACACTGATACTTGTTTTTATCAGTTTAAAGGTCATTAAATACAATCATCTTTACTAAGTATAGTTCTAGGAAAATAGACCCAAGAGTAGAAATAATTTTCCTTGATTAGTAATATTTTATTACTATCTTCAATTACATGACTTTAACAATTTTTGTTTCTTCAGAAGAACTAAATGAATTCTTAGAAACTCCACAATTATGAACCTTGGTAAGTTTGGAAAAGACCTGTCTAACCATTGACCTTCTTTCCTTTTGATATTAAATACAAAAATATGATTGCATAATATAAAGCTTTTTTCCCCTTGAAGCTTAGTTACTGTGGCCACATTTACCTTTAGATCATAATTAAATTGGCGAGGACATTTGTAAATTTTGTTTCATAGTCATATTCTATTTGAATAGCAACTTAAATATTACCCTGTTTTAACTAATGTAATTCATAATATTGAAACTCCTATGCAAGTATAGGGATATGGATATTACTGATTTTCCATGAAAATATGACTTTGAGACAAGAGAGAGACCCATAGTGGGATCCTGTTCTCTATGATCATGCCAATAAAAATCCTTATCAAGTCACATAGTGAAACCAAGTGTTTGTCAACAGGCAAACAGACTTCAACTTGTAAAGATATGTTCTAAATACCTCATCCATCATAACGAAGCTTTTAATTGTGTGCACACACATGTGTATGTGTGTGTTGTGAATTCCCTTTCAAGAGCTAGAAACTTCCCTTCCAGCAGATAAAACTAAGAAAAACAATAAAACTCTGACTTATGTAGAGGTTTTATCTTCTAATTCCCCAGCTATATTTTCTATATCACTGAAACACGAAATAATACCTAGTAATATATTATCTCTAAAAGTTAGAAATCTGGAGCAGTAACAGGAAGGAACAAATAACATTATAAGCTTCATCTTAAGATGAAAAGAAAATGATTATTAAAATGAAACACATCATAAAAGTATCTCTTGCTCTCAAAAACATGCACTATAACTAAACACACCAATTTCTTTTTCTATTCACAGATGTGACTGAAAATTCCATCAAAATTCCTCCTCTGCCTCGCATGTAAAACCATCCTATTCAAAGATTTTGCTGTTATTTTAAAATAGGACACTCTTGACTCCTCTACTATGTATTAGCTAGCATATAATTATTTTCTTGTTCGTTGGCAAAATTCCAGTTATATCATGCCAGTATAAAGGCTACTGAGCCAGAGGATATTAAAGGCTTTACTATTTTTCTATGGAAATTTTGTTTAAAAAGTTTTTGAATTGTTTTTTTCTGTAAGTGCCATCATTTCAAAAAATTGTGTGCAGTGACTGAGATTTCTTCTTCATTTCAATAAATTACATTTTAAAGCACAATCCCTATTCTCCGTCATTATTCTACTTGGTAGATTTCACCTAAACCTATTTAGTTTTTAAGTATGCAAGGTTACATTTTCTCTAAATTTTTCATGACACTTTCAATCACATTTGAAATGAAAAACATGTTTAAATGTTCACTTCCAAGATCTTTCATGTGAAGTCTGCTGTTTATAGAGTATTTCCCAAGATGACATATGTGCAGCTACAGAGAAGAGCAGCAGTGTGGTGGTTGTGGTTGCATTAGGAATCTGAACAACCTAGATATTCAATTTACTTGTCATCAGGACCTATTTGGGCCTAATAAATTTGATTACACCTGAGTTTATAACTACATAGATTAGATAATAATAATTTGGTGGATCATTATAGAACTTATGGTTGTTATGTATCCATGGTGGTCTGTTAAGGGTCTTCCAGAGCCCCTTGGGGAGCTATTTCTCAAAATGACAATAATTACTTGCCCTTATATCCTCAGAGTGTCAAGTGACAATGTCAGGGTGTATTCCATGCTTCCCAATCAATACAAATTGTCACAGCCCTTTACAAACCATTGAACCATTGAAAGCAGAAGGTCATAGCACACAAGTCACAAGTTCTTCAGTACCACAGCCTAGACCATCTAGATAGCCATTAGTTGTGTGTATCCTACTGAATATGTGTGTGTGTGTATGTTTATATATGCGTATATGTTTAGCTATAACTATACCTATACCCACATTTATATCTACACCTAAAACTTTATCTATATTATGAGTTGTGCATAATACACAAACATGAATTTTTTGCTTTGAAAATCAAAAGAAAGTTGTTTAGTATTGGGTCTCCTGCCTTCTCTCAGTGTGTACAAGATGGAACAACTTGGGTTTTAATCTAAAGAAGGCTGGTCACCCACTGGGTCTGCAGGGAATTAATAGGGGGTTACTGCTCCTTAAATGCCCTTTAAGCTGCCCCCACAAGATAGAAGCTTCTATTTTGTAAGATGAATGTGAATTGTTTCTGGTATTTTTTTCTTTTTCCTTTTTAGTTATTATGTCAGAATGGAGAACAATACATTTATCAAGTCACTAGCTATAAAACAAGTATTAGGTATTTATTTTCAGACATTCATCACATTTAAAATACCACTTGTAATAGGTTTTACCACCTTGTTAAATTTGGAATAATCCATTGCTAATCTCCAAGAATTTATGCAAGGGCCAAATGGAGAAGTAGATTAAATGTAATTAGCCACTCTACATCAGTTAGTATTTAACAGTTGTTACAATTCCCTAAGTTGCAAAGTTTTAATTTTATTATTGAGGGAGACATGATAACTTCTTTACTTAGATGTTGTAAGTTTTCATTTCCTAGCAAGAATAAGATAAGGATGCCTATTCTATTCGACATTATTCAGGCCGATCTTTCCCAGTGCCAAGAAATGATAAAAAGCATAATGTTTAAAACAACCAAAACAAACTGTAATTAACAATAATGGTTTCTATTCAGTATTTTTTGACCTCCTAACTTTGTACATTAGGGGGTTAACATAGAAACAAGACCAGTTTCTAAGTATATCCATTCAAACTATATACTCTGAACTGAGGACCAACAATGAATAGTTTAAATCATCACTAGACTTAATAAGAGACAAATTGGTGGCAACACTATTTATTACCTTATTCAAAGAAATCCCAAATTAACAATAGATCATCAGGACATTCTCCCTTCCATGTACTAAGTGAAAATACAAGGCATAAATTCCAGTGTCTGTAAGGAGATTTAAAAGTTTCCTTTCTCCAGGTATATGTCCCAAAACTCTTAGCTTAAAGGAAGTACCAGAGTTAAAAATACAATTTTATAGAAAAAGCATTCTTAGTAAATTTTGGCTTTTCTTCAAAACAGATCCAAAATAGATCCATAAACTGGTTGCTGTTCAGAAATTGTGGGTGGGATGAATTACCATTCTCTCTGATAGTGGCTTAAATCAGAATTCACCAGACATATTTTTTTCACTAGAATTACTTTATATTTATATATTTATATTTATATATTAAAAATCACTCTGGTGAGGGGCCTCCCTGGTGGCGCAAGGGGTTAAACATCAGCACTATGAAGCAATCCACAGCTACTGTAGAACTAGTTCAATCCCTGGCCAGATTGGTGACCCACATGGCACAGCAGACCTCAGCAATGTATTTCAGTCAGTCTGCCTGTTCTGTTCCCACTCTATTTCTGGTGAATCCTTTCATGCCCCGCACTTTGGCTTACACCCCAGCTCTCCTATGCATAAATAAATAAATCCTAAAAAAAAAAAAAATTGGTGAGAAACTAGGGCTATAATAGTTAACCTCACAAAGAAGCTCACTTATGATTTGACCATGTATCAGTAATTGCCCACTACTCAAATTTTTGACTCTCACCTTGCTTCAAAACTTAACCAGCAATCCCTTGGTTTGGTAACTCTAGGAGGCTTCTATTTTTTTCTCAGATTAGAAATGCAACTCCCACAGGAGTTCTCAGTTGACTATAGTTAGGAAGGAAAAACTTCTACAACATTCTGTCACGTGAGGAAAATGGCCTTCACCAGATGCAGGAAATGCTGGCACCTTGATCTTGGTCTTGCAGCCTCCAGACTTGTGAGAAATAACTGGTTTTGGTTTAAGCCATTCAGCCTATTAGAGTTTTGTTATAAAGGCCTGAAATGAGACATTAATTGTTTAATTAAAAAGCAATGTTGAATTTTTTCTTCAAAAATTGAAGCTTTATAGCTAAAAACAGTGAAAGATTCACTTGCACAGAACCATGACATGCCAATTTGATTCTACTCTCATGGTTTTAAGTGACATAAATAAAAACTTGTCTCAAATTAATGAAATTGAGAAAGGAATTTATTAGTCTGTGTATTTTTAGATAGTGAAGTACAATGGGATTTAAGAACTTGAAGTTAGTCATTAACACTTTTCTTTGTTCTCCATCACTTCCCTGGACTCTTATTTTGCAAGCTCTATGCATTTGACAGGAAAAATCATTTGTCCACATATCAACTATTTATGGTAATTCAGTTCCTAACCTCAGGGGAGTGACACTGCAGCTTTCCTGAGTGCCCTTGATTCCATTGACCCTGCTGAGATTAAAACTTCTCCCTTGGCATATGGGATTGTGGTATCATGCTACTCCTGCCTGAAACATATGGTCACTTTCTTATCAAAGAGTCATTAAAATCTTCCTGAATTTTAAGATACACCAAATTCAAGCTGTGAAAGTTCAATATTAAATCTTGTACATTTATTTGAACTTTCATTATTTAAAAAATAATTCACCCTTGTGGAAAAAATTTCACTGTATTTCTCATGTGCAAGTCTTGCTTTCCATGATTTCTCAGTTAATCAGAATTTTTAGGTTCTCCATTTTTTAAATAATTTGATCAAAAAATTTCAACTAATATTTGAATAAAATGTAACCAAAAAGTTTATGCCTCCTCATCCTATTAGTTTCTTAGCACTGCTGTTGCAAACTATTAATACATCAAACTAGATTGCTTAAAAGATAGGAATTTATTCCCTTGTGGTTTGAAGGCTAAATGTCTGAAATGTAATGATACAACTATGTTCCCTCTGAAGGTTTTAGGGATCTTTCCTTAGCCCTTAATAGGTTCTGGTGATTTCCTTGGCATTCCTTACCTGTGGCTGTCTTATCCCTGCATCATCACAATGTCTGCTTCTTTTTAACAAGACAATCTTTCCTCTGCATGTTTGTGTTCAAATTTCCCTTTTCTTATGAGGACAGCAATCATGGATTTAGAATCCACTTTAATAGAGTATGACTTTATCTTAATTTGATTATATCTACAAATACCCTATTTTTTTTAATGTCACTTTAACAAATATCTGTTAGGACTTGACTGGGTGTTAGGAATCTGGGGGTTTGACTTCACCATAACTGTTGAGGAGACACAATTCTACCCACTATACTTTTATACAGAATATTCAATATATTTATAGTCCACTTAGATAATTTTCAAATTGATTCTTTCAAAAACTAGGGCATTTCTTAAATCCAACTGATAATTTTTCAAGAGAAGAAATTCATTCTATCATGTTGAAGTACTTCTTTAAATTCACTACCAACTTTGTCACAATATTTTGCAGAACATTTATTTTGTGTGTTTATATATGCAATTTATTTGCAAATTTCTACAAATTCATCTTCAATTTGATTGATTGAAAGTTTGTTTTTACAAAGGATCAGACAAAGACAAACTGTAAGAATGACCCTTGAAAGAAGACTATAGATCTGAGATATAAGAAGGGCAGGTAGAGGGTGATGGGGAGGAAAGAAAAGGTTGGGGATCAAGGGGTAGAGGATTGTGTGGGGGAGGAGAGCACCGTTGAATATGGAGAAGGATTATAGATGCTTTGGTGGTGGGAAAACTAAAGTGACCACAACTGAGGGAAGAGATCCTATATTGTGAAAAAGTAACCAAGGCTGTTTAAAAATAAATAAATACATAAAAAAATAAATAAATAGAAAGTTTGTTTTGAAGCAACTACAAATTATGTACATGCATGTAAATGGAGGTAAGAAAAGATTTCAAACAATTTAAAAATCACTTTACTACAAGTAGAAGTATATTCAGCAGGTTTTCTTTATCAGTACACATGATAAAGAAACCTTTATGTAATCTTCCAGAAAGATTGCACAAAACATGGGTTAATCTTAGTAGGTCTGGGCTGAAAGTATGTATGCTTGCTCGGGAGTTATTGACTCTTGGCCTACACTATGACATAAAAACTAAAGATAAATGATAGTCTGTAACCGGTTGTTGGTAAATTGTCTGGGTAGGATGTATCTGCATATCAACATTGTTTTGTATAATTGGATGTGGTTGATACGAAGTTTCAGTGGAATCTAGAAGTAGGGAAGTGGAATGGAGTTGTTTCAATGGTTAACACTGGTAATGTAGATAGAATTTGCCTGCATTAACAGCTTATTTTAAGAAACTAACAAGAGGTAGTTTTTTATCTTCTTTGAACTTTGCAGCTCCTCCATGTGTGACTTAAGACCTAGAGATAAAGCATATTCTCTGGTACCAAGCCATGGGAGGATAAATTGTTTGCTCCTGAGACCTTTCAGCACCCCATTCAATACACATCCCTGCTCTGCCATTGCACTTTACCCTTTGCCTGTAATAAAGTCGTTCTGTTACTATAAACTGTTTGAGTCCTGTGAATTCTTTCAAAAATCAAAATGTAAGGCGATTGTAGGGGGTAGGAAGTCCACAGAGCAGGATTTCTAATCCAGCAGACTGGGTAAAGGAAGAGAGAGTCCTTGGCTTTTATATGTTGTCTTCAATTTATGATTCAAAATAGAATTCATTAGTCTAGATGTAAGGGTTAAGAATGGATAGACTATGCTTTAGGAATTCCTAACATAGAAATCTTTTTTTTTTTCTTTTTTCCCCAAGATTTATTTGTTTGTTTGTTTGTTTATTTGTTTGTTTGTTTGTTTGCTTACACAAGCACTGGGTACAGTCAGAAGCGCGGGAGGGTGAGAGAATTCACCCGAGCTTTTCAGGCTTTTATTGGGATTTACCAGATCCATGGCAGGCAGGGGTGCTGGAGGGCCAGGAGGCTGGCAGGCCTCACAACCCCCAGCAAGTCTTCACTCTTTCTGGTCTGTCTGGCATTCTCTGGTGGTCTCTCTGCTTCTCTTGGTTCTCGTGATTCTCTCTCTCTCTGCTTCTCTTCTTCTGCTGGCGTTCCTGCGACACTGCCCTTAAAAGCCCAGTCTTAGCCCAGGTGAATCCCATCTACATATGCCCACACCCTTCTCCAAGTGCCCACCATCAGGCATGCATTCAGGACTGCAGGGTTCCATCATCTAATGCATCAGGGCAAAAAAGCCTGATACTTTCACCTTACCCTACGGCAATAATTATGCAATTAACAAATATTACATAGCAGAACAGCACCTCTGGATAACAGAAGAAAAAGGGAGAGTTTTTATGCAAGTTCTCTCAAATCTGCTACTTGCCACCTTTCAAAGTTCACCCTAGTGAAACCTCACATTTGACAGTAACATAATTTAACCATTCAAGTTTCTGAGGAATCTAAGCCTTATGACTTAGTACAGATTTAAATTTGAGTTCTAAAGCAGAGATTAATTCTGCTTAATTAATTAATTCTGCTTCCATAGGGAAATGGAAGCAGGTGGCAAGACATTGGATGAGAAAGATATGTTTTTAAATATAATATTTAAATCATTAAAGAGTAACCTATATATAGAAAAGTGCACACATCAAAATGAACTATCACAAAGTACTCACTATTACTAGAGAGACTAGTCCTCGCTCCTGAGAGCATCTCATTACATTACCTAACAAGTTCTGCCTACCCTCAGTTTCACTTACCTCACCAGAAATCAATTTCCATAGAGTCTAATGATTCTGATTATGAGCTTACATGTTCTATTTCATGCTTGGCTACTATTCAATTCTATTTATATAAAATTCATCCATATTTCACGTGGCCATAGCTAATTCATGTTACTGTATTATATTCAATAACAATGTATGTCACAACTTATACAAAATACTGTTTTCATATTTTTGTTGATTTTAGTAATAATGCTGCTAAGAACATTAAGCACATGTTTTTGGTGTAAATGTGTTTATATATTTCTGTTGGCTACAAATCCAAGTGTGTAACAGCTAGTCATGATAAGTCTGTGTTTCCATTCCATGTGCATTGATTAGCACTCCCTTTGTCTGTTTTTGCAAAAACTGGGTAATGCCAATTTATTCACTTCAGTCATTTTGGTAGATGATTGTTATATGGTAGCTTTAATTTACATTTTTCTGAGGACCAGTGATATTTAGCACCTTTTCATATATTTATTGGTATTTGAGTTACCCTAATTTTTGTGAGGTGCCCATTCAAGACCAGCCTATATGTATCAGTTGCCTTCTTTACTGAATCTGCCCAACTAAATCTTTGAGCATGTTGGGAACTGATTTAGATGAAGAGTTATGCTTGGCCAAGCCAGGTTTGAGATATTAATTAGATACTCAGTTGTGCTGATCAAGAAGACAGTTCTCAATGTATGCATTTGTAGTTCATGAAAGAAATATGGAGATAAACATTTGGAAGCCTTTAGACAATGGATAGATTTAAAGTCATGTAACTAAATAATACCAACCAGAGTAAGTTAACCCTAGGGTAATTTAACCATTAAAATTATAGCAAAGGAGAAAATTCCTAAAATAATTTAACCCTTTAAATTTTGGCAAAGGAGAAAATGTCAGAAGAAAGACTAAAATGATGGAAAACATAACTTATATAAATTTTACACTTGATCCTGAGATGGGGAAAATATTTAGGATGCAGGAAAGAAATGATTGTTGAAGACATATTGTGTAAACTCTAGAGGACAAAATCAAGTATAACATAGAAATTGATAGAGGGATAATTTATCACAATGAGGCAATTACATTCAATGGCTAGCAGAGCTTCACATAAGTCTATTTTCTTAGGTATTGCTAACTAAAACATCTTAGCTCATTCTGATTTTGATACTGTTTCTTTCTGTGCTAGTGGAGTCCATTACATGTAACAACAGGAAATGCCAGTCTCATACTATTTAGTGTACTAAGCACATTAAACTTCAATAAAAATTCTTTGAAATGACTCTTACATTGTAGATGTGGATATTGCACTGAGAGACTTTCACAGCACCACTTATTTACCACTTGAAGAGTTATGATTCTGAAGCTTTTTTTCTTTTCCTACAATGACCATAATATTTAACATGCAGTGCTGGATATTTTTGAGACTGAAAGGCCAAGTGTAATAGTTGAACTGGGATAACAGGTATAAACCAAGACTTCCTAGTATATAAG
Source organism: Talpa europaea (assembly GCF_964194135.1). NCBI lineage: Eukaryota > Metazoa > Chordata > Mammalia > Eulipotyphla > Talpidae > Talpa > Talpa europaea. The sequence continues at coordinate 103,988,210 of NC_140071.1, read as the reverse complement.
GTATGAACTCCTTATGTTTTCCTCCAATTTCAAATACCATTTAAAATTCAATTCAGAGCATTCTATTCAACTTCAATTCTCCTACAAAAGTTTAAAGGACCAATAACATTAAGTTAACAATAAGGAGGTCAACAAGGTTGAAAAGTTATAATAAAGACAGTAAAACTTAAATATGCCTAAAGGATGATTTTATTGAAATGACTGGTTAGAAAAAATAATAACAAGCACAATTTCCAAAACTATTTTTTCACGCATTTTTGATATGCTTATATTATTTCCAACTCAAAAATGAACTTCTGTGTTATTAGCTGAACTAAAATTTAAAAAGTGTAGAGTTTTTGTGTCAAATTCGAATTAAGGTAAACACCATATAATACATAAAATAAAGAAAGAAATGAAGTTTCCTTTTTTCCATGTAGATTCTTTAGAAATTATTAGTTTTGATAATATGATACAAATATTGAAAAGAAGCACATTTCCAGTTGCAGTCAATTCTGTGGAATAGAGAACAAGTATAGTATTAGTTATACTATATAACTATTCATCTCACCCCATTATTAATTTTGGTGTGACTAATTCATAAGATAAATATTATTACACATGTGCCATATTGTGCCCTCTCTTGGAGGAATAATATAAAGGTTTTTCTAGAAGCAAATATCAGTTCACTTTAATTGTTTTAGTGAAATATCTAACCTATATGATCACAAAAGATTTCTATGGGGCCTCCCCTGGTGGCGCAGCCATTGAGCACTGGGCTGTGAAGATGCCTGCAGCCTCAGCAGTGCCGATTTGATCCCTGGCCGCCAAGCGAGGGCCCCACGTGGTGTGACAGACCTCTTCTGTCGCGCCCACTGCTTCTCTCAGCAGTGTATTTCATCTGTCTGCCTGTTCTGTTCCCTGCTCTGGCCCTGGTGAATCCTCTCACCCTCCCGCGCTTCTGACTATACCCGGTGCTTGTATAAATAAACAAACAAACAAACAAACAAACAAACAAATAAATAAATCTTGGGAAAAAAAGAAAAAAAAAAGATTTCTATGTTAGGAATTCCCAAAGCATAGTCTACCCATTCTTAACCCTTACATCTAGACTAATGAATTCTATTTTGAATCATAAATTAAAGACAACATATAAAATTTTAAATGAGATTAAAAACAACTGAATTTTATACAGCCTAAGTATAGGGTAAATGGTTTACAGGCTTTTCTGCCCTCCCACCATTAGGATTGCCCTGCCTGATGGGGCACCTGCAGTTGTTACGTTGTTGTAAGCTGTCTTGTTTACTTCTGTGAGCCATGGGAGGACTATTGAGGTAGTCACCGAGAGCAGCAGAAGCAGGAGAGAGGCAGGAGAGAAGAGAGAGAGAAGCTAGAGAAGACCAGAGTGAAGACTTACTGGGGGCTTGGAGACCTCCCAGCCACCCCCCCTCAACTCCCCTGCCTGCCATGTACCTGTTTGCCACGCTACATGCAAAGCTCAATAAAAGCCTGAGAAACCCACCGATGGCTCCAGGACTCTCCTTTACCCATCTGTTGGATCAGAAAACCTGCCCTGTGCCTATCCTGCCACTACACTAAGTTAGAAATGAGAATGCAATGCAAGTTGAATTTTTAAAAAGCTCAAACATATTTACGTAAAAGAAGAAATAGTTTTCCTTAAAATGATGGTATAGGCACTAGAAAGCAAGCCAATAAAACTTGTCAACACATAAATAAAATTTTAAATTGCTGGAAATACAAAATACATAATAGTCTACCATTAAGAATAAATTGATAATAAATAACTTGGCATATTGGCATATTGCCACTGCTTTGGGCTTATCCAGGAGAATTAAATAGAAAAATATATTAATGTAAAATTTAAATTTATTATATTATAAATATTAACTTTAATATAAAAAATGATCATTCTATATACTGACTCTTAAAGCTTACCAAAAGTGAGAAGAGGGTGTGAACTGTGAAATCCTCTTAGACCTTAAAAATTAGAATAAATAAAAATACAATTTACCTTTTAGCAAAAATATTTCCCTAAGAATTTAATATGTAATAAAGTAGACATCTCAATCTTTTGCCCATATATGTGAGATATATATATATATATATATCTCAAAAGCCAGATATAAAATGACACATATATATATAACATATGTCTCTTACATATATATCTTATATATGTGTGTGTGTGTGTATATATATATATATATATATATAACATACATATATCTCAAAAGCCAGATATAAAATAAAGCATATTGGAAAATAAAATAAATGTGCACAGGGAAAATTTTTAAAACATAGAAAATGATTTGTTAAGGCCAAACCCAGTAAGATTATATCAAGTTTTATCTGGCTTTAGTAAGCCTTGATCCTCTTCTAAATTCTGAAGAAACCAATTAAATCCAAATCACTGAAATCATTCTTTTCCAATACTGAGTTTCCTTTACATAGAAAATCAAAACAATTCTCTCAGAATCTCTATGATGAGGCCAAGACACTGGTATTTGGAAAACAATTAGTTCTGTGGATTATTCTTCTGTGTAGCTAGTGTTCAGAATAACTAAAACTATCTGCATTTTGGAACCACTCTTTGTTCATTTATTTTTACATTCTAGCACCCTCACTTATCTGACATCAGGTACACATCATGAGTGAAACAGCCAGGTGACTACTGCGGGCTTACCATCAAGAAGCTGTAAGCGGGGGCGAGTGGCAGAGGCATAGAGTAGAACTGGTGGGTCTGATCAAGCAGAGGTTGCTGGTTCAGGTGAAGGGCTTGCAGGGACATGTATCTCTGGGGGGCGGGTGTCACTTGCTGGGGAATAGCCTGGACTTTGGACTGAAAAAAGGGTGGCAGGGGCTGAGAAGGAATCCTGGGAGTCTGAGAAAAAATCTGAGAAAGAGCCTGGGGCATCTGGGGTATCTGGGGCATCTGGGGTATCTGGGGCATCTGGGGTATCTGGGGCATCTGGGGTATTTGGGGCACTTGGGGCACTTGGGGCACTTGGGGCACCCAGGACTGGGGCAGAGAAAGACGCATGAAAAGTTGCAGGTTTTCGAGGTCAGTGAAGTTCATGGTCTGACTATCAGAAAAGGGCGTGATTGGAGATTTAAGGAAGGGCATCATTTTGTGCTTAGGAAAGATGGTCTCCTTGCTTTTGGGGTCTTGCACTATTTCAGGTGAAACAAAAGGCGACATCACAGGCTGAGCAGAAAGCCGGACGTTTTGTGGAAAGAGGGTGAAAGGGATGGGCTCAGCAAAAGGATAAACGAAAGGGAGTGACTGGAAAAATGGGTGGATTTTATCCTGGCTTTCATCCTGGAAAGAGAGAAAAAGAAGCTTTGAGTCTGTGGGTTAGCTGTAATTGTTATTCACGGTGCATTATACTCCTCTTCTTTTAACAATCATAAATGAGTAAAAAGAGACAAAGAAAATCTTTCACTTATTTTTTCACTTATCTGTAGCTACTATGATACTTGCTATAGAGTGACCTAAAGAACTGGTAGGAGTTCGGATGTGTCTTGTTAGGGATGGCATTTTTTTTTTTCTTTAAAGGTAGGTGACATTAAAGCACAGCTTTAATAAAAATATGTAAGCACAGCTTATACATGAAACAATTAAAGTATAGAGAAACAGGTTATGCAACTAATAAATGATCAGATTAGGATTTGTGCCATATTGCCATCCTATGCTCTTTCATCAGCTTATTCATCCTGAGAAAAAGGTGAATGTATTCCCAACCTGAAAATGTGTCCACTGATGTGTTTTTACTGAGAGCAACTAGTTATACTATTAGTAAAGCGAGTAAATCTATAGTGGTTATTGCATATTTATTCTGTAATCTAGAAGCTGACTGTGTTTAAAACATGGATTTATCTCTTAAAAATATACTGACACTATCAAACTTTAATTTCTTATACTAAGATTTATAATTACTGAAAAAGTAATAGAAATATTTACATATTATATCTCATAAAAACTTTATAGGAATTAATTACCTCTTTTTGCTGCTGTTCCTGATGTTTAGATTTCTCAAGTTTTTGCTAAAAACATATCACATATAAAGAAATGTTATTATTTGCAAAAATTGAACAGAAAATTTTAAAAATATGTCCATTTAAAAAGGCTTTACCTTGTTGATGTGTGTGATAGATTCCTTCAGAAAAATGAAAATAAAATCAGGTTCAGTTTTAATGAATGATTCTTATTAAAATAAAATAATGACACTTCGTAGATTAATACAGATACCTTGTTTAATAACATTAAAAACAGAATAATTGCTGAAACTTCGATGTTACACTATCCTGGATAAACGTGTTAGTAGAAAAGAAAAGAAATGAAGCCAAGAAAGAAAAGAAAATTAGCACAGTACAAAAAGGGATATTCATCAGAAGGTAATTTCCTTCTAGCACCATGTTCCCTCTACTACCCCATCTGTTTCTAAAAAAAAAAAAAGAATCATTGAAAATATTTAATAACAACAATTCTATCAATCATTCTTAGTTCACCTATTATGTGTAAGCTTCAAATGAATGTAAGAAAGAAATATCAATAACTCCCCTACAAATGTTACATAAATGTCAAAACAGTGGCATATCACTGTATAAAAAACAAGAAGAAAACTGGACTCTAACGTTCATTAAAAATTTTTAGTGAGTTAACTAAGATAATGCTAGAGTACTGAATTCTCCAGACATTTATTCTATTTTTAAGAAAATACAATGGAAATTTATATTAGAATGTGACACATTTGGTTTAATAGTGCTAATGTAATATGAAAAGATAGACCAGCATTTTACTGTCCCTAAACTGGTAAGTGGCCTGTGAATGAATATTGCCTTACCTCACTGCTAGAAACACTTTCTGCAGTCTGTAAAGAGGAAAAAAAAAAAAAAAAAGAAAATCCACTATAAGCTGAGTCTTCTATTAGATCATCAAAGAAGTTACTATTTTATGATTTTATGGCTGGAAAAATTTCTCTGAATAAAAATAGCTTACCTCACTGAATACACTGACGTCTTCCTTCTGCAGAGAAAAAATAAGACCAATTTACTTTCCATAGCTAGCTCTATTAACATTTTTCCTACTTAATTTTTACCTTCTTTATACAGCTATTAATTTCAAACTTTGAGAAATCAAAATGTTTTAGTTCTTAATACTATATCATTTAATTCATGTGGCATGTACAGAAACAAATCTAACAAAACACACAACAAAAACAACACTCAAACTGACAACAAAACAAGGTAGCTGAGTGAGAAGAGCAGGTAGAAAAGGTCAGTTTGATAATGGTGAATGCTGACAGGGTTGGTGATTTTTTTCTGCACTTACCTCCCTTGCTAGGGCAAGAGCCACCAGGCAAGCAAGAATGAGGACCTTCATGACTATCAAGTCCTATAAGTGGGGAAATGAGGATATGGATCAATGTAATATATTTTCTTATTTAGGTGTGATTACTTTCCTTTAAAAGTTACCAAATACAATGCACAAATAAAATGCTTTCATTTTTGCAAAAAAAAAAAAACTAATAACAGAAGTTTTAACATATGACCAAGGTGAAAATCTACTCTAGCCCAGTACTTTTACTTATTAAATTCATACTTTATTTTTATTGCCAACTATTCCAATTTTTTTCAGCCAACATCTCTACCCTACTTCACTTTTTCATCTCATTCACAGTAGTAGATATTTTTCTTAGGACAGAGAATAGTTATAAATGTTTACAGACAATTTATTAATTGATTCATCTATTTAAGGAATATATACTTTACACCTTTCAGTGCCAAATATTGTTAGGTGCTGGGATTACAGAGGTGAAGAAAATAGTGAGGCCTCAGCTTTGATGGAGCTTCAGTTCTATTTGCAAGAGACCAATCAAAGAAAATGTATACCAAGAAGATTATGTTTTAATTTTTATTTCCTTCACTAAATTAAACAGTTTCCATGAATATCTGGCTTACTCAGGTCTCCTTAATTCCAATAAAACAGATTTTCTTTTTAGCATTTCCTTTATTTGCTCCACTTTTTCAGATGTTTTCTTAGACTCTGTTTCTTTATACCCACTACACAACCTTTATCCCCACATACCCAATGAAGTCTCTTCTCCTTTTACCACTTAACTTCAGAGATCATAAACTATGCTTCCTCATTATGATATAATGAGGGCTCAGATTCTCTTGCCCCATCTGCACTGCAGGATACTTTTTGTAACATACCTTAAAACATTAACACTTTTAACCAACAAGCATTAAATTCTTGTTTTGTTGTATTTCTATAATTTCTTGTAGAAAAGGATGTTTGTGTCACCAATATTCCTTGACACTATGTTCAGCACTAGACTTTTAAACTAAATTTATGAACTAAAGCGATATCATGGAAAATATCTCTAGTAACCTGCAAAAAAATCCTTTCCAATATTTGAAGGTTGAGAATATTCTCTGTTAGGGAAAACATTCTTCTATATTTTTTGCATGGCTGCTATATCATTCTTTATTAACTTTGCTAAGACCTCCATAGTTTCCAAATAAATTTTTGTCATTTCTGCACTCAAAAAAAGAATATCATACTCTATTATAAATCATTAGAAGGAAGGAAGCAATCACTGCATTTTCTATGTATTATTATTAGCACTTTTATCTAACAATTTTAAACCAAAATTTCTTTACTGACTAATATACTTTAAACTACTTTTTCTTTCAAATCACATCTTGCTTTTGCTTACAAATCATCTTTGTACCATCTAGAATTTTCTTACAAAGTAAAACATTCCTTTTTAAACTAATTCTGTATTTTGAATTTGTATTTTAATACTATTTTGAAATATTATAAACTTGGAAGTTGGATACTTTAAACAAGTTTGATCATTATAAGCATATATAAAGTACCTCATGAAGTACTTGTTAATTAAACTTTCCCAATAATAATTCATATTGTCATAAATTAAAGATATTTGCTTTTATGGCTGTGGTATGTTTAATCAAGCTGAAATACCTATAATTCAAGAAACAGAATTTTTAATAAACCTTATCACTTTCTAGCCTTATGCTAAAAATAAATAATCACCATTACCACATTTCTTAGACTCATAATATTCATGTGGTCCAGTATTATTTTTACAAAATCTTAAAAACACTTGTATTTCCAACATTATCTTAAGTTCCCTGTTTCAAAGAATATACTTTGAGCTATTTCATTCTTCCTAAATCTCAACTAAATTTGAAATAAAAGTGAAAAGTGGATACATTTAATTTCATGCTTACAATTCTTACCTTTTTTTCAAATTGAAGGACAAGAAATAAAGGAGTTGCTGAGTGGATAAGGATTTGCCTGCTTTTGTGGCCATTTATATACTCCATTTAATGGTATGCTAATTTTGTGGTTTGAAATAAATTCAATTGTGAGTTTCAATTCCAAGAAGTCCATATGATTAGAAAGTTATTTCTGCTTATAATTCATCCCCAGAAATTCTGGGGAGCATTTTAACAAGGGAATAATTCACAAATTGATAAATACATCCAGGAAATTCAATTGTCCAATAACTGCAGACAACGACTGGAGGATAGTGACACTCTGGCCAAGTTCCCAAATTATTGTAGGCATAATTAATTCTCTAGAGTGTTTTGTGAGTCCTCAAGATCTTAATTGTGGGGGATTCTATATGGAACCAGAGATAGAAGTGGCTTCACAAAGATGGCAATTTCATGCTTATCTGAGAAGTTAATGTTTTATGTTGCAATGGAGAAAATGACAAAATAAAACCACTATAATATCATGTAAGTTAAAACTGCTTAGCTACAAGGGCCACTTGATTTGGGAACTATAAATTATTTACTTCAAACAGTATTTTTTTATATAAGAAAAAATTTCCTCTGGAATGGAAAAACTTGAGAGGAATTTGGATGGCTATTATAGGCAAAATCCTTCATAATTCTGTTATAAAAATTTTGGAAAATATCATGGAGACTTATTTACCTGAGAAGTATTGATTGCCATTTTTATTCTGGCATAATTATTATTATTATTAAAATTATAACAGCTAATTTTTCACTTAACACTATTTTTATGGCAGACACTTCACACTTTACACATTGTCGTCCCTAATGTACACAAAACCATCACAAAGTAACTTTCCTTCTTATGTTCTAATTACAGAAATTGAGACAGAAAGGTTAAGAACTTTCTCAAAATCATTGTTTTCTAATAGGAAAGATACCATGTACTCCAAGTCAGACTACATGTTTTTGTTTCATCATATGTAGTGCCCATGTTTTAACTACCGATATTTTATAATAAACTTATCAATGTAATATTTCTATATAAATACACAGAATTTGACTAAGACTGGATTGAAAGAATAGGACCCTGGGGCTGAGAGTGGGAGGGGCATCTGATCATTATGGAGCTGCTATATTACTGATAGTTGGACATTAAAAAGAAAGAGTAGGATTTTTGAGAAATGATTAAATGAGAATAAAGTAATTTAGCTAAAAGAAATGCAGTAGCTTTAAGTGCAAAATTCAAGTTTGATAGGTTCTGTATTTTGGAATACATAGAGGGTATAGAGTATAAATTACTATTACAGGGTTTTGTTTTGTTTAAAGATTTATTTATTTATTTATTTACACAAGCACTGGGTACAGTCAGAAGCACAAGAGGGTGAGAGAATTCACCAGAGCCAGAGCCAGAGCAGGGAGCAGAACAGGCAGATAGACGAAGTACACTGCTGAGAGGAGCAGCGGGCGGCAGGAGAGAACTGTGTGCCATGTGGGACCCTTGCACAGCGGCCGGGGATCAAACCGGCACTGCAGAGGCAGCGGGCAACTTCGCAGACCAGCACTCAACCGCTGCGCCACCAGGGAGGCCCTATTACAGGGGTTTGATGGAGTTAGATCTTGGATGCCTTTGAATATCCGATGTATAATATAACATAATTCACTAGACAGAGGGTAAAATATTATATATTTGAGAGAAAAAAATAATTGTGAAATTTCTTGGATGACTATGACAATAACTCAGATGATTTAGTAAAGATTACTGTATTGTGTTACTATAGTAGGTTTTAGACAGATATTATGACCTTATATAAGGAGATGGTGCAGGGCATTTTGGAAAGTGGAAAAACATTAAAATATGAAAAATATAATAAATAAGGGAAATGAATGGATAGAGTACATCTAGGTTATGAAAAGTTAACCCGGTAATAAACCGAGATTTTAAAAATCCAAGCTAAAATTAGAAAGGGGATATTGAGTTCAGTCTTTTACATTGTAAGTTTAAGGTGTCCAGAGCTATTGAGAATTAAATGTGTAGATCAAGAGAAAAGTCATAGGAACAACTTTGTAAAAATATTTTTTCAGATAAAGGAATAAATGAATTTTCCCAGGGAAAGAGTGGCGAGTGAAATAAATTAGTCTAAGAATAGAACCCAAGACTACCCTAATATTAAGGGGATGGTACAGCAAGAGGAAATAGGAAAATTACAAAGTGTCAAAGAGTGGAGCATAGAGGGCCAGGAAACCAGGTGGAGCAATACGTAGGAGAAACAAGTGCAAGCAAGAGTGAAATGCTAACTAAATGTGGAGGAATATGGAAACAGATAACAGATTTTTGGACACAAGGAGTCATTAATCCTATTACCACTGAGGTAAGTAACTGGTGAGAAGTTAAAAGCAATGCTATTCTTCTCAGAAAAATTTAGAAGAGAGGGTAAAAAGACATATAAGATTGACTAATTAGCTGCTTATGTTTGACACTACTCATCTGACTTTACTTATTCAAGAAACAATGTTTGTTTCTTCTCTTCACTGATGGTGATACATGGCATTCAGTGCTTAAATGCAAATAGATATCATTTTAAAGTAAGCTTGTACAGTGTTGTCATAATTATTTTTCTTCATATTTTACCTTGCATACATATCATGCTAGATGTAAGGAGGAGGGGAGCACTCCTGATTTTCATATGTGGCTTCTATTGCTTAGAAAACCCAAGTCAATATCTACCATACATTTCAATTTTTCTGCAAGTATTCATTTTAAGACTTTGTTCACATTGAGCCAGAGGGAAGTCATGAAGAAATAATGAAATGACCCCAATGACATAGGTACAGTTAGAAAAGACCTTGGCTGCCCAGTGTGCTTTTTATGTGTTACTTCTCAGTTGCCAAGGTGAGAGCAAAAAGGGAAAAGGAAATGTTGATTTCTACGAAAAGGAACAAAGACTCAAGGATATCCAACACATTCAACATTTCCTTTTTACTTTCTCAGCCATATGCTTTATGTATTGTGTAATACCTGCAGCATATCCTTGTGACTCTCACCAATTTCATATTTTCATTAATCACTATAGTTTGTAGAGTCAATTAGGTCAGAAAAGTAGACAAATGCTTTAGCAAGGAAATCACTAACAATATACTGGAGAAAGAGGCTTGTTAAAGGAAAAATTGAAAAGCCAGCAATTTAAGATAGTACCAGCTGCCACTAGTCAGGTAATCACCAGGACACAATGTGCAAAGAGCTGAGTACCTGTGTGCTCTCCAAACTTTCCAATTTATAACTTAAGAGTTGCCATTATGATGAGGCAAAATCAGAATTTCATTTACTGAAATTTTTTAAGACAACCCTTATTAAGGAGCAATATATAATCAGCAATATATAATATGTTGTAGAACTATTTATCGTAAACACAATTTGTTCAAAAGCCCTATTTTGGATGGCATATCTGAACTATGCACTCAGGAGATTCAGGTAAAGAATGATATTCATTATTTATGGATGTTTATTTCAATTGAATGACTAACAACATTTTAGGTTTGCAATGTTGGAAGGATACCATTTCTGGTTTGTATTCAGCTCTTGTTCTATCAATGGAAGAGTTTATCAACAGAAGATTATAAAGTAAAAATAATATGGTACATGTTAGTTTCTGAGCCCATAATCTTTTTCACCTCCCCTTCCCCCTCCTCACCCAAACAATGACTAAGGTTTTCTAGGTGGAATGTGGTATTAAAATCTTATAAAGATAATTTAAAAAAAGAATAAAAAAGAATAAAGGTAATAAAGCTAAGTAAATACTACTCTCCAGAAAGAAAGAAGGATACAACAGTAGAATAAAAAACTTGTTCTGAAAAGAAGAACTAGAAGAGAATATAGATACTATCCCATAATGTTTTCAAGATATTTTGAGAAAAAGAAACTGCAGACCTGAGAATTTGTACAATTTTTTCAGGATGCTTCAGCTATTTAGAAAACTATTTTAGAGAACTAAAAAAATCATTTTCGGGCCTTCCTGATGGTGCAAGTGGTTGAGCACGGCACTGTGAAGCTGTCCGCTGCCTCTGCAGCAGGAGTTCAATCCCCGGCAGGGAGTTACCCAAATGATGCAGCAGACCTCTCCTGACTTGCCCACTGCTCCCCTCAGCAGTGTACTTCAGTCTATCTGCCTGTTCTGTTCCCCACTCTGTCTCTGGTGAATCCTCTCACCCCCTGCACCTCTGGCCTAGACCCCAGCTCTTGTACCCATAAATAAAATAAATCCTATAAAAAATAAGTATTTAACATATGTCTAGAGATATATGCATGCCCTCATTGAATGAATACAGGACTCCCTATTGAGAGAAATTAAGACAGTAAATGCTTATGAAAGTTATTATAAGAACTGCATTTCCCATTATACCACATAAACCGGCATATGGCCAAACATATTTACTGTTGGCAAATAGTAATCAATGCATATGGGGAATATATTTTCATATTATTAAAATTTTTATAGATCCAAAATGATACATGAGATATTTATTCAAGATATTGTAGATTAGAAGACACTTAGTAAAACTTATCCTAACCCCACATTATAGTATATGGCAACTAATATATGCCAAAAGTGAGCCACACATACAGAAAATCACATTATACATTATAACATCCTTATTTTTGGTTATCATGTTCTAAATCAGCCTGTATGGAAATACTTCTTGGAATTTATGGTGTAAAAATTTAATGGAAAAATAATTTTGAATCATCATGACTTCTCAGAATTCAAATTCCTTTTAGGTAGTTTTAAACCACAGAATCACGCTATTATGGAGGAACAGGTTTAAATAGTGCTCTGGTAACCTTGCTCCCATCTCATTCTGTCTGGACTTCTTGTCTTCCTTATAGGAAACAAGGTAATGTTTTCATTTGTCTTTTTTATTATTCTATATGCCTTGTAATATTACAAAATTAATAACATTGTTCTCAAAATATTTTTAAAGAAATTAATGTCAGGTACCGTAAATTACATTGAGAAGTTGTTTCACAACTTACATAAGCTACTGATTTATTTCCTTTTCAGCGCTTCTGCATACTATTAATATATAGACACTAGAAACTATCATAATGTTCTACCTTGTGATGAAGTACCAAAGTCTTATTTTAAGGGCAAGGTTATTGAAATGATTTTTTTTAAATATAGGGTATTTCATATTTTATGTGTATCCTCCTAGGTCACTTTCTTCATCTGGTAATCAGATAGACATACCTAACGTAATTGTTCTGCAAGAGAATATATAACATATCTAGCAAGATGTTCGGCATATAAAAAAATGCAACTGTTTCTCTATTTCTCATTTATCAACATCTTAAAAGCTTTCTTTTACTCTGCTAAATTTCTTTAACTCTGATAAAATTTGTTCATATTCCAATTTCTTTTTATTTTCAAGGCCCAAGTAAATTTGAGGTAAACGCTACTTATAATAAAACGATTTCAGAATTAAAAAGGCAATGTTTCTAATCTTAGTTTCAAACACTGTCATTATGAAATGCTTTTAAACTGAACAGCATATGCATAATTCTATAAAAGCAAACAAATGTCTGAAATATTTAGTAGCAATGAGAAATTACTAACAAAATCAGGCAATGTATATATTAAGACTGATAATAATGCCTTTATCTGCCCTTTCTCCAGATATGCCACAGATATAGATCACCAGCAAATTTAGTATTGTTTGGGTAAAATAAAATCTTGACCCTTAAAAATAATCTATTTATTGTTCACATATCTAGAGAGTAAAACACTGTCCTACATAAAAATGCACTATAATAGCTTTGTAATTACTTTTCACTCTTCATTTAACCACAGGAAAAGTTGAGTTGATATGTGATCAGAGAACCTTGTGAACTGATTATAGTCACAGTACTAAAGATAGAACTGGAAGAAAGTCTTAGAAATCAAGTCTCCTTGGTCAAATCTCTCTTTTGCAAGATATGTGAAATAAGGTGCAGTGATATTCAGTAACGTAGTCAAGCTTCAGCCTCAAGTCTCAGGTGGAATTGACACAGGCAAAACTCTACACCTAACACAGTATTATTTCCATCTGTAGCTTCTTCTTAGGAGAGCAGAATGCATGTTTTGGCTCAGTTTAAAAATTAGTTCCTCTTGTATTTTGTACTTCTGATAGCCATTCTTTAAGAGTTGAAGAGTTCAAATAATATGGCCTAAAGAGATTATGCTTGTTTTATCAACACTGTGTCTTAATGTAATGGAATAGTATCTGGCAAGTGGTAGCAAATACTCATTGAATGAGCGAATAAATTAGTCAACTATATATAGAGTCATTTATTCTACTAACTTGCTATGTCCAAAAGGAAGATCTGCAGTTTAGAAACCAAAATTTTGCATTATGTTGTTAATAAAATGCCTCCTTTTAAAGAACTTACCATATTTATTTCCAACTGTTTCTCAAATGAATCTCCTATTATCAGTCTTACTTCCTTTCCCCAATTATTTGGAACAAAGATAAATTGATACATAATGTGTGATTTTAAGGTGTCAGGCTATTATTGATTTGTTACATATCTATTCTACAGGACTCAATAAACATGAAGTTCTTCATTTTTACCTGCCTTCTGGCTGTTGCTTTTGCAAAGCAGGTGGTGAGTATCATAAGATGTTTAGATCTACTTTCATTTAAATATAAGAAGAGTGACTATTTTAAGCAGATTATAGCAGAGGTCGACAACTAGGAATAGAGAATAGAGAATGTGTGTGCTTTAAAACCTATAATGAAAACTGAATTAACCTGCCTTAGATAAGATATCAAGGTGGACAAAGTTTTTCTATTAAGTATCTTCCATGTTGGAGGGTTGGAAGATTTTAGTTACAGGTTAAAAAGCAAACACTTCCTTCCATATCAGTTTGAATTTGCCAGGGAATTATTTTCACTCCCCTGGCATGTATCACTGAAAGTGCAGAAAAAACACAGATAAAACACAGATTCCAAAGCCTACTCTCAAGTGACAGAATTTCACCATTCTTGTTTATAGTAGTTCAGAATCTATGACATTTAGACAGGAAGCAAACATTCTATGTTGAAGAAGGATAACTTTGAAAATTACTTACCAAATAACCTAATACAAAAGAATTACTCTCAAAACATCATATTCTTGTAGTCATAATGTAAAAAGAATACTAATATCATAATATGATAAGAATAGAACTAAATGTTTTTTTGTGAGGTGTTTTGAAAACACACAGATAATCTATATACTTCCTGGAAATAACTCACAGTTTTGTTTTTTTACTGAGGTAGTTTACAACAATATTTAATGTTGTATTATAATAATGTACTTATTTTAGGGGTGATAGGTTCAAACCCCTATGAATGTACATTTTCACACCATGCCTGCCCTTGCAGCCTGCACCATCACTGCCTTTCCCATCTTCATCCCTGCAAGGAGCCCAGATCCTTGGGGCTAATCAGATTTCTTTGCTTCCTCTGTTTCTGTATCTTACACACAAATCTTGAATTTTTTTTCTTAAATAGCAATTCAAGAGCAAAGCTCTTTATGGCCATGAATATTGTAATGCATTTCAGTAAATGTTCTCTCTCTTTTCTTCTTTAGGAGGACATTTGTTCCACCAACTCCTGTGAGGTATAAAATTTCACTTCTATAGTACAATGTGAAGTAAAAATACTGTGGTGCTTTAAGCCCAAGTGAAAGTAACCTGCTTGGAAAATATATTCTAAGAAAACAAATTTTAAAACCAATATTATTAAGGAATGAGACCAAAATTTTATCCTATTCTCTTAATTCTTTGAAAAATACAATTGAAGAAAATATATTTTTGCAAGGATCAACTATTGATTCCCACATTTTATAAGGTTTGGAGAACTTGTCATTTAGTGTTTTGCATTTTTAAAAGCACAAAACATTTTCTTTTTTTTATACTTATTAAGTTTTTCTTAGAATTGACTCTTAGACTTCAATCAATTTTTTTCAGAAACAATATATATTTACTATGAAAACCATGTTAGTTGGCTTAGGTATATATTTTTTTGCTAATATACATTAAAAAATTGATTACAAAATGAAAAAAGCTTTATCTATGCATTGTCTAAATTAATCTTGGTTATTTATTCACCTGACAAACATTTACTGAACAAGCACTATGTCTCAGACACTATATTAGTCTCCAGGGATGCAATAATACATGCAACAGTTTCTGAAGAAACAATAAATATAATAAACATGTCAATAACTACCATGGTGCTTGTATATTATCACCAAATTGGGAATTCAAATTATAATTATATAAAACACACAGAGTAAAAATAAATTCTTCCTAATTCTTCTCTTTATGGAAGAGAAATTTTTCCTTCATACTTAGGAGAAAATATTTTATAAACAATGCTATGGAGATAATAGCTCTAGTTCTTTTTCTTCTCTCCTTAAGGAAACCACAAAGAGCATAAAAGAAATGGTGAGAAAGTTTTATTTATTTTAACATTTTTGATTCATATTATCAATGTGTAATATAGTGCATAGTGTAATGTAATATAATATTAATGGCATATAGGAACACATGCAAATTTCCTTTTAATAATTTCTTCTTTTAACAATTTAACAAAAAGACATTTATACATTTCTTTAAAAAGACAAATTTCCCTGTCCACTTTGAATTATCTTGAAATACTTTCATTTAATAAGATCATTTTTATTTTCTCAACTTGTTTTCCAAAAATGATTTATAAGTGACAGGAAAATTAGTTGTATTGTTATTATTTCAATCCTTTTCATTTACCATACTAGTGATCACGTAGGTAATGGGATATATTACTAACATTCAAAGAATTGTGCTAAGGAGCTTATCTGGTCACCCAATTTAATTATGTTTATTATTATTTTTCAAGGAATATTCTAGCAGTTCATCTAGTGAGGTAAGATTTTCTTTAAGATAAAATCCAAGCTTATTAGGAAATAGCAGATTTCTAGCAAAACAAAATGTGTGTTAATTTTTTGTAATATCACAAATACAATAAGCAATGAAGAAATCATTTATTCAAAATTAATATTTGGGGGGAGGGGATATTGAACTAGGAGTATCTAATGCTTCACCTGCACACAATGTATTTTTTTTTTCCTCTGAGTTTTATTTTACACAAATTTTTTTCAGTCGAAGAAAAATATCTTTAAAATATTTCAGTTTGCCCAGTGTTGGGACTAGAGTAAAATGAGTGAGGCACTTGCCTTTCAATTTAAATTTAAGGGGCTGCCAAAAAAGACTCAATATGAACATAAATTATATTACTATGCAAAATTTTAAAAAATCACAATTAGTGCAAAAATCCATAAGGAGTTAAGTATTAAAATGTTAAGTGAAACAGGGCTCAATGTCTCTGAGTTATTTCTTTTGCCTCAGGCTCCATTAAGTCTTGACATGTCACTGATTTGTTGACTAAATTCAATATATTTTGAAAGAATATTTTTCAAACTTTTTTTTGTTTTAATATAAGGAATTCAAACTCTACAGAGTTAGAATCTGGAAAGTCAAAGTGTTTAAAAAACTAGTATTTTTGACAGAACTATCTGATTCCAGAGGAAAGTATATTTGAAATCAAATCAGTTCAAATCAAGAGTCTACCGCTTGCTTTTGACTTCATTTTATCCTGAAAAACCTCTCAGCATTCTTAGATTAGCAATTATCAAAATGTCAGCCCTCAACTATCAGCATCAGCAATACCAGCCATTCTGATGCACTTTGAAATTTGAGAACCTTTTGTCTCAAAGGGGTGAATAAGGAAATAGGTGTGTAGTCACTAGTATAAAAACACCTGGTGCAGTAGAAATATCCAAGCAGTAAGCACGATGGGGAAAGGTATCTGGAAAGGTAAAAGCACAGCTGTGGGGCAAGCTTCCTGGCCTAAGGCACAACTTGCAGTCTTTCTACATGGTGTCTAGGAATCATACTTTACTCTTTCTCTAAGCTGCAACTCTGTCTCAATGGCCACTTATAAATAAGAATTTATAAGTGCAAAATGTATATAGGATTTAGTTTGTCACACATCCCATCAGACCTTCTTTGTAATTTTTTTTATACTGCCTACTCTTTGAAGGCAATCGGTATTGTATGAATAATATAGAATTCATGGAAACTTTGAAATGTATTTTCAGTCACTAGTTATTACTTTGACACAGAGTGAATGATGAGTCATCTGATGAGGTACATATTAACTTACTGAATTCTTAATAATTTTTTTCTTAATATAATTTTTCCATAGTAATGACTTGGACCCTAAATATTCAATTGTCCATACTATTCTAGTACAACTCTAGATCATGCAAGTTAATTCTTCTTTTCCTTCCCTAAGGAATCTGCTACTATCACCACAGAGGTAAGTAATTTTATTCAAACAAAATTAAATCAATATCACTTAACAGTGATTTTTTTGTCCATATTTTTTAATTTTTTTAAATTTATTTATGCATACATGAACCAGGGTGTAGGCCAGAGGTGTGGGAAGGGTGAGGGGATTCACCAGAGACGGAGTGGGGAGCAGAACAGGCAGATCTACTGAAATACACTGCTGAGGGGAGCAGGGGGCAAGGCAAGAGAGGTCTGCAACAACATATGTGGGTTAGTTCCCTGGCTAACCCATGGAACTCATATGGCAGTGGTGGGTGATAACTGAGAATTTAACCCCTGCACCACCAGGAAGGCCCCTTTTGGTCCATATTTTTATAGTATTTTTGTTTTCTTAACAGAAAGTTAGCCTTACTGTGTAAGAAAAGTACTGCCTAAAAAACTGGTGAATTTCTCATAAAATAATGAATTTAAATAAATTATCATATTAAGACTATTTCTTCTCTCAAATGTTCACATAACTCATTCAATCTCTACAAAATATTTACTGCCAATTTATAGTATTTTTTGTTAATTTCTAGCTTGTCAAATATTGTCAAATTGGAGGATTTATATTTTAAGCAAACTGAGAATTCAGCAATTATCAAATTTATTTTATTGAAAATTTATTTTACGTTTAGATAACATGCCACTGTAGTTGAGGTATCACAGTAGTGTCCACTCCACTTCTTTTTGACAATGGCATCAGAGACACATATTTTAAGAGTAATGTTCCCTAAGTCATTCATAGGAGGTCATGTAACCTATCCTGTATGGATTAGAAAAGTTGGCTGTGTGTACAGGACAGAGCACATTCTTTGGAGTCAGTCCTTGAATTCCAACCACAACTTCACAAATTGTTATGGAATCTCTCCTCAATACAGTTTCATCAAGCAAGAATAAAGAGAGCTCTATTAACCCTGCAGAATTATATTAGGTGACATATGCATAACATATGTTGAAAAATACTTGGAATATAGTAGAGTGCATCTAAAAACAATGGCAATTATTATAAACTTATCTCAACATAAAGCAGACATCCCTTTTAAAGTTTTTATAACAAAAACAGCCTCTCTTTGAACATTTAAAGATGGGATTCTCTAAATAAAAACTCTTTCTAGTAAATTCTAATTGCTATATAATAGTCACTCTTATACTTTGTCAAAATGCTTCCAGGGACATTCTCCTTTTGTGCCACTTTTAAACATAACTGTGGGTTCATCCAATAATTACTCCCATATAATTCTGAAGAACTGACATTCTACACATCCATTTGTTTTCAATCTCTGTGAAACAAAAATTGTCCAGAGGAAAGACGCCATTGTAGTTTCACACTTAATCTCTAAAAAAAATCTTTAGAGTCAGATCAAAGGGACTGGAATTTATTAAAATACTTATTGATATATACATATATACACATACATACACCACACATGTAGTATGTAAGTCATATACATATCATATACAGGATATATGCATATATCCTACTTACCATGTAGGATTGTATGTGTTAAATTATATACAACAGCTTGCATTGTGTCTGATCATAGACATAAAGCAATCTATCAGGATCATAGATTTGAGTGCCCAACACCAAGAGAATTAAAGCTCAGTTATACCTGATTCCAAAGACTAGAATTTTTCTTGTAAACATAAAAGTGAGACACTTACTTTATAGTTCAAAATACATCACTTTTACTTCTTCCTTAATTAAACATACTGTTGTGGTTTTTTTGTTCACATAGACATTGCTCTGAAGGCCTTAATTGGATAATTTATTTATAAATTACACATATTTATAAATAATCTATAGTTTTCCACATTTATATGTAATATTTACTATAAATGTAGACACAGTTAAATAAATTTTATGTGTCTAAACTATTCCTTTGTTCGGTAAATTTGCCATTAATAACTTGACTACTTAAATAAAGTTCTGAGTCATTTGGTTGTGCTAAGATCTGCTTTGACCCATGAAGAAGATTCAACATTGTAGTAAATATAGATAATTTTCTTTTTCTCTAGGAGAAAATCAACCAATTTTATCAGCAGTTGAACTTCCTCCAATTTCTCCAGGCTCTTTATCAAAACCAGATTGCTATGAGCCAGTGGGATCAAATTAAGACAAGTGTCTACCCCTTCATTACCTCTCTGGTGAGTGCTACTCATTTGTCATTGTATAGTTTTGTTTTGTATTTTGTTTTTTGGTGAGGGATGGGTTCAGGCTGAAAATATGCAAAATAACTAGACAAATTGCTCTTACAAATTTTAACTTTCTTAGAAAGTAGAACAATCAGGAATAAAATCTTGTAGTCCACAAATTAAATCACAAACAATGTAGTCCAAATACAGTAACAAATAACAATAACAACAATAGTGACAAGTAATTTCATTGAAATTTATGGAAAAGTCCTACTTGTTTGCTCGTGTATCATTTTGTTTAGTTCCTCAAACAAGTCTACTTCATAAGGAAGTATAATGCACTATCTTTGTGTGTGTGGGGGGGAGCACAACAAAGAAATGGGGGGGTTTTGCTCATTTATTTATAATTTTTTATTAAGGAAACTGGTTTACAATATGGCATATGATTTAGAATATATAGGTTTCCCTCTCTTCAGTCGCATATTACCAAACCACACCCACTAGCAAGGCACCCATAGTCTTCCATCGTATTCTGTGGTGCCCTGTCCTCCCTTTCCTCTCCTTCACCCCACCCTCAATCCAATAGTTTCAATCTCACAGTCGGAGTTGTAGAGTTTGTTTTTGGGTTGGTGTTATCTGACAGTTTTGTTTCTCTATGTTCTATATATAGGTGAAACCATCTGAGTTTTTTTTCTCCTTCTCACTTATTTTAGCCAAACTCCCTCCATTGCTATCCATGTTGTTGCTAATGGCAAGATTTTATCTTTTTTTTTTTTTATACCTGAGCAGTATCCCATTGTATATATACTACATCTAAATTCAGTGACCTGTCCTTGGGTACTCAGGTTGCTTCCATAACTTCACTGCTGCAATGAATTCCTATTTTTAGGCATGCACATATTCCTTCAAATTAGTGGGTTTTTTGTATTGTTCAGGCAGGTACCTAGGATAGAACTGCCAGATCATATGCTAGAGGTATTTTTAATATTTTTGAGAAACCTCTACACTGTTTTCCATAGGAGTGGGCCAGTCTACATTCTCACCACTCATATACAAGCTTCCCTTTTCTCCATATCCTTGCCAACACTTGTTTCTGGTCTTTTTGATACGAGCTATTCTCTTGAGTGTGAGATGGCCTTTCATTGTACTTTGATTTATATTTCCCTGATAAGTGATTAGTAGTTTTTTCATGTATTTTATTGTCTATTTCTATTATCTTCATTAAATAAGCAGATAGTAATGTAAGAAAATGCAAAGATGTGAAGTAATTTGCCCAAATTCCAAGAACTATTTTCCATTTTGCCTCATAAAATAGACTTATTTTGAGGAATATTTTTATATGAGAGATAAATAAGAAAAGTTATGTTTTGATCAGTTCAGAAAATTAAAACTTTTATTTTTTATATTCACACAGAACAAAGAAAAACTCTCTACCAGGGAGGTAAGGCAGTTTACTTACCAAGGATTTTACAATACTCGGGTAGCTAGCAGGATTCTATATATTGTATGAGAAAGTCTATATTCTGTTTTTTCAGAGCAATAAATCTAGATCTATAGAATATGGGGGAGTCAGAACTCCTTATTTCAAAGAAAACTTTTTTTTTTTTTTTACACTGAGTTAATTTTATTATTTTTTTTTTATAAATTTTATTGTTATATTCCCCATACAATTGCAGCCCCCCATTCTGACCCCAATCCCTCCCCTCCCGCCCCCGCCCCCCTAAAAGTGTCTCTGGTTCATAGTTTTTTGTTGATTTTGATTTTCACTTTCTTATAGTTATTCATTTTCCTGGTCCCTTATTTAAGTTTTCTAGATTCCTGCTATGAGTGAGACCATCCGGTATTTTTCTTTTTCTTTTTGGCTTATTTCGCTGAGCATGATCCCTTCCAGCGCCATCCATGTTGCAGCAAATTGCATGTGTTTATCTTTTTTGAATGCTGAGTAATATTCCATGGTATATATGTACCACATCTTCTTGATCCAGTCATCTATTTTTGGGCATTTGGGTTGTTTCCAAAGCTTAGCTATTGTAAACAGTGCTGCTATAAACATAGGGGTGCAGGTGTTCTTTGCAATTGATGTTTCTGTGTCCTTTGGGTAAATACCTAGGACTGGAATTGCTGGGTCATATGGAAGCTCTATGTTTAGTAGGTCCAGAAATCTCCACACAGCTTTCCACAGTGGTTGGACCAGTTTGCACTCCCACCAACAGTGCAGAAGAGTTCCTTTTTCTCCACACCCTCGCCAACATTTGTTGTTGCTAGTTTTTTTAAAATGTGCCATTCTCACTGGTGTGAGATGGTATCTCATGGTAGTTTTGATTTGCATTTCCCTGATGACAAGTGATGTTGAACATTTTTTCATATGCCTGTTGGCCATTTGCATTTCCTCTTCAGAGAAGTTTCTTTTAAGCTCTTCTGCCCATTTTTTGACTGGATTATTTTCTTTGTTGTTGTTGAGACTCATCAGCTCTTTGCAGATTTTTGTGATCAGTCCTTTATCATTAGTGTTGGGTGCAAAAATGTTCTCCCAGTTGGTGGGGTTTCTCTTTGTTTTTGTTATTGTCTCTTTTGCTGTGCAAAAGCTCTTTAATTTGATATAGTCCCAGCTGTTTATCTTTGCCTTCACTATCACTGCTTTGGGTGATGTGTCTGTAAAGATGTCTTTGATGTGCAAATCACGTAGTGTTTCGCCTATATTTCCTTCTATATATTTTATGGTTTCAGGTCTTATGTCTAGTTCTTTAATCCATTTTGAGTTGATTTTTGTGTATGGTGTGAGGTGGTGGTCAAGCTTCATTCTTTTGCATGTAGCGACCCAGTTTTCCCAGCACCATTTATTGAACAAACTTTCTTTGCTCCAATGCATAGTCTTTGCTCCTTTGTCAAAGATTAGTTGACCATAAACCTGTGGGTTTATTTCTGGATTTTCTATTCGATTCCATTGGTCTGTATGTCTGTTCTTGTTCCAATACCATGCGGTTTTGATGATTATGGCTTTGTAGTATAGTTTGAAGTCTGGGAGTCTGATGCCTCCATTCCCTTCTTTTTTTTTCAGGAGAGCTTTGGCTATTCGGGGTTTTTTGTGATTCCATATGAATTTCATCAATAATTGTTCTATTTCTTTGAAGAATGACATTGAAATTTTGATTGGAATAGCATTGAATCTGTATATTGCTTTTGGAAGGATGGCCATTTTAATAATGTTTATTCTTCCAATCCATGAGCAGGGGATGTCTCTCCATTTCTTTGTGTCTTCTTCTATTTCTTTTAACAGTGTTTTATAGTTTTCTTTGTATAGGTCCTTTACCTCTTTTGTTAGATTTATTCCCAAATATTTGATTTTTTTTGTTTCAATAACAAAAGGGATGGTCTTTTTGATTTCTTCTTCTTCAGATTTATTGTTTGTGTATAGGAAGGCTACTGACTTTTGCGTGTTGATTTTGTATCCTGCCACTTTACTGAACTGATTGATGAGTTGAATTAGCTTTTCTGTGGAGTTTTTGGGGTTCTCTATGTATAATATCATATCGTCTGCAAATAGTGATAGTTTGACTTCTTCTTTTCCTATTTGGATTCCTTGGATGTCTTTCTCTTGTCTTATTGCCCTGGCTAGGACTTCCAGTATTATATTGAAAAGCAATGGTGAGAGTGGACATCCTTGTCTTGTTCCAGATCTTAATGGAATTGCTTTCAGCTTTTCACCATTGAGAATGATACTGGCTGTTGGCTTGTCATAGATGGCCTTTATGATGTTGAGGTATGTTCCTTGTATCCCAAGAATTTCAAGGGCTTTTATCATGAATGGGTGTTGCACTTTGTCGAAAGCTTTCTCAGCATCTATTGATATTATCATATGGTTTTTATATTTCTTTTTGTTGATGTGTTGGATAACGTTGATTGATTTTCGGATGTTAAACCATCCTTGTGCCCCTGGAATGAATCCTACTTGGTCGTGGTGAATTATCTTATGGATACATTGTTGGATTCTGATAGCTAAAATTTTATTGAGGATTTTTGCATCAGTGTTCATTAGGGAGATTGGCCTGTAGTTTTCCTTTTTTGTGTTGTCCTTGTTCGGTTTTGGTATTAGTGTAATGTTGGCTTCATAGAACGTGTTTGGTATTGTCCCTTCCTTCTCAATTTTTTGGAAGAGTTTGTGAAGGATAGGCACTAATTCGTCTCTGAATGTTTGGTAGAATTCATTTGTAAATCCATCAGGTCCTGGGCTTTTGTTTTTGGGGAGGTTTTTGATTACCATTTCAATTTCGCTAATTGTAATTGGTCTGTTTAGGTGTTCTATTTCTTCTTTATCTAGCTTTGGGTGATTGTAGAGTTGTAGGAATTTGTCCATCTCCTCTAGATTGTTAAACTTGTTTCCATATAACTGTTCATAGTAGTTACTGATTATTCTTTTGATTTCTGCTGTGTCCGTTGTGATTTCTCCTCTTTCATTGATGATCCTGTTTAATTGTGCTTTCTCCCTTTTTTCCTTTGTGAGCCTGGCTAGGGGTTTGTCTATTTTATTGATTTTTTCAAAGAACCAGCTCTTGGTTTCATTGATCTTTTGGATTGTTTTTTTAGTTTCAATTTCATTTATTTCTGCTTTGGTTTTTATTATTTCTTTTCTTCTACTGGTTTTGGGGTTTTTTTGTTGTTCTTTTTCTAGATCTTTGAGCTTCGAGATTAGGTTGTTTCTTTGCGTTCTTTCTTGTTTCTTGATGTGAGCTTCTATTGCTATATATTTTCCTCTTATTACTGCTTTTGCTGCATCCCATACATTTAGGATATTGGTGTCCTCCTTGTCGTTCAATTCAAAAAATTTTTTAATTTCTTCTTTGATCTCCTCATTAGTCCAATGGTCTTCCAGTAGTGTGGTTTTTAATCTCCATGAGGTAGGAAAGTTCCTTGCCTTCTTTTTATGGTTTATTTCTAGTTTGATGCCTTCATGGTCAGAAAAGATGGTTGATATGATTTCAGTCTTGGTGTATCTGTTGATGTTTGTCTTGTGCCCCAGTATGTGATCGATCCTGGAGAATGATCCGTGTGCGCTTGAGAAAAATGTGTACTCCATTTTTTTGGGGTTTAGTGTTCTATAGATGTCTGTTAAGCCCAATTGCTCTAGGTCTTTATTTAGAGCTTTGGTTTCTTTACTTATTTTTTGTCTGGTTGATCTATCCATTGTTGATAGTGGTGTGTTGAAGTCTCCCACTACGTATGTGTTTTCTCTGATGTCTGTTTTCAGAGAGGACAACAGTTGTCTGATATATTTTGGTGCTCCTTCGTTTGGTGAGTATATGTTAATGAGTGTTATTTCTTCTTGAAGTATTGTCCCCTTGATCATAATGTAGTGACCATTGGGGTCTCTTTTTATCTTTTTGAGTTTGAAATCTGTTTTATCTGATATGAGTATAGCTGTTCCTGCTTTCTTTTTTGGTCCATTTGCTTGTAGGATTGTTTTCCATCCTTTAACTTTGAGCCTATTTTTATCTTTTGTAGCTAAATGTGTTTCCTGGAGACAGCAAAAGGTTGGGTTTTGTTTCTTAATCCAGGCTGCAACTCTGTGTCTTTTTATTGAAGAGTTTAGTCCATTTACATTTAGAGTTAATATTGATATGTTAACATCTGTATTTGCCATTGTGTTTGTCTTTCCTTTGATTTTATTTATTGATTCTTTTAATAACTTTTTTTTTTTTTTGGCCTTCTTTCATTGTTATTCGTCGCTCTGAGGTTCTGGCTTTAGGACTGCTTGTAGTATTTTTTGGAGTGGGGGTTTAGTTGCAATGAAATTCCGGAGTTTCTGTTTGTCTGGGAAGGTCCATATTCTTTCTTCAAAGAGGAAGGAGAGCTTTGCGGGATAGAGTATTCTTGGTTGGCATCTGTTTTCTTGGAGTCTGTTGACTATGTCCCTCCACTCTCTCCTTGCCCGTAGTGTTTCTTCAGAGAAGTCTGATGTCAGCCTGATTGGTTTTCCTTTGAATGTTATCTGTTTCTTCCCTCTTGCCAGCTTCATTATTTTTTCCTTGTCCTGGATTCTTGGGAGCTTTACTATTATGTGTCTTGCTGTATTTTTCCTTTCGTCGTGGAAGTTTGGTGTTCTTCTTGCTTCTTGTATATCAATTTTCAGCTCCTTCTTCACATTTGGGAAGTTCTCTTCAATTATCTCTTTGAATATTTTCTCTGTTCCTACATCTCTCGCCTCTCCTTCTGGTATTCCTATAACTCTTATATTTCCTTTCCTCATGGAGTCAGATAGTTCCCGAAGTCTTTCTTCGTTCTTTTTCCTTCGTACTTCTCTTTCCTTTTCTGTTTTGGTTCTTTTTATTTCTGTGTCTTCAAGATTACTTATTCGTTCTTCCATTTCATCTATTCTGCTTTCATTGCTTTTCCCAGAATTCTTTAGTTCTTCCATTAATTCTTTGATCTCCTGCATTTCTTTTACTTCCCTCTTTAGGGACTCAATTTCTTTCTTCTGACCATTGTTTTCCCTCTCTAGGGACTCAATTGCATTCTTCTGATCGTTGATTATTTTTCCCTTATCATTGTTTTCCTTTATGACTTCTGTCAGTTTTTTAATCACGGCAATTTTAAATTCTCTTTCTGGAAGGCTCAGAAATTCTTCCAAGTTATTGTCGTTGCAATCTGGGGGCTGGCTTTCTTTCTGTGGTGTGCTTTTTCTCTGGAGAGTTGCTAGATTGCGTGTGGTTCTTCTCCTCCCTACTGTCTGTTTTCTAATTTGCCGTATGCATTGGGACACTGTGTAGTTGGGACTTGCCGGCATCTTGGGTGGGCTTCTCTGTTCCCCTCTGGTTCTTCCAGGAGTCATCTGTCAGTTTCAAGCAGCCTTTACTGGAGAAAGGTCCCTGTTCTAAAATGCCGATGTGGGGACACACTCCCCTGTGCGCCTGGTCTGCCCCGGCGTTGGGTTCCTGCTCCCCTCTGGGCTTGGACTGCAGGCCAGAGGGGGTCTGGCGTGGGCGAACTTCCCCCGCTCACCTCTGGCTCCTGAGGAAGCCTTCTGCAGGTAGTCTTTACTGAAGAAATGTCCCTGTTCTAAAATGGTGATGTGGGACACACTCCCTGCGCTTCTGGTCTCAGGCACACTCTTCTGCGCGCCTGGTCTGCCCCGGCTGTGGGTGCTCGCTCTCCCTGTGGGCTCAGACTACTTGTTCAGAAGGGGCCCGGTGTGGGCTAACTCCCCAGCTGGCCACTAGCTCCTTCAGTAGCCTGTGCTGGGGTCAAGTCGCTAGGTGGCACCAGAGATCTCTCCTAGAGCCCTTGGGGAGCTGATTTTCCACCCCGTGGGACAGGGAGCAGAGCGGGGATGGTAGGGTACACCTCAACGGCTTTGGGGTGCTGTGTCTGCCTTGTGCCCCACCGTCGTGGGGAACCCACGCCCCTAATTTCGTGCCCCGGGTCTCAGTTCCAAAGCCCTCAGTTCCAGGATGCGGGCTGTAGCCCAGATCAGTGGCGCGGGAATGGCGCCTTTTGAATCCCGCTCCCCTGCCTGGGCGCCTTGTTCCTGCTCACTCAGGGAGGGCCTCCGCCCGGGTCTCAGTTCCAAAGCCCTCAGTTCCAGGACGCGGGCTGTAGCCCAGATCAGTGGCGCGGGAATGGCGCCTTTTGAATCCCGCTCCCCTGCCTGGGCGCCTTGTTCCTGCTCACTCAGGGAGGGCCTCAGCCGTCTCCCCGCAAGCCTAGGTTGCAGGCGCGGGGACCTGGGCAGCTGCGATCCGGTCAGGCTCCGCGCTGCTTTCCGCGCGCAAGCTTACCGGGCGGCCGGGGCTGTGTGCTGGTGCTGGTCTCCTCCTGGTGGGCGGGGCTCTCTTTAATGCGCCTGGAGCTCACCTCCGCGGTGGATCCTGCAGGGTTCGCCTCAGCTCCAGTTCACGGGGTGTGGTGGCTGAAATAGTTCCTTTCCACTCACAGTCCCGCTTGCTGCATCCGTTTTTCTTGTTGGCCGTTTTGGTTTGTTGTTTCCCTCGTCTCTGCCGGTCGGAGAGTGCCGCCTCTGTGGGCGGGGGAGGGGAGCAGGGTTCTGCGCTTCCCTCCCTTCTCGTCCTCTTTTATGGCAACTTTCTTCTTCCGGCAGTTTGCTGGAGTCGTCCGTTTATCTTCCGTGTCCCAGTTCTCACTGGGACCTGCCGCTTTTCCTCCCTATTAACTTTTTTTAATGGGAGATCTTACTCGCAGCGTCTCCTCGCCGCCATGTTGCTCCGCCCCTCTCCAAAGAAAACTTTTGAGATGGTGGAACAATAATGTACTAATACTGCAAGGATACGAAAATTATATTTGTTAGTAGACTCCACAAATTTTGTTAAATATATCCTTTTAAAAAATTCATTATTTAATATTGTTATATCTCAAACCTGGTATGACTCTTACATTTTGAAAACAAGGGGAGAGGAATCCTCTATATCATTCTGGAAATAGGGACGCTAGCTCATTCAGGTTTATACAAAACATTGTGTGTTGTCCAGAGCTTCCTGGTGGCCTAAGGGTTAATTAAGTCTCAGCAGTATCAACACTACAGCCTGAGTTAGATCTCTGACCAGGGAACTAACCTACATATGGCACTGCAGACGTTTCCTGTCTTACCCACTGCTCCCCTTAGCAGTGTATTTCAGTAAATTCACCTGTTCTGCTCCCCACTCTGACTCTGGTGAATCCTTTCACTACCCCCTGCCGGGACCTCTGGCCTACACCCCAGTTCTCCTTCATAAAAAAATGAAACAAAACAAAACAAAAAAACAACAATATTGTCCAAGGTCTTCCTGCATATCACAGTTGACAAAAGATATTTCATGTCACAGAATAACCTAGTTTTATTCTTGCTTATCCATCTCTGAGACAAAATAAAAGTACAAAAAAAGAAAAGTAATAATTTCAATGTTATAAATAAGATTAAAGTTTATCATTTCTATTTTTTTAAGGAATCTAACATCTTCTCTCAGGAAGTAAGTCAAAACCACTTACATTAAATAAATTTAAGAAATTAGTTTTTTATGTCTAGTTTTGTTATGGCTATATAATAAATATTTTTTAATAAATGTAAGCTCAAAAAATGGTTATGCATTCAGGTAAGATAAAATTTATTTATTAGTTCATTGATGATATATATCATTCATCAATCAATCATTTAAGCAATGAATGAATGGAGAAAGCACTATACCATTTACATAATTCTACATCTAGTAAATATGACAATGATGAAAAGAATAAATTAAATTTCAGTTTTCTTTATAACAATGGGATTTTCCATACATATTCAAGAGGAAGTTATATATAACCAATACAATAAGAAAATTATATGTCTAATTCATTTTTCTATTTCTTTAAGAAAAAGTCCCAAAAAGCTGATGACATGGTAAGGCATTGCTTCTATATGAACTTATATTTAATTCATATTTTCAAAATCTAACAATAACATATTAATGTTATATTTATACATACAGATACCCTATCTGAAATGTCCTCCTTTTAATAAAGTAATATTTTAAAGTACTTAAAAATAACACTATCTTTTAACTTTTGTTTCAAGCTTTTTCTTTAAAAAAAAACAAAGAAAAAAAAAAGAACAAAACATCCACAATCATCCTTTATCCTTCCTCTATGCTTGCTCTCATTCCCTACCCTCTGCACATCTGGTAATCTCATTTCAGTTTTAAATGTCCAGTAGTTTCTTTTTATTTTGTTTAGTCCATTTGTCTGTTTAATTTCTTTATGTTATATATATCAGTGAAACCATCCAATAGTTGTCTTTTTTTCTTTCTTACTATTTAGTTTCACATGGTCCACTGGAGTTCTTTCCATTTTGCTTAAATGGCAAAATTTTGTCTTCCCTTATAGTAAAGTAGTATGCAACTGTGTATATAGACCACATCTTCTATTCCCAGTTATCTATCAGTGGACGCTTAGGTTGCTTCCATATCTTAGCTTTTATAAATAACGCTTCAATAACATTTTGGTACATATTCCATTCTTTTATATGATGATAGATTGCTAGATCAAATGGTAGTACCATTTTTAGCTTTTTTGAGATAGATCCATACCACTTTCCAAAATGACTACACCAGTTTACATTTCAACCAATGTTATATAAGGGTTCCTCTTTCTCCACATTCTCCTCACTAACACTTGTTAACAGTCTTTTTGGTGTAGGCATTCTCAGAAATATGAAATGATACCTCACTGTGGTTCATATTGTCTCTCATTCAGTAGGCTTTTGGTCGGCTGAAATATATATATATATATATATATATATATATATATATATATATATATATATAGCTTTGCAAAAGTGTTTTAAATTCATGTTTTCCCAATAGTTATTTTTACTTTCATTTCCTTTGGCATTGGGGTACAGTCTCCAAAGACATGTCTAACATTGATGTTAGGAAACATGTCACTTACATTTTCCTCTATGTATTTTACATTAAGATATTACATCCAGGTCTTTAATCCTCTTATAATTTATTTTTAATTCTATTTGATGTACTTGTAAACGGGGTTGTTTTATTATTTTCTGACCCATTATTTTCATATAGCAATGCAACCGATTTTTGTGTAACATATCTCTTTACTATATTTATTTATTATTTATTGTTTCCAGTAGTTCTTTTGGTGGGGTCTTTAAAGTTATCTATATATTAGCATATTGTTTGCAAATAATGATAATTTTATTTCTTTTTCAATGTGGATTCCTTTTATTTCTTGCTGTTGTCCATTTTTTTGGGTTGTCACTCATTATTCCAATTAAACCCCCCACTTAAGCAAGACACTTTCCTGAAACATATTTTTATATAGGTTCTATTACTTCTCTCACTTTTAAAAATTCAGATTTTTACTATTTTTTTTGAATTGGAAATGTGATGGCAATCTTCTTTTTCATGTGTCATACTAAAGCCTTGCTTGTAGAATGAGAAAGATCTTTAATTTCATAAACATTATGCATAAAACCACAGACTTGTTTATTGAGAAATACTCTGTTTTCCTCTGTTATTTTAAGGAAAATAGGTATTGCTTTTTTTTTAACAGCCACATCAAAATATCCAATGGAAACAAAGAAACATATGCAGATTCAAAATGATTTTAAAGGTCTGATATGAACTACCTGCATAGTCAAGACTAGCTGTTCTTCCCCAAGCTTTTTGATGATTCATAGCTGAAGTCTCATTCACTTGAAATATGTTTTTAGTTAACCACAGCCAACTCAGAATCTCGTTTATAGCCTTGACTATAGCTTCACCCTGAATCTCATATTGTTGATGGGGTTGGCACTGAACCATCATAGGTACAAGGACACTTACTATAGGAGAAAAGCCAAGTGAGTGAGCACTATTGGAAAGGATTCTGGAAGAAGGTGAATCATGGATTGTAGCTCAGTCTTGGGGCCTGAGGCACAGTTCCTCCTCAGTGCCTTAGAAAGGATGCTTTACCTTTCCTCTGAATCTCAAACTGTGAGGACCTC
Source organism: Talpa europaea (assembly GCF_964194135.1). Lineage (NCBI taxonomy): Eukaryota > Metazoa > Chordata > Mammalia > Eulipotyphla > Talpidae > Talpa > Talpa europaea. The sequence continues at coordinate 103,956,938 of NC_140071.1, read as the reverse complement.
TGAGTTTAAAAAAAAAAACTGGATAAGGAAAAAGACTAATTATAATAAAGTAAAAATCAAAATCAACAAGCAACTATAAACCAGAGACACACTACAGGGTGGGGAGGAGGGAGTAGGATCAAAACAAGGAGGGGGTGGGAATTGTATGGGGACTATAACCAAGATGAAAATGCATACATTGTGCAAAAATGAAAAATGATATTAAATATATAAAATAAAAATAATAATAATAAATTATATATTATAAAAAAAGCAAAAGATTGAGGGAAAAAAACTAAAAACATGTCATTCCTATAAAGGTTTCTCTCTCTCTCTCTCTCTCTCTCTCTCTCTCTCCCCAACCCCTTCCATCCTGCCTTGCTCCCTCTCTCTCCCCTCCATGGCAAATTTTATATGATATGAACAATGTAAATAAATACAAAATTTGCAACAGTATATATTCCTATCAGGTACCAGTAGGCTGACACAGTGAATGCTCTGATACTGAGTATTTAAATTTGTTATAATAATCTGTAAAGTAACTCTTTGTTTCTTTACAACAGTGATTAGACCCTGATTATTAAAATAATTATTTTAATACCTGAATTACTAAAATAATTATTTTCTTAGTAATTATTAGATATAGATTGCCTCTATAATGATGGACACAAAACTACTGGTGGGCTATCCAACAAAAGTTAATTTTTGTTTTTTTCCCCTAAGGAATCAACTGAAGTATTCACTGACGTAAGTAATTTTCATTCATACAAAATTAATTATTATCCCATAATATTTTATTTTATATTTACCAAGTTTACTTTTGTTTACAGAAAACTGAAGTGACTGAAGAACAAAAGAATAACCTTGAAATTCTGGTAACTTTTTCATATATACCCTTAATATCTCACAACCAGATTTTAATTGGTTACTACTAAACTGCAATCCTCTCGACAAGAAAACTGTTTAATAAATTTTAATTTGTACAAAAGTCTTCCTTGTACTTAGTTAAAACTTTACAAAAACATTCTTTCATTGTACCAATTATATCATTGCCATGTATATACCCAATAATAATCCCCTGGTTATCCCCAAAACCCATTGGTTTTTCATTTTGTAAAAGCACAAAATTACCCTGAAAGTAAATGCAACTGTGTTTATTTCCACTTTTAATCCCTAAAATCATATGACCAGATTCATGAAGATAGTTGTTTAAAATAAGAACACAGAGGAGGGGAATGATTATGCAATATGCTCTTTTTATATTTCTTCAATTATTCTACAAGGTAACAGGTATTAACAATTGACTCAGTGGCACAGATACTATTAAATTAAACTACACATTTTATATGACTAAGAACCAGAGTTTTTCCTATCAGAAGTGGAAAAGAAACTACAATCAATTTATCAATTTAGACACTTTATCAATTTAGAAATGATCTTGTATTCTTAGCATACCATTTTTGTTGTTGTTTGGTTGTTTTGTTTTGCTTTTACTTAAGGCTTTTGACCTTGGGGTCTAAATTAACTGAAGAATTTTCTCAGTTTTATAATTTATTCTATCATTGTAAACTTACCTTTGGTTAGATGTCTTTGGTATCGTTTAGAATTTATCCAATAAAGTTTTAGTTGATTTGGTCATTTCCAGGTGTGAATTAACACATAGGATATTGTAATAATTACCTGTAATTTTTTTCCAGAATAAAATCAAGCAATATTATGAGAAGTTCATCTTGCCTACATATTTCAAGACTGTTAGCCAGTATCAGGCCCCTGTGAACCCATGGAATCACATTAAGCCAAATCCTTACCAATTTGTTCCTACTATGGTGAGCATTCCCTTTATTTATTTATTTATTTATTTATTTATTTATAAAGATTCATCTATTTATGCATACAAGAGCTGGGGCACAGGCCAGAGGTGTGCGGGGTGAGAGAGAGGATTCACCAGAGACAGAGTGGGGAACAGAACAGGCAGATCTACCGAAGTACACTGCTGAGGAGAGCAGTGGGCAAGTCAGGAGAGGTCTGCTGCACCGTATAGGTTGCGCCCTGGCTGGCTGGGAATCGAACTCGTGCTGCAGTGGCTGTGGACTGCTTCATAGGTTGCATCTTAACCCTTGTGCCACTAGGGAGGGCCCCCCTTTTTATTTTTGATTTAAAAAATTACAGCTGTCTTTTGTGGTTAAAAATAGACTGAAATAATGTAGAAAAAATATTGTAACAAATTGTCCAATATAAGTTGACATAGAATTAAATAAAAATGTTTGGCTAGAAATTAAATCAGTGCAAATATAGTTACAACAAACCAAATAATTGTAATGATTAATTTCATTTACAATGGTTTTAAATTTCTTCAGTGTTTCCTTATAACATTAAGTTAATTCCTATAGACATTCTTAGACATAGATCAGGATAGAGAATATCACTTCCATTTCACAAAAGTATCTGTAGGTCAGTTTTCTATTTAATACTTCTCCTTAATTTCATTAAAATACTGTCTCAGAAAAGTTTTTTTAATGAGGAATAAGTGAGAGAGCAAGAAACTGAACCTAGAGAACTGAAAATTTAACATAAATATGGGATGAGGGATCAGAAGTCCAGACATAAAAAAGCTTTTGATGTGGGGGAATATTCTTCATTTCTCAGGATATTTTAAAAATATGATTTAGTTTTTTAGACATACATGTAACATTTAAAGATATCTTTCCCATTATTAGAGAAAATGAGAATTTAGCTATTTGCGGTTTGAAATATAAGAGGCCTAAAGAATGTTCCAATTGTTAATATTCATTTTGTTTGCTATTGCAAACACTGAGTTAAAATATATCATTTCTCTTCCAAAGAACTACTTTTAAGATTCTTGCATGACCTCCCTTCTTTGACTTTATTTGGTAAGTACCTTTAGAGCTAGAATTTAAGCAGTAATTTAAGTGGGATTTTTATGTGAAGAGTGAAACCTTAATGTTGTTAAGTAGTGTAGCTTCAACTTTAAATCACATTTTGGTTTGTGAAATATTTTAAATTTTGTTTAAACCTTTTGATTCATAAATATATTTGTATAATTCTGCATGCATGAATGCTTTATACATATTTTAGAAATAAATTATAATCAATTTTTTCTATAGCTATTGATACAATTTGGCCAGAAGCAATGGCTCTGGGTGGAAATTGTCACGAGCATATTGTTCACAGAGATGCTTACCTGTCACATCTGAGTTGAATCGAGATAGTCACTCTGCATGTTGGTTTGGGGGAAGATATGTGATTTCAGAGGGCTTCATACACAAGTCATTTTTAAACAAATTCATTGTAGCATTTTCTGTGGAGAAAAAAAATTACTACTTTTCTACTTTTTCATTTATTTTTTAATCATTTTTTTAAGATTTCTTTTATTTACTTATGCATACAAGAACTGGGGTGTAGGCCAGAGGTGTGTGGGGTGAGAGGATTCACCAGAGACACAGTGGGGAGCAGAACAGGCAGATCTACTGAAATACACTGCTGAGGGGAGCAACAGGCAAGACAAAAGAGGTCTGCTATGCCATGTGGGTTAGCTCCCCTGCTGGGGATGGAACTCATGCTGCAGTGGCTAGCAGTGGCTGGTAGTAGCTGGCGATAGCTTGATAGCTCTGAGACTTTAGCCCCTGCGTCACCAGGGAGGCCCTAAACTAATATGATTAGTCGAATTATTATTGGTTTACACTGCTGTCTCCATAATAGAAGAGTACAATTTGTCCCTTTAGGCATTGTTACCATAGTTGTGCCCATCACCAAAGAACCCATAGTCCACCACCATAGACCCTTGTGTCCCCCCTTCTTTGTTCTCATACCTCCCTTCCTCGTTCCCTTCCCTTCTGGTTGGCCCATTCCAGCGGTAGGTTTCAAGAATTAGTTTTCAAACTAACTCTTTGTTTGAGACCCTTTATTTTTTGCTTCTATATTCCACATGTAAGTGACACCATCTGTTATCTGTCATTGACATTTTTATCATAGCTTCAAAGTGATAGAAATCAAAGGAAAATAATGCACAGCAATGTTGCTTTTCTTTGTAGTCACCTTTTATTTTTCTTATATTGTCCTTGCAATACACAGGTTATTTCCTATATCGGAATTCTGCTCACTCAATATATATTCTTGTTCCACTTATATATCCTGCAACAGGAACAAGTAGGTTTCAGTGAGATGAGTACAAACAGTAGTAACAATAATTACCTGACGCCTTACAAAAGTGCTATTCACCTTTCTAAACCCTTTATATTCACTAAATAACAGAATAATGAGATAGTTAATATGATATAATAACAGAATAATGGGATAGTTAATATGATAGCCAATTTAAGATATGGAAGTTAGAGAGCCCGAGAATTTAAATAAATTATTCATGATCACTTGCAAAAATGAAAAAACTAAGAATATAACACAGGTTCCCAGCTAAGGGGCTCAAACACTCATTATGAATACTAAATTGCACCCTAAGTCCAGCAAGGGGATTTTTTGAGAGAATATTTTACCTTGAGGTACACTGTCACAAACTTAATTAGCTTTGTCAAGTCATGTTGGCCCTTTTACTAGTGGGAAGGATCAGATAACTTGGTAAAATAATCTTATGTTCGAAAAATAATAAAAATACAATTGTATTTTATAAATTACAATTTTCCTTTAACTGCCATTTTTTATATATTCATTCTATAATTTTAAAAAGCTTATCATGTATCCCATAATGTAAAGGCCTGAGACAGAAATAATATACTGAATTTACCCACATTGAACTCTGTCCTAAACAAGTATACAGAAATGGGAATACAATGTGCTAAAAACTAAGCTGGAGGCATGAGAAGGATACAGAAGTACAAAAAGATCAAGTGGCACATCAAGTTAAGACCTTTAGATAATAAAAATGTTTTAGATAAACAGAATAAACAAAGCAATGGTAGAGAAAATATATACAGCAAAAGGGATTGAATAAACAGAACAATTATAAAAGAAAAAGAAACCATAAGATATACAATAAATTTTGAAAATTTTAATAAATTTAAACTTATTTATTAAAATATCACCCCCACAGTCATTTTGTATAATAAAATTCCTTCGCTAAAATATAGATTTCAATGAAATGAAAAGTTTTGAAATATAGGAAATGAATACATAAAAGTTACCTCATAATTGCCTGAAAATGTAAATAATCACTGAATGAATAATGTGAATATTACTTTTGAATATTGGTAGAAGAACACAGCCATTAACTTTCACACATTTATTAATTAATTTGCTCAACAGTTACTAAAACATTGTATGTGCTTAGGTATCAAGTTGGACACTAAAAAATATTCACTAATAATAGTTATAAACAATAACATTCTGCCCAACTAGGATGGATTAGTGTATGTGTTTATTATATAAACTTATAATTTTGGAATATGTCAGAAAGATAATATAATATTGTCTTCTAATTTTTAGGTTTGACTGGAGTATCTTCTACATTTTCTCATCTACCATATTACTACTACCAGTTTGTTTGGACTGATCTAAAAAGGCAGAATTATTTAACTGAAAGAAGACTACAGAATGTTTCTTGAATTGTTTATACTCTTCCTGTTAGTTCATATTGAATATGCTGGGTCTGTATTGTGGTTTCAAACAAACTGGGCTTATGATTATTTATTTTCAACACTCTTTCTGAATTATATAAACACATTTCTTTTCTCCCAAAAATAAAATTTCAAATGCATTCTTTAATGTGTAATCATCTTTTCTTTCTGGTCCAGTAAGCTACTGATGGTAATGTAAACATTCCTTTAACAATTAACTTTAAATGAGGCTGGTAACAAAAATAACTGTGCAGTTTTTCTGGGCACTTCAATTTTTATTTCTCATTACTATGAAATCAGGGATTCAAGGGTAACTTTGAACACTAGAAATTACATTCCTTAATCACAGCTGAATTCTAACTATTCAGCCATCATTGCATCATCTGATTTATCCATGTTCATAATTTGTAACAAAATTAACCGCAAATCTTCACCAGATCCCTCAATCTTTGTCTCACTTAAAATTGTCACACTAAAGTAGGAAGACAAATATGAGTTCATAAAACTTCCAACCATCCCCTCGATTCATTAACAGTATCAAAAAGGAAGAAACAGCATAAGCACACAAGTGGGTACATAATTAATTGCCTTTTTTTTTTATAAATTTTATTGTTATATTCCCCATACAATTGCAGGCCCCCCATTCTGACCCCAATCCCTCCCCTCCCGCCCCCGCCCCCCTAAAAGTGTCTCTGGTTCATAGTTTTTTGTTGATTTTGATTTTCACTTTCTTATAGTTATTCATTTTCCTGGTCCCTTATTTAAGTTTTCTAGATTCCTGCTATGAGTGAGACCATCCGGTATTTTTCTTTTTCTTTTTGGCTTATTTCGCTGAGCATGATCCCTTCCAGCGCCATCCATGTTGCTGCAAATTGCATGTGTTTATCTTTTTTGAATGCTTTTTAAGGGAAAACACCAAAGGAGTGAATATGCCCAGAAGGGAGAGATGAACCAGGAAAGTTAAAGGAAAAGAGATCAGAGAGGAAGGGGTACAAATGAAGATTATTGTGCTTAGAAATTTGTGCTAAGCATTTGATTGTGAGGGAAGACATTGAAGGGGTTTTCACAGGGGGAGTGACATTATTTGATATGTCTTTGGTCAAAGATTTGAAAATTGGAGATTTTTTTACTTCATAAAATACTCCAATCCTTTAACACTTCTATTATATTTCATTCTACACTATCTCTGACAGCCTCACTTTCATTTCTTATTCAGGCTGAACACTGGAAGGTTTTTCAAAAGGAGGTAATATATGACATATGTTTTTAGATGGCCAGAACATGTAAAAACTAAGAGAATCTTTCTTTGTCATTGTAGAACATTCCATGCCTTAACACTCTGACTATATTCCATTCTCTGTATTCCCTAGCCTTACTTTCTTTCTTAACACAGTCCAGACTTCATCCTTGATTATTTATATTATCTTGACAGTCCAAGTGACACTTCTTCCCTGCACTTAGTGCTGCCTGGAAAACACCCAACCATGAACTAGGGTTTGATCTTCGCTGCCACTTCATACAAGCAGTGACTCGAAAAGTAAGTTTGTTTTCTAAGTTGGTGGTAACTAAAGACTGTTTATCAAACGCGTTCTTGTTGACATTAGAGTGTCTCAATTCTCCTGAAGCTTCCAACTAACCTCATTAGAAAACAATTTCCCTTTCTAGTTTATAGACAATATTGAGTCCATCCAACTGAAATTATCCATTTCCCATGATGACACTTCATTAACTGGATCTAAACCTAAACATAACTTTCTCTCCTTCCAGTCTCAAAAGATATAGTGACCTTCCTCTAACTTAAAATAGTTTTTTTGTTTCTTTTGAAAATTTCCTTTGTAAAGTGTATCCCTCTTAAGGATGTTTCTTATGGCAAAAGTGGTAATGATCAGTATAATGTCTAAAATTGACTGGGTGGTTTTGTGCAGGCTGTTTCAATTAAATTTACAACTAATAATATTATTATTAATAACTACTAATTTCGATCTTGATGATGAGTAAAATATACAGACAAAGAATAAGCTGTCCCCAGGGGCAGCTTCAGATTTACTTCCTGGTAACTTCAGATTTACTTCAGATTTACTTCCTGGTAACTCTTATAATTCTCTTTTTAAAATTATTTTTAGGTATTTTGTACTTTTTTCCTCTTTTTTCACCTACCCAAGCATTCTTTTCTAGGTCTCTAACCTCAACCACATCTTTTCTAACTGTATGTATTTTTCCTATGTGATCTTATCTTCTTTAATTATTTTAGTTGCCACAAAAAACCAGTAGATAAAAATCACCTTTTAATCTCTAGAATTAACTCTAAATTGCCACCCCCTGAATCTAGACAGGTATAGCCAATTATCTCCTAAATAACTTCACATATTTTTTGGATAATAATGCTAATTTACTTCATAACAAAATAGGTAACATTAAATTAAGGACTTCTCATAAAAACCCATGGAGAAAAGATAGTGAATCATATTGCCAGATCAAGACAGCATCTGAAGCTATTACTTTCTATTCTAGAAACAGGTATGCTTTTTTTCTTATCAAGATGTTCCTTTTTGAAAAGTCCCTTCCCATTTACATTGCCACATAATTATACAATCAAAACTGACATGAAGCAGGGAAAATGTAAGGATTCTTTCGTTTTGGAACAAAGTCAAGAACCAATAGAAAATTCTTAGAAGTGCAGAAAAATAAACATTTTTTTATAGTAGCTAATATGCCTCCAGTAGCCATGAAAAAAAATTTCTGCATATAATCTTAATATAGCCATATTTTCACTCTTTTTCACATTTTAAAAGGAGAGGTTTATTAGGAAAGGGAGAAAGAAAAAGAGATGCACCTTTCACATTTTAAAAGGAGAGGTTTATTAGGAAAGGGAGAAAGAAAAAGAGATGCACCTGTATAGCCATAGGCAGGCAGGAGAGCTGATGCCATATTTTTACTCTTTATAAAAATCAAGTATCCTGGTAAAAATTACATTTTATCACACCAATCTTTCAATTCCACCACTAAAATTTAGTTATACACATCAGTTTCTAACCTCTTGGAACATTGTGCAGAATATATTTTAGTCACTGGAATGAATAACTACTCAGAAAAGCAGCACTGCCTCAATAGTAATTATGATTTGGTAGTAATATTCTTTTTTCCAGTTGAAAGGTTTCATGAGGAACAACACTGGATTCCTCATGGTTTCATCAATCAAGAGGACTTTCTGAGCGACTTTCTGAGCAGCTTCTGAGCACACATAATCAGGCTGATCACAGATCTGAGGTCTTGATTCCTTTTAGTTTCACTGCCAGACACAATCATGTTAGCTCTTGTCTCTGCACTTCCACAGATAGTGCCAGGGACATACTCCACCATCCACCCCTACATCCAAAGATATAAACTGAGTCCTCAAATTAATCTTTGACATCTTATCTTCCATGAATTTCTGTTCTCCAGACCCATATACATATTCCATTGCTAGAACCAAGACCATATCTATCTGATTAGCCCACAGCACCAAAAATACTTAGCTGTAGTTCCTGGTTTGATGACAAGGCCAACCTTCATTCCATTCTCCCAGACGTCTTTAGTCAAAGCCCCTGGATCTCAGTGGTCTGGAGGTAAATGTATATTGACTGTCACCTGCTATAGCCATTGGTCTGGACGCCATAAAGTGCATATCAAAGAAAGCATCCTACACTAGCTGCTTCTGGAGGTTTTCTATCACAGGATAACCAAAGGTGATGTTGGAAACAAAGTGCCCCATCCATTGCATCAAGGTGCAGATAACTGACCCCAGAGTCCAGCATCTAGAGGCACTTGGCCCCTAAACTACTGAGGATGAATGGGTCAAACTTGTAACCAGACACCATGGTGCTGGTTCCCAAGTGCCAAGATGTTGCCATTTTTAAAAGACTCTCTACTGGGTCACAGTTAGACAAACTTTAAAAAGGTTCCTATATATGTATGGCACATTTATTTTGTCTCCTGGTTTGGGGAGGTAAGTAATATAGGGTGTTGTATAAATCCCATCTGCCATACATCTGAATTGTCACTTCAGCACTACACTGAAGCTCTTTCTTTCCTGGTAGGAAATGTTTCCACACATCCTAAAAGGTATCACAAAAACCAAAAGATACTTAAAATTACCAGTGATTTTCTGTATCTGGGTAAAATCCACTTTCTAGACTTCAAAAGGACTTATGCACTAATCTTGAACCCAGTGACTCTAAAGTGTGTCAGTCTTATAGTTATTCTTGGTGCATATATGGCAACCTTGGGTGATCCATTGGGTCACCTTTAAATATGAGGGAATGGACTCTAGCAAGGCATCTCTCCCATAGATTCCTCCTGTAGATGTTTCAACACTGGGTCAACTAAGGATTCTAGGAAGAGTATCGTTCCATATGTGAGCTCATTCTCCAAGTGAAACTGAGGTTGAAGTCTTTAAATCTCTATTTACAGAGTCTTTTCTGATCCCATTCAGTATATTTGAGAACAATTTTGAGAAGGTTAAGTGGCCCTGAAGACCAGAAAAAGCAGCCGTCCTAGCTGCACAGTCAGCTGCTCGACTCCCTCTGACAATTTCAGACCCATCCCTGTGGTGCTGAAAAAAATGCATCACCACTAGGGCTTACCGTAAAGCTGCTGTTTTCAGCAAAACCGAGATCTCTAGTGGGTGTTTAATATCCTTCTTGCTGGCTGTAAAGAAATCCCTTTCTTCCCATGTAGCACCATGCTCATGTAAAACCACAAAGAAATACTCTGTGTGTTTGTATTATTTGCCTTTTTTACCTTCAGAGAGCTTGAGGACTCAGGTCAGGGCTCTTTGGCCTTTTCTTCTAACATCTCTACTGGGAGGACCTTGGCTTCTATGGTGTCCTGAATCATCACTACTGCATATCCTCATATTCGTGGCCCTGTTTCATAAAACTGCTCCCATCCATGAACAGCAACCACTCTGGATCTAGCAGAGCATGGACAGACAAATCTAGTTGGCTAGCACATACTGTTTCAATAGTTTCTAGACAGTTATGGGTTAAGATTTCATCCTAAATCTCTGCATTGATTGGGAGAAAAATAGCTGAATTTAAAGAGCTAGTGACACATACTTGCACATTAGGGTTAGCTGGTAAAGCTTCTTTACACTTCCCCTTGTGCCCGGCAGTCTGTTCTAACAATGTCAAAACCTGGTGTGGCACATACACAGTGATGGGCTGACCTAAGTTAATTTATCTGCTTCAGGCATTTTAGCAGTTGCAGCTAGAGCTGGCAAACATGGAGGCCATCCCTTCTGGTGTGGTCTAGTTGTTTGGCCAGGTATGTGATGGGCTGCATTTCTAATTCCAATAATTGGATTAGCACCTCCTGCCTCTCAAGAAGTACATAGCATCAGAAATGCTTTCTGTGGTCTGCCAGCCCTAAGGCTCATGCTGAGATCAGCTTTTCCTTTATGCAAATAAGGGCAGTACAGAAATCACATAGCAGGAATGAAATAGTAACAAAGGAGAAAGGCAGCTGGCTACAGGTGATCATTTGTGTGAAGTACTTTTAAGCTGCCTATTATTCAGAGTGCTGCACCTTCCAAAGCTAGAACACAGAAGTTCAAAAACATTTTTTGTTGGAAAGGATTCAAGGAATTCTTAATGTCAAGTATCGGAGGAAAAAAATAAAAAGACCATGAACTGTGGAACCAAAACACTTCAGTTAAAAGTCCAATTTTGCATCTTACTGATTATGTGACCTTTTTTAAATTATTTACTTTCTGTGCTGTAGCACACTCATCTGTAAAGTGGTAAATAAAAATAGAACTCTTCTCAATGAATTAAGGATTAATTTTAAAGAAAAAAAGGATTGTTAAATCAAGGGCCTAAATATTTATGCCATAGCACTTGGTGGCAAGACCTTTAGGACTCAAAAAACTTTTCCAAGTAGTTTTGATACCAATCTCCCACTGAATCCATAAAAAGAAAAATCTCAATAAAACTCCCATAGAGTGGTTACTTTTAAGCAATACTATTTCCTGGTAGGCCCTCCAAGACAAATTACTTGCAAAACTTATCCCTAGGTAAATAAATGAGTTGATTTCCACTGAAAGAAATTTAGTTGGAAACTAATTAATTATTGAAGAATATCTGCCCCCAAAAACGATAACTTTGGCATTAGTGTCATTCCTATTAATTCATACTGACAGTAGTTAAATAGCAGGACCAAATTTTCTGTTAAAGGTCCTCCCAGTCACACTAAAAAAGTTGTACATCCTTTAGTACCTCTCTAAAAGAAAAGCAATAACTTGTATATTTTTTGAAACAACCAATTAACCATACTAATGTTCACAGGGTCAATCAAAATGAAGCTTCTGATTTGGGTCTGCATCCTATGTGTCGCTTTTGCAAAGAGGGTGAGTAAATATATTTTTTTCAATTGTAGTAACAGTATAGCCATCAAATAATATAGACAGGGATTTGTGTTAACGTTATAAGGTATTAATAATGTTGAGCTAAGATTCATTGTTGCAAGACGAATTTCAAAAATCAGAATATTTAATAAAGTTGTGCTGTCTGAAAATGGATAAACAGCAAGGGAGAAAAATGAGTTAAGAAATTCTGGAGGGAGTTTAAATTATAGGGAGCCAGAATAATGTAGATAATCTTTTAACAGTTTATGTCTTCCAATTCTAGAAAGCTCGATTGGCTCCCTCTAGCGGTAAAGTCAATAGCTAGAGATATTTATATGGACTCACAAGGGATACTTGATATGGTAAAATTAATGATCTTCAATGTAGTGTAAATAGATGAGTCTCTAAGAAATAGCTGTTGGAAAATTCTTAATCTTAGTCAATGAGTATGCTAAATATCCTCATTCATAAAAAGAAAACAATTATGACACCTACCACATAGAATAGTATTAAAGATTAAATAAAGTGATTGTGTAAACTACCTAATAGAGTACCTAGGATAGAGTAGGAACTCTAATGTTACTTGATATTTTTAAAAATTACTGTTAATTATCATCTAGTGGAAATTTCAAGATATTATACCTTCTAATTATCTTTGTAAATTTATAAACTATATTGAAGCTTAATTGGAGAATGGGTGGATACATGATCCTTCTGAAACTGCCAAAAAAGGAAGAGGTGACAACAAAATATTCACAGAGTAAGAAACCAAAGAAAGAATGTAAACCAGGGAGGTGACACACATTGAAAAACAAGATATATTAATAAGAGCTAAATAATCTCTCAGATGGTAAAGATTTATGTACATATGGAAAATTACAGATCAAAATCCAGCAAGTAAAACTTCCTGAAGTGATTCTCTAGGTCAAAAACATAAGGCTGATCATAATAAACAACATGTAATTTATATTTATCAGTGACTCATTTCAAAAAGAAATTAACTATACTAATGATAAGGCTGTACAAATTCTTCATAATTTATAAATATAGGTACATATGTTTTCAAATAAATAACCACATTGAAATATTTTTCCTTTTTTTTTAGAAGCGGTTCCATGTCATTGATGAGGTAAAACCTTTTTTTAATTTATATGTAAATGTACTTGCTTTTACCTTAAAGAGTATTTTACATTTAAAGATTTTCTGGTTTTGTTTACATGGTAAATTTGTGACTAATTAATATATTAGTATTATTAACCTCTTTTTATGTGATAGAAAATATTTATGGATTATAAATATGTGTTAAAGATATTTACCATAAAGTCTTTAGTTCCTTTCAGTGAGCAGAGCATTTAATTAATGTACTTCCTTTGTAGTGTGACAAAATTTTTACTACACCCAGGTTTCCTGCTCTTGCCGCTATAAAATTTTATGACAATGTTCTAAATTTACTTGAACAGGGATGAATCCAGAGAGATCTTGTCTGTATTACAAATTAAAGAAGAAGAAAGCATTGTTTGGGAACTGCTACAAAAGGAATATGTCCCAAGGAGACAGATTTCTGTAGGGAAAGTACCCATAAATTATACCTATTGAGGAAAACAAAACAGTCATTGATTGACTGATACTAGATTTTCCTGATTTCTTTGTCATTTGCCCTCAAATTTTGGTGAAACTGTCAAAGAAAATTACACTTGTACCTCTCCACAAATGTGCAGTATATGAACATGACCATCTAGCAAAGAAATGCCACGCGATAAGGTTTGGTTGTATACACTTTTTACCAAATACTAATACACATATGATAGAAGAGTAGAAAAACCTTGAAAATAATTTAAAAATGAAAATAGTATAAACTACTATTTTTTTTCCAAATTATGTTTATTGAGGCAGAGTAGGTTTGCAGCTTTCTGCTTTGGGGGTTTGCAGTATCTGCTTTGGGCTTTTAGATTTAAACCTCTACATATGTATATTTTCACAGCCAGACCACCACCAGAGCCCCAACTATCCTCCACCAAATTCCCTTGGGCTCCTTCCCTCCCCCACGTCCACCTTGCCACCCTCTCCCTCTGGTTGTCTCAGTTTTACAGTCAGAGGTTGAGAAATTATTATTGGTTTGGTTTTCACCTACCCTTTGTTATGTTTTTAAATTGTATTTTTTATTGAGATAGCACTGAGTTACCACACTTTCTATGATTTAGAGGTATTTTGTATTTCATATAAGAGTTAAGATTTTAATCATAAGCATCTAGGACTCTATGATCATGGTATAAATCATGGGCAGCTGTCTCTGAAAACTCTGGAACATGTATCAGAGATATATCATGCATCATTCCTAAGGGTTCTTTGGCAATATGATACACAAGTAAACATTTTAACTCAGCAATTCAGGAAACCATTCTAAAATTGGAAATAATTATACTATCCAATGCTAAATTTTAATAAGGAAGTTTGAAACTGGGTGATGTAGCAACGCAGACAGCAGCAAAGAAGTTATGTCTGTTCTTTCCTAAAACTCTTATTCTGATATCTGGTGTATAAACTGAACATAATAGGCACCCATTTCATAATTTTAAAAGTAACTTCTTGAATATCCATCAAGGAAAAGTTCAAAATATACAGAAGATTAAAGGGAATACAAGCACCCTCTGTTGCCGATGTAAAGAATTTCAATTAGCGTGATATTCCTCCTTGTCACTCATAGCACAAACTACCTAATTCATGGTTCCTGTCAAAAGTCCTTTAATATTTATTTTGTTTAGGTTTTGAAAGATGTTTCCATGGTATAAAATTTAAAACTTGGATTTTTTGTTTTTCTTTGTTTTAGAAATTTTTCTCATCCACTGACGAGGTATAGTATATGCATATTTGTCTAGACTTTAAAATACTGAATGTGTTTTATATTACTGATTTTTTAATTAATGTGAAATAATTGAGCATCATTATGTTTTTCCTTGAAAAACTGAGGAAGTAATTTAAAAATATATTCTTTTCTTGCTATGATGGGCTCATTTAAAAATTCATATGTAAGTACATTTATATAATCCAGTAAATTTTAATTCATACTGATATCCTGCCCTGGTTCATTGCCTGCTCATTAAATGAAATTTTATTATGTGAATAAAGTTTTATATCATAGAAAATTATTATTGATATTAAATGCAGTATTTTCCAATAATTAGTAACAGTAGGCAATTATATCAATTAAAATTAAAAATACAAGTAATCTTCCACAATTATCTTTATTCCTTCTTAATAACAATTTAAGATGCATGGTCTTAAAGGAGTGGAAGATTGGATGGAGGGTAGTGAAGAGTTCAGAGGGACACCTAAAATTCACTTAAGTGAATGCCTCTGTGGACACTTTGAGACCAGGAAGCCACAAAGGGCATTGGGCTGTGCAGTAGGTGCAGAGAAGGAGGTGTGAAGTATCAATCTCATATGGTGCACATTATTTCCTTCTGTATTGGTGTCCTGTCTCAGGCCAGAGTATTCTGTCGTTTATAACACTCTGGTTCTCCTGAACTGAAAATATTCCCCCCTCAAGTCTGGTTTTATTCAGTTTCCTTAGAAATTTCAAAAATTATGGAAGTACTAATTTAGCCTTAAGAAAGACTAAATTGAAATTCATAAAAAATATAATTTCACTCATCACATATCATTGCAGTCATAACATGAGTAATATAAAGATAGGATGGCCATAATCAACTTTATCTGACTTCTTTTCTTCCCCTTTAGGGTTACAAAGACCAGCAACAGCCACTGAACCCTTCTCTGAATATTCCTTATCCCATACGCAACAATGATTTCTCCTCTCCAGAGAAAAGTCACCATAATTACCCTGAGAATCCTAACTCTGACACAGGGGCACCCCCAAACTCCTGGATTCTCAATAATCCTGGAGCCAGCTTTTACAACATTCCTAATATTCCCATACCTACTTGGTCAGCCCCTCGTCCTACTCTTCCTGGGGCCTCCGCTGTTGTACCTTTCTCAAATATACCTGCAGGACTTTATGACACATCTAGTGTGTCTGCCCCAGTAGATTCTCACGGAGGTGTTCCTCTTGATGTCAAATCTACAACAGTTAAACACCCTGAAGACAAGTTTATTCAGGAGGCTGCAGCTGATCCTGGTGAATTGGAGCCCACTACAGCCACACCTGCTAAAGAGGGGTCTGATGCAGCCAAACCTGCTGCCAGAAAACCTCAAGTTTCTACTCCTTTTGACGAAGTAGGTTGCCTAAATCTACACTTAGTTGAAAATGGGAGAGTAGCCATTTTAGATCTTTGTATCTGTTCCATTCTCTATTTCTCTCTATTCTCAGGTGCTCTGCTCTGTGAATTTCAGCCACCTTTATCTTCTTGGACTCCCAGTTCCAACTCCCTTCACAAAAGTGTAGAAACTCTGCAGGCAGTATGCTAGGACAACCATAGAGTTCATCTCCTTTGCTGCTTGTCTCGTAGGGCTCTCTGCCCTTCATAGCCTAATGTTCAGATCTTGAAAGTTGTTGCTTCCCATATTTTTTGTACATTTTTAAAATTTATTTCAGGCAAGTGGGTAAATCCAGTTTGTGTTACTCATCTTGTCTACAGTTCTCTAAACTTTTTAGTTTTTATTACTTTGGCTTCTTAGTATCATAATTTTCTGTCAAATTATTTTTTCATCAGATTGTATTGTCAGTTGTCTAGTGGCTAGAATTCAGCATTCTGTAAACATTTTGAAAACAAAACATATTTAAGAAGTATTTAATCCCTGAGTTTTAGAAGATGTAGTAGAAGATAAAGCAACTGGGATACTTTATAAAAAGGAAAGTGGAACACCAGTCTACCGGGCATGGACTAAAAGAAATGGTTGCTTAAACTCATGAGTCAATACTTCCTGCTGTAGACTGTAACTAATCTGATATGCCTAATAGTTGTTACCCTAGATTATATACTTTCTCCAATTGCTGTGCTTCTGATGGGGCTCAGGATCAAGTTAAATGATGGTTTGGAACTGTTCCAGAGAAGTGTAGTGAGCTAGGCTTTTTCTACAATACTCCACATATTTGCATGTTTATTCAGTAGGTCTTTGAGAAAAAGTACTTTCCATTCATTAATATATTACCTGAAATTCATGGCTAAATGAGGGTAGAAGAGAAATGTTAGAAAGTATGGAGAAAATAAATGGAGTTGAAAAGAAGCTGTTTTGAAAACACTGCTAATTACCTTGCAGTTCATCCAGTAGCCAAAGCATTTTTAAGGACTTTCACTGAGAGGAGTTATTTGACCAAAAGCAAAATCTGGTGGCAATATAGAGTATTCTACATATGAGCTATGCAGAGGTCACCAGGACAGAGCTACTTAGAGACCAAGGTTATTCAGTAAAAATAGACATAATACAATGAAAAGAAATATGTGACTGTCATCTCTGAAATATCTTTTTTTTTTTTTTTTAGGTAAACAAATGAAACTCTCTAAGGAAGAGATTACCATGCATTTGTTTCTGTAAGTCATATATATGTAATAGTGAGGTTTGAAAATACACATTAAATAGACTAAATTTCATTATCTGAAACTATCTTTGAATGTATTTTTACTACATAAAAGTGAGAAAGCATGATATGAAGAGTTACTAGTCGTCTGTGTCCCTGAATCTTTGAAATTGTTATGTTATGTAAAGAATGCAGCAATTTTTGGACATTTTTTCCTTAAATTGATTCAAATTGATCATGACTTGAATATTCTAAAATAAAAATGGTCAATATAGGGAAGAAACTTCCATATGAGGGGAAAAGGTGGAATTATGGATGTGAAGGAACTATTATTTAAGCTCTCACAGATCTTTCTGTATATTATTCATTCAGCCACTATCCTTACTCCACACTGAGAATCACTGCTTCAGAAAACAAGCAATGTAGATTGGAATTTTCTAAATCCCCACCTTCTCCCACACAGTTTTGCCACCAGTCTCTCAATACACACTGTCCTACGATGAAGGGTACTGGTCAAAAAGTTCATTCCATCTAGTCATCTAAGCAAAGCATATGGTTACCCTCATCCATGTTCTCATTCTTTCATCCATTCCCAAAGTTTTCCTACTAAGAATTCCTACTAAGGTGATATTAGCAGCTAAAGTAAAAATGAAAGCCAAACAAGACTGCAGTTGGCAATGCCTGTTAATAGCACCTATTGCCAAGGAAACTGAAGTCTTCAATTTTTAGTTAAACCCTTATTATTGCTATAGTTTTCTGGTTTGCATTTATTTTGCTATTAAAATAGGATAAAAGGATATTGGTTAGAGAATTGAAGTTCAAGATAAATAATTATTTTTAGTAAGCATTTGTATTTTATTTCTTACTATATTAATTACTTAATTTACAACAGGGAAAGGAGAGAAAGCTAACTTTCTAGAAAAGTCTAGAGATAGAGAAGGAACTCTATTTCAAATTAATTATTCAGTATCAAGAGACAAGTTGCTCTGAACCTAATACCTGCACAAAAAATATCCTGTATAATATATACCTGTATGCAAATAAATCACATTTAGTTAGCATCACAATTTTTCAATGAATTGTTCAAGAGTATATAATATCTATAAAAATATAGAAGAAAACAAGCTTGAGTCTCATAAACATATAATTTAATTGTAGTATGGTTTGTATGTGCAAGTAATTATGTAACTGTTATAAGAAACTAATGTAATTTTTCTTTTTCAGTTACTACTGCAGAAACCAGTGATCTCTACAACTATTTTCTGAAGACTTCCACTCTGTTATATTAAAAAAAAGTTAATCTCACCATATTCGTTGATTTATAATATTTTTTCATTGTATTTACATTTGTTTTTATTTATATTTATACAGAAATGATGTTTGTGCTTTTTCCACTTCAAAAATCTAAAAAGCCACTTCCTAGTTTACAAATAATTGTTAGATCTTTAAATATATGATAGTAATATTTGATTACTTTTTAATGAACACTGACACAACACAAATAGAATTTTTTTAAACTTTTGTTTCCAAATCTCTTAAAAGAAGGGGAGGTAACCATCATTCTGTGTCTCTGTACTCCCCTGCTCCCAAAATGTTTCATCTTATTTTTAAACATTTAATATTAACTTATATAGTACTGCTTGTTACTGTTCTAAACTCCTAATAACTATTAACTTAAATCCTTATAACCATCTGAATAAACAGTATTATTACCCTCATAATGAATATTAGAAATCTGAGTAACAGAAACGTTAAGTGATTTGCCAATTACATAGCTAGAAAAGTTTTAGAGGCAGGGTAAGAAAGCATAACAAGCAAATGAAGTTAAAACTTTATTAGAATTTAGAAAATGACAAACTAATATGAGGTTAACTGTGGTCACTATATTAGTTTCTTCTGCTTATTGCAAAAAAATTAACACAAAGTCTCAGCACTAACAAGCTATTGCCATCCACTGGGGTCCGAGTTCCATCCCCAGCCAGGGAGCTGACCCACATGGCACAGCAGACCTCTCCTGTCTCACCCGCTGCTCCCCTCAGCAGTGTATTTCAGTGGATCTGCCTGTTCTGTTCCCCACGCTGTCTCTGGTGTAACCCCCCCACCTCTGGTCTACACTCCAGTTCTTGTATACATAAATAAAGTATTTTTTTAAAAAAAGTTTTGACAATAAAAGCCAATACAATTGGAATAAATTCTATACTAAATTAAGAATTCTCTTGGAAACCTCCTCTAAGAATGAGAATTTACCACCCAGGTTGCAGTTGCTGAGTATAATACCCCACTCCATCTGGCTAAGATGTTCAGATTCAATTAAGAAATGATGAATTTTTTTTACTTAAAAAACCTTATAAGGAGAAGGAAATTTAACTTTTTTATATTAAAGGAAATTATAATACCTAAAGTGCAATATGTAGCAGCATAATTATATACTCATCAACAAACACTATCTTTCAAAATGTATTCAAAACAAATATTTAATGTATAAAATCTTTTCAGAATTCGTTTTTAAAGTTTCTAATTCTTTATAATATGAATTTTAAATTAATTTTAATAATTGGAAAGAATTTGTATCAATTACAGTGTATTTTTTATCACTGATTATGAGATAACCTTAATTACAGAATTTAAGAAATACTCAATTTGACCTCTTCATGAGCCATCTGAAAACAAGAACTTAAAAAAAAACTGCCCAACTTTCATGTTACAAAGCACAGGAAACTGATTCTTATGTTTTCTTCATCTCAAGAAATTACCACAGGGCCTCCCCTGTGGCACAGCGGGTTGAGCACAGTGCTTTGAAACTGTCCACAGCCTCTGCAGCGCAGGTTCTATCCCAGCCGGCTGGGGAGAAATCCACATGGTGAGGCAGACCTCTCCTGTCTCGCCCGCTGCTCCCCTCAGCAGTGCTTTCAATCCATCTGCCTATTCTGATCCTCACTCTGTCTTTTCTGATGAATCTTCTCGCCCTCCCATGCCTCTGGCCTGTATCCCAGCTCTTGTATAAATAAATAAAAAAAATTAAAAAAAAATTACCACACAAAACTTGAAATCATCTTTGACCCATCCCTTTCATTCATAAACCACATTTAAACTGTCAGTGTATGCTATCTGCTCTGCCTTTGTAATACATGCATAATCTAGCAAATTCTCACCATTTCCACTGTTGCTATGTGGGCAAAGCCATTATTATTTCTTACTTGCTTACTCAACAGCCTCCTAATCTTTACCTCTGCACACACCCTCTGACTGTTCATTACTTCTTTCAACCATAAGTCAGCTCATGTCACTTCCTGTTTCTCAAGAGCAGCATGATTTCCACTATCAGAATAAATGCCTAATCTTTACCCAAGTAACAGAGCTTCTTATTACCTCAACATTTATGTAAAGTGCCCCCCCTCCCCAACTACTAGTTGATGGCTATAACAGAACCTCAAAATTTCAGCACCTTAATAAATAATTATCTCTCAACTACACTACAGCTCAGTGGGGGTTGAATGGCTTTGTTAAAGATCTCTCTTTCAAATAGTGAATCAAATTTTGAGATTCTTTCACTGTGCAGCTTTACCATCTCAAAACACTGTCCACCTAAGGTGATAGAGGATAAGAGAAGGGTAAAGAGTTTAAGGATAGAATTAGAAGGAATTATGCTCAGTGAAATAAACCAGAAGGAAAAAGAAAAATATCAGATGGTTTTACTTATAGCAGGAATATAGGGGAACCAAATAAGACATCGGTATAAAAAAATAACAGTACAAAACACAATGAAGCAAAAACAGACAATTATAAATCAGAGACACACTGCAGGGGAGGAAGGAGAGGCATCAGAGGGAGGGTGGGAGGAGCACAGGGGACTGAGGTGATGGTGCATGGGTGCACTGGTGAAGGAAACTCCATGGGGACTACACCTGAGGGGGTGGGGGGAAGCAAATATTTAAAAATGAACAATGATGTAAAAAATTAAAAAAAAATTAATACAAAAAATAAACTGAAAAGCTAAAAAAAGGGTTTAAGGAAAGTTTAATAGTCAAAGTATTCAGCTTTTTTGCCCATCTTCCATTATTTAATATGCAGCCATTTGGCTCCAATATAATAATAAGGGTAGCTGAGAAAAACCAGATTGATGACTATATAACCTGTAAATTTACCCCTCATCTGGTTAAAATACATCCATTCTACTCTTCTTTCCAAGCATAGAAATTGTCACTTACCAGCCCAGTAAGACAAAATTTAAGGCTTCAACTCTGTTGAAGTGACCATTACTTTAATATGGCTACCCCTTTTCCCAATAACTTAGCAGAGAAAACCTGTTATCTGTCCCATAAATATACCCAGCATAAAATAATAAAACAGACAAGACAATCAAATACTCCCACTCTGAAACAGTCGTCACTATGCATAACAATTCTAAAATCTCATTGAACAGATATAAAGACAGATCAAGTAGGGAAAGTTCCTTGATTTCCCTCTGGAAATAAATACTAAATCTATTATTCTCTTCACTTTCTATCTAAAGTGGATTTCCCATGCCTGTTAGCTTTTAAAATCAGCTATCAGCTGTAGAAGATTCAAGGATTAGTTATGTTAAGTCTCAAATAGTCAAAGGATTATTTAATCTGGGATCAATGTTTCCAAGACAATCTAGTTCAATAAAAAAAATCTTGTAGGTTTCTGATCTATTTGCTTTCACTCAATTATATGCCCCAGTAACTAAACAGAAATAACTATTTCCTAAATAGAATAAATGATTTCCTAAAATAAATTCCTGTTACCCTGTGCTGCTTTTTCTTAATTTGATGGTAACTTCAATGAAGTTTTGGGGAGAAATAAGTGAGAATATGAGATCAACCTGATCTTTTCCCCAGAATCATGATATTCAACTAGTGTACTTGTTTGTCCTTTGTTACTCAGAGTGTTTTAAATCCTATTACTTGTTTTCACGGTGTCTACAGCTTTCTAACACTACAAAATCCTACCATTTGGTTTTCCCTCTATTTTTATGTCTTCTTGTAAACAGACAATTCTTTCCTAAATTCATTTATTTATTGTAATATTTCATCATATGCAGACAATATCAACATATTAGCAAGATTGTATTTTCCAGTTACTTCCTAAGAGTTGCTAGCTTACCTGATGGTGGACATGTAGTCACTTATGTCACTCAAAGATTTAATCAGATGCTTTGATAAAAAAGTCTCCCGATCTAGTTTCTATTTTTTTTGTTGTTTTTTAAATTGGCTTTTAAATGCATATTTAACTACTGCTCATTTCTCAAATTATTTAGAACCCATATGGGACAGAAATAACTGAACCCCACTAAATGCCAGAACAGATTATAAAATCCCTGGATAAAAATTCCTTAGGCACTATTATCCCTTAACTAAATGAACTCATCTGTTATTATATTCACCCTCCTCATCCCAGAGCAAAGTAAGACAGAATACTGTAAATAATGTCTTCAAAACTCCCACTTACCCTTATTTTTTTGTTTTTAAAAAGACAAACACATATCTCAATACAACAGTAACTAAACTGTAACAACAGCAGAAGATCCTATAAATCTTAGTGACTAACCCTCTTTTTTGTTCTACGGTTAATGTAATTCTAGACTCACTGTTAAGATTCTTTCTGAATCTTAATAAACAAGTAAACAAGAGAACTTTGTTTCCAAATGTATTTTTTTTTAAGATTTAGTTATTCATTTTACACAAGAACCAGGGTACAGGCCAGCTGCACAGGAGGGTGAGAGGATTCACCAGAGACAGAGCAGGGAACAGAGCAGGCAGAATGACGAAGTACATTGCTGAGGGGAGCAGTGGGTGTGGCAGGAGAGGTCTGTGGCACCATGTGGGACCCTCACCAGCCAGCCGGGATCGAACTTGCTCTGCAAAGGCTGCGGACAGCTTCACGGTGCAGTGCTCAACCGCCTGCGCCACCAGGGGAGGCCCGTATTTTTTTTTAAAGATTTATTTATTCATGTATACAAGAACCTGGGTACAGGCCAGATGAGTGAGAGGGTGAGAGGATTCACCAGAGACAGAGTGGGGAGCAAAACAAGTGAATCTACTACAATACACTGCTGAGGGGAGCAGCAGGCGAGACAGGAGAGGTCTACCGCACCATGTGGGAATCTCCCTGGTGGGCCGGAATCAAACTTGCGCTGCAGAGGCTGCGGACAGCCTCACAGTGCTGCGCTCAACCGCCTGCGCCACCAGGGAGGCCCTTCCAAATGTATTTATTAAGAGACTTTGCCACAGAAATGAAATATGAAGTTGTAAGAGAGCACACAAAAGTTATGGAAAAACAGCCTGGAACTTCAAGGAAATAAAAATTACATCATGTGAAAAGTGGATGCAGAATGCAGGGGACTTAACCTGAAAAAGAGAAGCTTATTTTATAATTATTTTTAACTGAGATAATATTGGGGTAATCCCATTAGGTATTACCACCATAGTGCACCCATCACCAACGCATTCCAATGTACTCCACCACCACAGAACATTGTGTCTCCTTCCATCTTTGTTCTTTTTCCTCCCCCGTCCCTCCTCCCCACCTGAGGGTCTCAGTTCTGTAGTAAGGGTTAGTTTTACAGCTTGTCTTTATCTGAATGTTAATTTAGTGACTTTATGTTCCACATATTAGTAACACTGTCCAGTATTTATCTTTCTTCTTCTGACTTATTTCACTTAGCATAGCAGTATCTTCTCAAACTTCAAGCATGTTGCACCACAAATGGCATAAATTTACCTTTTTTGATAACTGGCATTCCATTGTGTATATACACCACATCTTGGTCCATTTAGGTTGTTTCCATAGTTTAGCTGTAGGAAATAGCACTGCAGTAAACATGAAAGGGCAAGTTTCCTTTCGAATAGTGTTTTTTTGAGTTTTTTGGACAGATGTCTAAGAGTGGAATTACTGGATTGAATGGCAGATCCAGGTTTAATGTTTTGGAGACACTTTCATACTGCTTTCCAAAGGCTGCACCAGTTGGCAATCCCAGCAGCATTGTAGGAGGGTTCCCTTTTCTCTATATTCTTGTTTCTAAGAGAACATGATAGCTGGTTCCAAATATCTGAAAGATTTTTACAATTTCATGGAAAGTTGCATTATGTTGTTATGTAACAAATCCAGACATAATTACTCAAAATGTGCTAACATTTGAACAATCAGGACTATCTTGAAATGAACAGGTTTGAAGTAAATGTATTTCTAATCTCTGGCTTTATTCAAGTACAGACAAAAGGCAACGTTAAGGTTCAGGCTCTGACTGTATAGTTGTAGTAAATTAGTTTTAACTAGATGAGTATTTAACACAATGAGATATTTACAAAAAAAAATAGGTGCTAACACTTCATATTCCATTTTATACATTGTGATTCCTATCAACAGTTTTCTCAAAAAAAAAAAAAAAAAAAGATGAACAGCCATCTAAAAGCCACAGCAGCATGAGTTTGATCCTCGGTCAGGGGGCTGACACACATGGTGCACCAGAGATCTCCTGCCTCGCCTGCTGCTCTCCTCAGCACATCTGCCTGTTCTGTTCCCTACTCTGTCTCTGGTGAATCCTCTCACCCCTGCATCTACGGCCTGCACCCCAGCTCTTGTATGCATAAATAAATCTTTAACAAAAGAAAATTTTGAAAATGCTCATATAAATAACATCTGATACCTACCAACTTAGTTAACTGCAATCTCATAAAGAAATTCAGTCACTCTCATTGGTCTGCAATTTTCCTTATGTATACTCAAATAGATCTGTCATGTCCTACACTCAGATTATCCATATTTTTATTTACAGACATACCACTCTTGACAAGCTTAGGATGAAATTTTGGAAATTAGCCGAGTTGAGAGACAGCTCTAACATAGTCTTGTTTCTTTGAAAGACAAATATGGCAGTTTGTGAAAAAAGAATAATTCCATTTAAAGAAACAAATAGATGTAGCTTCCAAGATATGGCCTGTTGATTGCTACCTGTGTTTACATCAAAAGTTGAGAGAATCCATTATGAACATTTGCTACGATGTTCAAAATTCCATTATTAGACAATCAGTCTAGTTAATACATTATCTAGTGATTTCTTGTTAAGGTCAACTAACACATTACCCCATTGCTAACCATTAGCACAGATTCACTTGAGCTCAAAAAGCTTAACAAACATTTACTGAGTGCCTGCTTTAGTCCAGACCTGGTAACAGGTCATTGGGAGAAAAAAAAATAAATCAATTGCAGCAACCACTCAAGAGGAAAACCTTTGTGATTTGTTGAAGTATTTTTATTCCTTCAAAATCAAAGCAAAACAAAACAAAAAACAAAATCAGAAGTAGTTCCAGTCCTTAGACAGTCCTAGTTATAGAGGGGGGTTCTATTATCGTTTTGTGTCCTGGCTCTCACAATTTTTAGTTTTACAGTATTAGGCATGTAAAGTAACTCTAAAACACTCTGAAAAATGGGCATACTAATATCATGATTTCAACACTTCTCACTCGCAGCATCAAAAAACTGAAGTGTGATTCATCAACTTTCTTTAAATATATGAAAGCAACATATAGCTCCTCTGAGCTTCAGGTTTTTTCATCTTCAAAAAGAAGATAATGCTTATAATTTTAATATTGGTGAAAGAATATAGTAAAGAATTTAGCATAGTATATCCATTCAAAGTCTCACATTAAATTATTATGAAATCATTTAACAGAATATAAGTCTCCACTTACAATTAAAATGTACCTGAAGGTCATTTTCAATTCATAGACAAGTAATCTTTAAATATAGAGTTAATGCCTTCTACTCAGCTTCAACAGTTTCATACTAGTTATTTCACAGATATGTGACAGAATCCAACCCCTTGAAAATTATGATATTTTTGGAAAAGTGAAAAGAAAATTGTAATTAATTAATGAGGGAAATATTAATTTTTATTAAATAGTTCTAAGTAATTCTCAATTATTTTGTCTTACCAGTTGCATTGTCATATATTAAAATATTCAACTATGTGAAAAATATTAATACCTGAACAACCTAATTTTAATAACAAAAATTCACTCAAGAAAACTCAAAACTTCTATGCACTAAATCAATGAAAAGTTAGAATTTTTACCTTCTCACAATGCCTGAAGTAGAATAGTAAGTATATGCCCCCACCCCACCACTTCCTTTCTTTTACTCTTCCTCTCTTTTATTTCCTCATGCTTTTTAAAGTTGATAATATCAAGTTTAAAGCAGTCATCAAAGATTAAAACCAGTAAGAGAAAAATTGGATTTATTTTATCTCATGTTATATTCCACTTTTTAAAGGTACTCACAAGTTCCAAATGTGAGACAAAACTGATACCATTTGAATTAAGATACATTATAATACTAGTTAGTAAAGAGAGGGGAAAAGTTGATACAATTTTAACATTTTTAAGAAAAGATATTCTACAAACAGATTTTATATCCTTTTTGTGGCTAGATTGTTGAAATGCTTAGAGCTACTATTACTTTTCATTTTTTCCTCAAAACTCTGAGAGTTTAGTCTACAGCAATATCTTCTTGTTTTGTTACCAGATTAGACAAAGACTTATAAATACATTCAATTATATAAACAATGTTTTGCTTCTTCAGAGACAAGTGAAATTTAAGCAACACTTTTCCCTTATACCCAAACCTGTATCTTGTACTATTTTAAGACAGGTATACCAAACTAACCAACCCAATATAAAGGTAATAGTAAATAAACTAAATTCACATAAATATAAAAATATTATTGAAAAATTAAGTATAGGTTATCATATTTTAAAAAGACACTAATACTAATTGATAAAAATCTGGACAATAAAAATAATCAAGTGCTAGGCTCCTAGGACTAAAAGCAAAATGTGTCTGCCAGTGAAATATGGTGAATTATGATAAAAATAAACCCTATTTGTGTGCATGATACCCAATAAAGTATAGGTTTTGCTGGGAATTCTTAACCCAATCTTACATTCCTGCTATTTTCCTGAAGATTTACTAAGATGAAACTGAAAACTCGTGGTATAGTACAAACATTACTCAGTTACCTACACTTACAAATCATAGTGAGTACAGGAAGTTATTAAAAGTCTTTCACAAAGTGGAGTATTAAGAAGATTCTGTCATTTTAGAAAGATAAACTACTTGCAAGCTAGATTTATCCTTACTAAGAAATATAAAGATATCACAGGACTCAAAAATATTATGCAGAAGTGACGCATTAAATCTTTTTGATTGATATGACAAAATAAACAATACTTTTCTTAACATAAAAATACTTTTTGGGGTCTGCAGATGTTCAGAAAATAATTACATATGATAGTGGGGTTAAGAAGTCAAAGTATAAAATAAAGAAGGAAATCTTACATTCAGAAAAGACCACAGTATTGCTAAAGACCAGTCTTTTTTTTTTTTTTAAAGATTTATTTATTTATTTATTTATTTATTTATTTATTTATTTATTTATTTATTTATACAAGCACTGGGTACAGTCAGAAGTAAGGGAGGGTGAGAGAATTCACCAGAGCCAGAGCAGGGAGCAGAACAGGCAGACAGATGAAATACACTGCTGAGGGGAGAGGTGGGCGGCAGGACAGGTCTACGTGCCATGTTGGACCATCGCCGGGCGGTCAGGGATCGAACTGGCGCTGCAGAGGTTGCGGGCAGCTTCGCAAGCCAGCGCTCAACCGCTGCACCACTGGGGAGGCCCTGAAGACAAGTCTTAAGTACTTTTTACTAAAATAAAGGAGGACAATAGGATGTGGAGAATGTAAAGGATGAAAGGTGAATCTGGTCACTTCATGATATCTCCAGAAATTTTAAATCATTAGTTCTGGAAAGAATGAGACCACATTTGGAAAATCAAAGTAACTCTTTACATTTGATCAAAAGTACTTATAAATATACTACTTTTAAACATTAGTTATCTATATGAAGGAACAGTAGCCTTATAATAGGGATTAGATGCATTGTTTAAAAAAACTATCCTTCATCTACTAAAGGACACAAAAACATTGATTCAAAAGATCACCTGTACCCCTATGTTTATTGCAGCACTATTTACAATAGGTAAAACCCAGAAACAACCCAAATGTCCAAAATTAAATGACTGGATCAAGAAGATGGGGTATATATACACAATGGAATATTATTCAGCAATCAAAAAAAGATAAACTCATGCCATTCGCAGCAACATGGATGGAGCTAGAAGGCATTATTCTTAGTGAAATTAGTCAAAAGGAAAAGAAAAATATCGGATGGTTTCACTTATAGCAGGAATATAGGGGAACCAAATAAGACTTCAGTGTAAAAAAGCAGTAACAGTACAAAACACAACAAAGCAAAAATGGACAATTATAAGTCAGAGACATCCTGCAGGGGAGGAGGGAGAGGGATCAGAGGGAGGGAGGGAGGACCACAGGGGACTGAGGTGATGGTGCACAGGTGCATTGGTGAAGGAAACTCTATGGGGACTGCACCTGAGGGGGTGGGGGAAGCAAATATTGTTCAAAAATGAACAATGATGTAAAAAATAAAAAAGTTTAAAACAAAAGTTTAAAAAAAATCTATCCATCATAAGCCTTCATAGGTCTCAGAACCACAGTTTTAGAGTATGTACTAAAACAACACAGCCCAAAATTCCTCTCCAACTCTCATTACAATTCTATATTCTCTGCTCTCTCGTCCTCAATTCCTCTTCACATTCTGCCCCTTTATTCCCCCTTTTCTTCCTCCTCCCCCTCTTTCCCTTTCCCTTCTCTAGTCGGCATAAAAGTCACCTTAGGATCTTGCTAGATTGCAGATTCTGATTCAGTGGGTTCAATGGAGTCTGATATTCTACATTTCCAAAAGGATACCAGGTAGTGCTGACATTATCGGTCCAGAGACCACATTTGTGCGCCAAGGCTATCCAGAGGGGCCCAGACAACCTGGTCACTGTGATTCTATGCCCTTATCTTTCCTCCCTCAAGGCCAGTTAAAGCCATTCAGGAAATAAGTCTCAATATAAAGCAGAAGTTTACCAAATAAAACTTTTCAATAACAGAATCCACTAGTTAGACTTGCTCAGACTATCAGAATCCACGCATACACCAGATATACACAAGTAAGTGACCAAAATACAAAAGAAAGCCCTGATTTCTTTCCAGTGCCTATGTCTATTAATTTTTTTTTTTTTTTGCCCAGACCAAATTGTTTCTTTCTTTCTTTATTTTTTTTTTATAAATTTTATTGTTATATGTTGCTTAAGAAGGCTATTGTGGGCCTCCCTGGTGGTGCAGGCAGATGAGCGCAGCTCTGTGAAGCTGTCCACAGCCTCTGCAGCACCAGTTTGATCCCCACCAGCCTCAGAGGAATCCACATGGCAAGCAGACCTCTCCTGTCTCTCCTGCTTCTCCCCTCAGCAGTGTATTTTGTCAGTCTGCCTGTTCTGTTCCCTGCTCTGTCTCTGGTGAATCCTATTACCTTCCTGTGCATCTGGCCTGGCCTGGCCTGTACCCCAGTTCTTGTATAATAAATCTTTAAAAAAAAAAAGGCTATTGCTCCTCAAGAGGAATAAATTCTAAACACAATGCACAGTATGGTGACTAAAATTAATAATTATGTATTATACACTTTTAATTTGCTGAGTATATCACAAGTATTCTTACAACAGATGAAAAATAGTAACCAAGTGATATGATAGAAATGTTAATTAGCTTGATAATGGTAATCAATTCACAACATAGATGCATATCAAACCATATAATATAGCTTAAATATATATAATTTTATTTATCAATCTTAGCTCAATAAAGTTGGGAGGAAATTAAAGTAAAATTAGGTGAAATTCATTTTTTTGCAAGTAAAATGAGTGCTAGCCTAATAAACCACAGAGGAAAGACTGATTAGCATATAATTGCGGTTAAAATCATGAAGTAATTATGCAAAGTAATTAATTCTCTTTGACAACTACAAATGAAAAATATGGTTATGCACATGAACATGGGATTCAAATATGACCTCTGCAAATCCCTTCATCTCCTTTCAATCCTGATACTAAATATTCTTTGATACAAAGGAATTTGCACATTAAAAAGCAGAAAAATATTTTTGTATATAATTTCAACTCCAGCAGTCTTGTAAGCTCCATATCTAGCACAAATTCCTCCTGAAAAAAACAAAGTCTCTCAATGGTGGAAGTATGAAAATTTCAAAATCATCTTTCACAGTGCTATTTTATGTACATCAAAACATATCAGTCCCTATAGGCAGAAATCAATTTCCGAGACACTTAATTATCCTCATTGTTTCCCTGAGATACCCTATAAATCTTCCAAACATTACAAATTACAAATCTAGACATAGTAATATGAATCTTAATTAAACTTTACATAAGATAGACATATTGACTTTATATATTTATAAAAAGAAATTTAGGGCCTCCCCAGTGGCGCAGAGGTTGAGCGCTGGGCTGCCAAGCTGCCTGCAGCCTCTGCTGTGCCTGTTCGATCCCCAGTCGCTGGCAAGGGTCCCACATGGTGGGCAGACCTCTCCTACCATGCCCGCTGCCCCCCTCAGCAGTGTGCTTTGTTGGTCTGCCTGTTCTGTTCCCCACTCTGGCTCTGGTGAATTCTCTCACCCTCCTGTCCTTCTGACTATACCCAGTGCTTGTATAAATAAATAAATAAATCTTTAATAAATAAATAAAAATAAATTTATATTTATTATCTGTATCTTCCTAATTTAGAATGAAATGAATTTTTGCCTATCTCAAGAGAGTTGTTCTGTACAGGAATAGGAATGATCAAGAAAATGATACTAATTAGAAGATTATTTTCAATGATACATCTCCAGAGATAATTACAATATTATTTTCTTTAACAAACTTTAGTGGTCCCAGGATCTAAAACCTGTTCCCTTGTACCTCAATATATGCTCATCTCTTCCTATTCTATTCCTATCTAAATTGGTCTCTCAAAAATACTTTAGCAATATGAGGTGACCTTTTACAAATCACCTTTTCTTTCTGGGGGTAGTCTGCACTTCCATCTCTTACCTGAGATCATAAATCCCTAGCACTTACTCATTTAGATAAATGTTTAAACATTCCTTTACAAGAAAAGGTAGCATTTAAACAGAGGTCAAAACTCTACATTTGAACAGAGTCCAAAAGTTCTAGCCAAAAAAAAAAAGCTCTAGCCAAAAGTTCTAGGGAGAAAATTCTGGTGATCAGCCTAACTTATGGATGAAATAACAATCTGGCCATTGATATTGTCAAGCTACATAAACAACTGACAAAAATACTATTCAATCATGCCTTTAGGTAGGTACACAGGTGACTGGCCTCAGATCTGTCCTATTGAGCTTTAGTGAAGCAATAATATTATCATTGTCCAAGATATTTTGAATCAGCCACTGGGTTTATTTGCAGTGAATTCAGTTCTCTTGACTTTTCCTCGTGTCTTTGTTTCCTTTGGCTTTTCTGTTTGGCAAACAACATGCCTCTGTTCTTATTTGTGAATGTCCACATTGATTTTGTTATCACATTTATTTTCTTTGTACTAAACTTTAATATCCGGTATATGCCTTGGGTGATTTTGCCTTTTGTCGGCACAAATGACCTTAGTTTATAGCCTTCTTCGTGGAATGTTTATGTAAGTTGGATACACCTCCTAATGTTATCATGGGGCTTGAAGCTTGATTTTGTAAGCTTCAGAGTTGGTGTCAATTTCCTACTAGCTTTTAAAATTCTAAAAACCTGCAGATAAAAATCAGATTTTAACTGATTCTCACAAGGGATACCCATGATGACTTATCTTTCAAAAGGCCCTAATTATTGGCTTGCTTAGTTAACAGTAAATACCAAGCAAAAGGCATCTATTTATCACATAGTATACTTTATAATTAGGTTTCTACAGATACAGAATTCTTTTGACAGTAGCAACCTGAATATTTTCTGGATTTTACCTCCATACTCACAGAAAAAAAAGCATCCAGTTATGATTACCAATGAGCACCATAACCACAAATCCATGCAGCATAATTTGTCCCTTAACCCTCGCTTCTGCAGTCTTTCAAATTCTTCA
This sequence comes from Talpa europaea, assembly GCF_964194135.1. NCBI lineage: Eukaryota > Metazoa > Chordata > Mammalia > Eulipotyphla > Talpidae > Talpa > Talpa europaea. Next base: position 103,924,454 of record NC_140071.1, on the reverse strand, counting down.
ACATATCCAGTGACTAAAGTTAAGTTTGATATGTAGCTATTTGTTTTTTTTTTTTTTTAGCTTTCAACAACATTTATTTATGTGTTCATGTATTTTAAAACATTTAATATCTTCCTGTAAGTTTCAAACTGCTTAGTGCAGCATACAAAGTCCTTCCCATTGCTGCTTGCTTCTTCCCTGGTGCCACTGATTGTCTCAGCTTCACAGATCTCCCTTCTTTTTTTTTTTTTTTTATAAATTTTATTGTTATATTCCCCATACAATTGCAGCCCCCCATTCTGACCCCAATCCCTCCCCTCCCGCCCCCGCCCCCCTAAAAGTGTCTCTGGTTCATAGTTTTTTGTTGATTTTGATTTTCACTTTCTTATAGTTATTCATTTTCCTGGTCCCTTATTTAAGTTTTCTAGATTCCTGCTATGAGTGAGACCATCCGGTATTTTTCTTTTTCTTTTTGGCTTATTTCGCTGAGCATGATCCCTTCCAGCGCCATCCATGTTGCAGCAAATTGCATGTGTTTATCTTTTTTGAATGCTGAGTAATATTCCATGGTATATATGTACCACATCTTCTTGATCCAGTCATCTATTTTTGGGCATTTGGGTTGTTTCCAAAGCTTAGCTATTGTAAACAGTGCTGCTATAAACATAGGGGTGCAGGTGTTCTTTGGAATTGATGTTTCTGTGTCCTTTGGGTAAATACCTAGGAGTGGAATTGCTGGGTCATATGGAAGCTCTATGTTTAGTAGGTCCAGAAATCTCCACACAGCTTTCCACAGTGGTTGGACCAGTTTGCACTCCCACCAACAGTGCAGAAGAGTTCCTTTTTCTCCACACCCTCGCCAACATTTGTTGTTGCTAGTTTTTTTAATATGTGCCATTCTCACTGGTGTAAGATGGTATCTCATGGTAGTTTTGATTTGCATTTCCCTGATGACAAGTGATGTTGAACATTTTTTCATATGCCTGTTGGCCATTTGCATTTCCTCTTCAGAGAAGTTTCTTTTAAGCTCTTCTGCCCATTTTTTGACTGGATTATTTTCTTTGTTGTTGTTGAGTCTCATCAGCTCTTTGCAGATTTTTGTGATCAGTCCTTTATCATTAGTGTTGGGTGCAAAAATGTTCTCCCAGTTGGTGGGGTTTCTCTTTGTTTTTGTTATTGTCTCTTTTGCTGTGCAAAAGCTCTTTAATTTGATATAGTCCCAGCTGTTTATCTTTGCCTTCACTATCACTGCTTTGGGTGATGTGTCTGTAAAGATGTCTTTGATGTGCAAATAACGTAGTGTTTCGCCTATATTTCCTTCTATATATTATATGGTTTCAGGTCTTATGTCTAGTTCTTTAATCCATTTTGAGTTGATTTTTGTGTATGGTGTGAGGTGGTGGTCAAGCTTCATTCTTTTGCATGTAGCGACCCAGTTTTCCCAGCACCATTTATTGAACAAACTTTCTTTGCTCCAATGCATAGTCTTTGCTCCTTTGTCAAAGATTAGTTGACCATAAATCTGTGGGTTTATTTCTGGATTTTCTATTCGATTCCATTGGTCTGTATGTCTGTTCTTGTTCCAATACCATGCAGTTTTGATGATTATGGCTTTGTAGTAGAGTTTGAAGTCTGGGAGTCTGATGCCTCCATTCCCTTCTTTTTTTTTCAGGAGAGCTTTGGCTATTCGGGGTTTTTTGTGATTCCATATGAATTTCATCAATAATTGTTCTATTTCTTTGAAGAATGACATTGAAATTTTGATTGGAATAGCATTGAATCTGTATATTGCTTTTGGAAGGATGGCCATTTTAATAATGTTTATTCTTCCAATCCATGAGCAGGGGATGTCTCTCCATTTCTTTGTGTCTTCTTCTATTTCTTTTAACAGTGTTTTATAGTTTTCTTTGTATAGGTCCTTTACCTCTTTTGTTAGATTTATTCCCAAATATTTGATTTTTTTTGTTTCAATAACAAAAGGGATGGTCTTTTTGATTTCTTCTTCTTCAGATTTATTGTTTGTGTATAGGAAGGCTACTGACTTTTGCGTGTTGATTTTGTATCCTGCCACTTTACTGAACTGATTGATGAGTTGAATTAGCTTTTCTGTGGAGTTTTTGGGGTTCTCTATGTATAATATCATATCGTCTGCAAATAGTGATAGTTTGACTTCTTCTTTTCCTATTTGGATTCCTTGGATGTCTTTCTCTTGTCTTATTGCCCTGGCTAGGACTTCCAGTATTATATTGAAAAGCAATGGTGAGAGTGGACATCCTTGTCTTGTTCCAGATCTTAATGGAATTGCTTTCAGCTTTTCACCATTGAGAATGATACTGGCTGTTGGCTTGTCATAGATGGCCTTTATGATGTTGAGGTATGTTCCTTGTATCCCAAGAATTTCAAGGGCTTTTATCATGGATGGGTGTTGCACTTTGTCGAAAGCTTTCTCAGCATCTATTGATATTATCATATGGTTTTTATATTTCTTTTTGTTGATGTGTTGGATAACGTTGATTGATTTTCGGATGTTAAACCATCCTTGTGCCCCTGGAATGAATCCAACTTGGTCGTGGTGAATTATCTTATGGATACATTGTTGGATTCTGATAGCTAAAATTTTATTGAGGATTTTTGCATCAGTGTTCATTAGGGAGATTGGCCTGTAGTTTTCCTTTTTTGTGTTGTCCTTGTTCGGTTTTGGTATTAGTGTAATGTTGGCTTCATAGAACGTGTTTGGTATTGTCCCTTCTTTCTCAATTTTTTGGAAGAGTTTGTGAAGGATAGGCACTAATTCGTCTCTGAATGTTTGGTAGAATTCATTTGTAAATCCATCAGGTCCTGGGCTTTTGTTTTTGGGGAGGTTTTTGATTACCATTTCAATTTCGCTAATTGTAATTGGTCTGTTTAGGTGTTCTATTTCTTCTTTATCTAGCTTTGGGTGATTGTAGAGTTGTAGGAATTTGTCCATCTCCTCTAGATTGTTAAACTTGTTTCCATATAACTGTTCATAGTAGTTACTGATTATTCTTTTGATTTCTGCTGTGTCCGTTGTGATTTCTCCTCTTTCATTGATGATCCTGTTTATTTGTGCTTTCTCCCTTTTTTCCTTTGTGAGCCTGGCTAGGGGTTTGTCTATTTTATTGATTTTTTCAAAGAACCAGCTCTTGGTTTCATTGATCTTTTGGATTTTTTTTTAGTTTCAATTTCATTTATTTCTGCTTTGGTTTTTATTATTTCTTTTCTTCTACTGGTTTTGGGGTTTTTTTGTTGTTCTTTTTCTAGATCTTTGAGCTTCGAGATTAGGTTGTTTCTTTGCGTTCTTTCTTGTTTCTTGATGTGAGCTTCTATTGCTATAGATTTTCCTCTTATTACTGCTTTTGCTGCATCCCATACATTTAGGATATTGGTGTCCTCCTTGTCGTTCAATTCAAAAAATTTTTTAATTTCTTCTTTGATCTCCTCATTAGTCCAATGGTCTTCCAGTAGTGTGGTTTTTAATCTCCATGAGGTAGGAAAGTTCCTTGCCTTCTTTTTATGGTTTATTTCTAGTTTGATGCCTTCATGGTCAGAAAAGATGGTTGATATGATTTCAATCTTGGTGTATCTGTTGATGTTTGTCTTGTGCCCCAGTATGTGATCGATCCTGGAGAATGATCCGTGTGCGCTTGAGAAAATGTGTACTCCGTTTTTTTGGGGTTTAGTGTTCTATAGATGTCTGTTAAGCCCAATTGCTCTAGGTCCTTATTTAGAGCTTTGGTTTCTTTACTTATTTTTTGTCTTGTTGATCTATCCATTGTTGATAGTGGTGTGTTGAAGTCTCCCACTACGTATGTGTTTTCTCTGATGTCTGTTTTCAGAGAGGACAACAGTTTTCTGATATATTTTGGTGCTCCTTCGTTGGGTGAGTATATGTTAATGAGTGTTATTTCTTCTTGAAGTATTGTCCCCTTGATCATAATGTAGTGACCACTGGGGTCTCTTTTTATCTTTTTGAGTTTGAAATCTGTTTTATCTGATATAAGTATAGCTGTTCCTGCTTTCTTTTTTGGTCCATTTGCTTGTAGGATTGTTTTCCATCCTTTAACTTTGAGCCTATTTTTATCTTTTGTAGCTAAATGTGTTTCCTGGAGACAGCAAAAGGTTGGGTTTTGTTTCTTAATCCAGGCTGCAACTCTGTGTCTTTTTATTGAAGAGTTTAGTCCATTTACATTTAGAGTTAATATTGATATGTTAACATCTGTATTTGCCATTGTGTTTGTCTTTCCTTTGATTTTATTTATTTATTCTTTTAATAACTTTTTTTTTGGGGGGGGCCTTCTTTCATTGTTATTCGTCGCTCTGAGGTTCTGGCTTTAGGACTCCTTGTAGTATTTTTTGGAGTGGGGGTTTAGTTGCAATGAAATTCCGGAGTTTCTGTTTGTCTGGGAAGGTCCATATTCTTTCTTCAAAGAGGAAGGAGAGCTTTGCGGGATAGAGTATTCTTGGTTGGCATCTGTTTTCTTGGAGTCTGTTGACTATGTCCCTCCACTCTCTCCTTGCCCGTAGTGTTTCTTCGGAGAAGTCTGATGTCAGCCTGATTGGTTTTCCTTTGAATGTTATCTGTTTCTTCCCTCTTGCCAACTTCATTATTTTTTCCTTGTCCTGGATTCTTGGGAGCTATACTATTATGTGTCTTGCTGTATTTTTCCTTTCGTCGTGGAAGTTTGGTGTTCTTCTTGCTTCTTGTATATCAATTTTCAGCTCCTTCTTCACATTTGGGAAGTTCTCTTCAATTATCTCTTTGAATATTTTCTCTGTTCCTACATCTCTCTCCTCTCCTTCTGGTATTCCTATAACTCTTATATTTCCTTTCCTCATGGAGTCAGATAGTTCCCGAAGTCTTTCTTCATTCTTTTTCCTTCGTACTTCTCTTTCCTTTTCTGTTTTGGTTCTTTTTATTTCTGTGTCTTCAAGATTACTTATTCGTTCTTCCATTTCATCTATTCTGCTTTCATTGCTTTTCCCAGAATTCTTTAGTTCTTCCATTAATTCTTTGATCTCCTGCATTTCTTTTACTTCCCTCTTTAGGGACTCAATTTCTTTCTTCTGACCATTGTTTTCCCTCTCTAGGGACTCAATTGCATTCTTCTGATCGTTGATTATTTTTCCCTTATCATTGTTTTCCTTTATGACTTCTGTCAGTTTTTTAATCACGGCAATTTTAAATTCTCTTTCTGGAAGGCTCAGAAATTCTTCCAAGTTATTGTCGTTGCAATCTGGGGGCTGGCTTTCTTTTTGTGGTGTGCTTTTTCTCTGGAGAGTTGCTAGGTTGCGTGTGGTTCTTCTCCTCCCTACTGTCTGTTTTCTAATTTGCCGTATGCGTTGGGACACTGTGTTGTTGGGACTTGACGGCATTTGGGTGGGCTTCTCTGTTCCCCTCTGGTTCTTCCAGGAGTCATCTGTCAGTTTCAAGCAGCCTTTACTGGAGAAAGTTCCCTGTTCTAAAATGCCGATGTGGGGACACACTCCCCTGTGCGCCTGGTCTGCCCCGGCGGTGGGTTCCTGCTCCCCTCTGGGCTTGGACTGCAGGCCAGAGGGGGTCTGGCGTGGGCGAACTTCCCCCGCTCACCTCTGGCTCCTGAGGAAGCCTTCTGCAGGTAGTCTTTACTGTAGAAATGTCCCTGTTCTAAAATGGTGATGTGGGACACACTCCCTGCGCTTCTGGTCTCAGGCACACTATTCTGCGCGCCTGGTCTGCCCCGGCTGTGGGTGCTCGCTCTCCCTGTGGGCTCAGACTACTTGTTCAGAAGGGGCCCGGTGTGGGCTAACTCCCCAGCTGGCCACTAGCTCCTTCAGTAGCCTGTGCTGGGGTCAAGTCGCTAGGTGGCACCAGAGATCTCTCCTAGAGCCCTTGGGGAGCTGATTTTCCACCCCGTGGGACAGGGAGCAGAGCGGGGATGGTAGGGTACACCTCAACGGCTTTGGGGTGCTGTGTCTGCCTTGTGCCCCACCGTCGTGGGGAACCCACGCCCCTAATTTCGTGCCCCGGGTCTCAGTTCCAAAGCCCTCAGTTCCAGGACGCGGGCTGTAGCCCAGATCAGTGGCGCGGGAATGGCACCTTTTGAATCCCGCTCCCCTGCCTGGGCGCCTTGTTCCTGCTCACTCAGGGAGGGCCTCCGCCCGGGTCTCAGTTCCAAAGCCCTCAGTTCCAGGACGCGGGCTGTAGCCCAGATCAGTGGCGCGGGAATGGAGCCTTTTGAATCCCGCTCCCCTGCCTGGGCGCCTTGTTTCTGCTCACTCAGGGAGGGCCTCCGCCCGGGTCTCAGTTCCAAAGCCCTCAGTTCCAGGACGCGGGCTGTAGCCCAGATCAGTGGCGCGGGAATGGCGCCTTTTGAATCCCGCTCCCCTGCCTGGGCGCCTTGTTCCTGCTCACTCAGGGAGGGCCTCCGTCGTCTCCCCGCAAGCCTAGGTTGCAGGCGCAGGGCCCTGGGCAGCTGCAATCCGAGCGCAGCTTTCGCGCAAGCTTACCGGGCGGCCGGGGCTGTGTGCTGGTGCTGGTCTCCTCCTGGGGGGCGGGGCTCTCTTATGGCGCCTGGAGCTCACCTCCGCAGCGGATCCTGCAGGGTTCGCCTCAGCTCCCGTTCACGGGGTGTGGTGGCTGAAATAGTTCCTTTCCACTCACAGTCCCACTTGCTGCATCCGTTTTTCTTGTTGGGCGTTTTGGTTTGTTGTTTCCCTCCTCTCTGGTGGTCGGAGAGTGCCGCCTCTGTGGGCGGGGGAGGGGAGCAGGGTTCTGCGCTTCCCTCCCTTCTCGTCCTCTTTTATGGCCACTTTCTTCTTCGGGCAGTTTGCTGGAGTCGTCCGTTTATCTTCCGTGTCCCAGTTCTCACTGGGACCTGCCGCTTTTCCTCCCTATTAACTTTTTTTAATGGGAGATCTTACTCGCAGCGTCTCCTCGCCGCCATGTTGCTCCGCCCCTCTTCTCTCCCTTCTTTTTCTTTTGATATGTAGCTATTTGGAATGTATTTCATATGGATCTACCATGTCTGGAAATTTAAAATGTAGTGTGATAAAATAAAGGATATATTTTCTATAGGAAAGAGTTACACTGAAAAAAAATATAATAATAATACACCTAAATATATATAGCTAGTGAAGATAGTGCCCCCACGTGGTGATGTACAAGTACATACTGCACAAACCAGTAAATACCTAACCTGCCTTATGACTGACGTCAAGACCTGGGGCTCATCTTGTGCTCATGAAAGCCTTTGTTAATTGATTTAGTCTTAAAACTTATTTCAGTACAATATACTAAATAGTATAGTACAATCAGTTGGACTAGCACTTAAAATAATAGTTCATTTAATAAATCACAGAAATACTTAGTAAAACACATTAATGTAATCAGATTTACCAGTTACTAGACTCAAGTATTTAAGTCTGATTTCATATTTCATTGAGTAAATTTCCTTACATTTTCATAATTCTACCTAAACTATTTGTCCAAAATTAAATAAATAGGAAGAAAAATTTGATTCTGTAAATATATAATATCAGCACCATATACTCTCTCTCACTCTTCTTCTCTCTCTCTATACACACATAGACACACACCTTACACAAGCATTATTTCATTAGGGATTGTTTGACATGTGAACTGTAAGTTATTCTTCTCAAGACAATAGAAAGATATTTATTCAACCATCACCCCATCAAGCACCAACAAATAGTATCATAATTTGTCAAGTTCACTGACTCTATTCATACTTCATGAACCTGAGGATTTTGTATTGTTAAACAAAATTATTAACAAAATACATACAAGCATATATTCAAGAATGGAACCTTGAAGTAGATGATAGTATTTCATGAGTGAAGTAAAGTTGTAATTAGAAATCACAGAGAAGTGATAGCTTCAAGACTATCATTAAATCAGTGGATCTCAGAAATATGCTAAAAATATACCAATAACAGAATTTATAGAACTTGACATTTAAAGGAAGCTTGTGCTGTGATTGGTCACTGAATTAATTACCTGTTATAGAAATTGAGTCATAATGCAGGAGTTAGGAAGTTGAAATGAATGAAGTAGGAATGCTAACAATATTAATAATAATGATGGCTATAGCTTCAGTTAATGAGTGTCCATTATAAGTCATAGAGTAATAGAATATTCTTAGACTGCATTTTAATTCTCATAATGGTCACACAAGAAGACATTAGCCTTATTTTACAGATCAGAAAATTAGAGGCTGAAAATGTTGGTTATTCATTTGAATTTGCATAGGTAATAAAAATATCATAGAGCCAGGATGTCTGATGCCAATACAACTCATTGCCCCTACCAGAAAAGAAAATGGATGTTAATATGCTAGGAAAAATCTTCAGTAGAATTACAGGACATAATTCATTTAGATGGAATACAAAAAGGATTGTGGAAGTGGGAAGTTGAAAACATAAATAAGAAAACTTCCCGAACTTCCATATTGTTTTCCATAAGACTGGACCAGTCTACACCCCACCAAGAGTGTACAAGGGTCCTGTTTTCTCAACATCCTTGCCAACATTTGTTGTTTCTGGATTTTTTTGACATTAACCATTCTCATAAGAGTGAGGTGGTATTCCATTGTGATTTTGATTTGCATTTCCCTGATGATAAGTGATAGGGAGCATTCTATCATATGCCTGTTGGCCATCTGCTTGTCTTCTTTAGAGAAGTACCTTTTTAGCTCTTCTATACATTTTTTTGATTTGGTTGTTTTCTGTTTGCAGCACTATTTATTCCATAGCCAAGTTATGGAAACAAACTAATTGCCCAACAACAGAGGTATAGATTAAGATGATGTGGAATAGCTGGAATTTTACTCAGCTATTTAAAAAAAAAAAAGATGAAATCTTGCCATTCATGACAACATGGATAAAAATGGAGGAGACTAAGCTAGGTGAAATAAGTCAAGAAGAGAAAGACAAATATTGGATGTTTTCACTCAGAATTGCTAAAACTAAACCAAAACAAACCCTAGAAATATGACTGCAGAATTGAGGTTACTACAGGGGGAGGTTGAGGATGGGAACAAAGGAGGGGACCCAGTGGTCTTTAGTAAAAGGATATGGGTGCTGTGGAAGTGGGTGTGGTACAGAGACATATATCTGAGGAGGTGTGAACCTGTTCCCCTAAATCAAATATAGTATCATAAGCCCATATTACCTCAATAATAAAAAAATTAAAATTAGGAGAAAACTAAAAAAAAAAATTAGAAAGAAAACTTATTGAACTCTGATATAAATTTTTTAATTCCATCTAGAATCAAAATATATTTAAAATGTTTTTGCATAAGTTTCAATTTGCAAGTCCCTGTCAAAGAATATCAGAGTTAGAAAACTTAATAAATTGTTATCCTTATCCTGTGAAATCAGTAAGATCCTTTAAAATGTCAAGTGACTTTTTGGTCTCGCTGACAGTAAAAAGCAAATTCAGGAATCTTCTCTTCACAATTTTCTTATGCATAGATAGAGCACTAATAAGTTATAAGGCTTTATCACCTGTATAGGTTAACAGCTTGGGACTCACAAGTTTTGCTTAAAATGCTCTTCAGGCTCAGCTACTGTTTCTGCCAAAAACTATGGCCTAAGGTGGGTCTGGTTTGCAATTGAGACTTATAACGATCTCACCTTTTCCAACTGGCAGAATATAACCTTGATTCTTTCATATTTTTCACATTAAAGGCAAAAAAGCAATGTATCTGTTTTCTAGAAACTTCTACCAAGAACTTCTTAAAATCACAATGGAACTGCCAGAGATTTCTAAAACACATTCTCCTAAACTTATACCATTAGCTCTAGGTCACATTTTTACAATTATTCCTTTTTGGACTTGAATTGTGACTATCTGTGCCAAAGGAATTTTTCTCTGAAGATTGATCTTACCTTGGAAACTAGAGTTAGACCTCTAAAGCATCTAGGAAATATAAAACTAGAAATTTCATTCTCCCATCCAATATAAAATGATTCAATACTCTTTTAACTTACATAGAGAGATATATTAAAAGTGTTCTCAAAATTCTACTTGGAGATATTACTTGTTTATTCCAGCTTTCAGCTATTTTGAGCTTAGAAGTTGTGTGGCCACAAGCAAATGCAAATTGCTTATTTCAACAAAAAGTTCCAGTGACTATGTTTCATTGGACAAATAATTAACATGACTATTTAGCAAATTTTACCTTCCAGAGAATCAGGATATGTAATTACTGAAGAAAGAGCACCCAAGTGGTTAGATAATCTGCTGTCCTTGCAACCAAACATGCATTCTGCCTCAAAATTATTTCCCACAAATTGTTTCATTTTTGTGGGTTAAGTGAGTCATTTCAACCCAACCTAACACTTAAAGTCTAGGGTTAGACAAAAACATTCATCCTCATTTTGCAAACCATTACACAGCATTTGTTCATGGACAATTTTATTATCCTTTATAGAGATTAACTGCCAATTTAGTAAATCTTTCTCATCCATTTATCTTCTGCATTGGAACTCATTTTGTAGCACTTTTAATTTATCTCTAAAGCCTGGTAAGTGACAGCATAAAATAACATTTTCCATGGTAAGATAAAGGAAGCTTCACAACAGAAAGGAAGACTTCATTAATAAATTATCAGTAAAGGTGAAGTTTCTTAAACTGTTTGGTATGGATGTTATACCAGAATACAAAAGGAAAAAAAAAAAAGCATTTACAGAAATACAGGTTCATATTGATCAAATCAATGCCACAACACTTTACAATTCACTAAATGAGATTTTAAAATGTGCACATATGTGATATTGCAAACATTACTATATAGAATTGTTAATAAATTATGTGTTTCAATATATTATGATTAATACAAGGATTTTGCAGTTGGACAATCAACCTCATTTCAGATCCTGATCATGTAATTCATTAACCTGGGATGATTTCTTGGGAAGATTTCTGATTTTTTTAGTTATCCATATGCTATTCACATATAAAATGAGACTATCAATATCTAAAACCAAAGCTTTGGGAGAATTAATACAGTTTATTGGATTTATGTGAAGTGTTTACTATAATGCCTTCCACAGTCTGTATGTTCAATATCATTCTGAAATAGGTGTTGAACGTGATTCTTTACAGATGTTTAAAGTAAATATTTGTATGTTAGTATACATATCTATATACGGAAAAAGAATGCAAGAGTAGGCATATGCTCTGGAAGTTAACATGTACATTTAGAAATTTAATGAGCTCTCTAATATAGTGATGGATTTAATTCAGAAAGAAAGTAGATCTCTTTTAAGTAATCTTAACTATTTATCAGAAAATTCTTATTTAATAAAACAGAAATTGGTAATTTATAAATGTTTCTGGTTACTGAATCTAAAATATTCAACAAAACCTTCTTTATGAAGGAACAATGGGGGATTTTTCACAGAGTTTCTACATTTCTGAAAGAAAGTTATCTGATAAAGAAAGTTGTCTAGGGCACTAGATTATTAGTTCTTGGCTTCTGATGCTCTAAGGATTGTTTTTGCAGGTGGAAGAATTTCTTGGAAGAGGAATAGAGAAAATCAAACTTCCTTCATTGAAATGTGACCAGAACAATAAGCACTGTTATTAGGTGACCTTCATGGTTGGTAATAGCAGGTAGGGCACTTGAACTGTAGACTAGAACAACAATCCCGGATGTGTTTCCTCATATCCTATGAGTTTCTTAAGGCTATTGAAGAAGCAGAAATAAATCATCTAATTTAGTATCTTGATCCTAGAGAACTCCTAATGATCTAGGGTAAAGCTTTGAAAATTCAGAAATAAAGAGCTATTGATTATACAGAAAACATGTCAGAGATAAAATTATTCAATATATCTGGGAAATCTTCAACAAAAGCTGGGAAATTTTAATCAAAATTGTGATTGTGGCATTTACTTAAATGTATTCCCAAAGTACAAGGGGGGAAAAATTATCCAGTATCTTGATCTCAAGCAAACACAAAGAATAGTGCTGCATAATTATTTACTTTGAAAAAAAGACCTCTGAGCTCTATCATTAGAGAGAGGTTTTCTTATAATGATGATCATGGTACTTTGCAGATTCTTAGAAGAATCAGTTTTTTAAAAAAGTATTTTGAAAACACAGCCTAAAACCTGATGTATGCCACTAAATAGTTAATTTCACATATCTCTAAATACTTTTGTCCCTAAAATAAATTTGAGAATCATCACGTAAAATAATTTTGACCAAGCAACAAAGCTATATAATTTGGAAGATTCAAGTATTATTCATTATATGAAAGCATTCGTTTGCTAAAGCTGACTCATACTGCCTCTGAAAATTCCATTTCTAAGTATATAGGCATTTTAAAAGCCAGTTGTTAAACAGTTGGTAACTTAAAATGGGCTCTAGTGGGAATATTTATACTATGAAAATTGGGAGATACTACAGATGAGGGTTTTACTGGTCTTTTTATTGTCAGAGATCTGGCTTACCAGCCCACCACTGTGTTGTTAAGGGATGGATTGATAATATATGTTCTCACTTAGTTTTAGTACAGAGAACTCCTTTTTTTTAAATATCACAATGGTTCTTTGTTTTCCATGTCTTTTCTTTTACATCAAATGTCCCTCAATTTACCAAGCTAGTCTATGTAAGAGTAAAAACTTCTGTGTATTATGCTTCATTATTATCATTCATTAAAATAAAATAAAATACCCAGTGCCAATCTTGTGCCAGACCCTGGGTTGCTCAAAGTGCCTATAGCCTAATGCTTAATTTTACTAATATTGGGTGTTTTTTATATGTCAAGAATATTAATTATCTCAACACTCTATGAGTTATTCCCATTTATTGGAAAGGTTAACTAAGACTCAGAGAAATTCACCCATGATTGTAGTGTTTGTTTGTCAGTGTGGGCTAGAGCAAGGCAAAATGACTCTTAAACTCAACCCTATAGAACCCCTTTTGAGATGGAAATAATTTAAAAATTGTTAACAAATGCAATGAACTGCGAGATTTTGTGAGGATTTTCGGAAACCAAATTACCATAGCCCTCTGGAGGACTCCAGGAGTTTCTGTGGTAGGTGTGTTGCAGGAACAACACCTGAAAGGGGAGATCCTGTATCCCTGAATCACAAACAATGTTGTAAACCAACTTATCTCAATAATAAGCAAATAATCACCATAGCCCTGTTTCCTCCCAGCTTGGTGCTCCAAATAAGCATACAATGCTAAACTTTCTGGTGTCTTCTTTGCTAAACTTCTGTTAGGGGGAAAAGGATGTCCTAAAGTTAATTCCATACAGGCTTTGTGGACTCCGCCCCCACTCCAGACCAAAGCCAACACTTCCAGGTGCTTCTTCTCCAGGTGAAATTTTGTTCTCTCTCTGAAACATGGGAAAACATGTTTTGCAATGATGTGGTAGAGGAAAAGTACCATTCTATACAAAATAAAAACAGCAAAACTCTCCCACCATGGATTATATATGTAGTGCATTAGGGTTTTCTGTCCATTATATGAAATAATATTGGATATTATTCATTATACATCTAATCTCTAAAATATATAATAACAAGCCTAATTGGAAGTTTAAGTTAAGATTTTAGGCTGTGGCCTGAGACACAGAAAGAGCATTCACAACAGACCATAACTGAGCCTACTGAACTAAAGGCTATTTCTCAGAAGTATTCTATTCTTTTTAGTGATTCAGAGTTACCTCACTGCAAACCACCCCCTCCCATCAGTAACTGTGTGAAAAATGTTTATGTACATGGCAGAGTAAGGTGACCCAAACCCTACTAATTTAGACCCTCTATCTTACTTACCTGTGCCCACTGGGCATCTTGTGAAACTTCCCCTATCTTATTTGATGAATAGGAATGTTATAGTCCAGTGGTCTTGCTAAACAAAACTAGTCAGAACCCCATCTGTGAGTTCCTGCAAACTAAGCAAGTATTTATATAAACAGCAGCTCAAGATCAAAAGTGAGATTCTCTCTTGAATCTGCCCACACTCACTCGTAAGTATGTATTCTCACCTCCGATAAAGCTTCACTTTTAACTCACCAACTCTGCCACATGAATTCTTCCCTGCACCAAAATCAAGAGTCTCTGGGGTCTCTCCACACCCCTAGGTTCCATTACTTTGAATTATGATCAATTTTTTTGTCACTAAGAGGTAGTATTTTCATGACATAGGTATTGTTGGCCATCTCAGGTTGAGATACCCAGGAAGCAGACTGGATTGGAGATTAACAGGAAGGTAATTTATTAAGGTCCTTGCAATTAACACCAATGAATGGAGCAGAAGGAATCAAGAATAGGGAAAGGGAGAAGTGGAGTTAACAAAGTAGTTAACAAAGCTGCCATGTAGTTAACAAAGTCTTCAGTCAAGCCAAGATGGATTCTGGACCTGGGGTAATGAGAGGACCTGACCTTCAGGAATTAATACTGATGGCCTAAAAGGGAAGAATGCCCTAGTTGGGAGAGGAGGGAGGTGAGTCAAATCTTCAAAAGGATTCTATTGGCAACACTTCCAGAAGCTGGTAAATCCTACATTCCTGAAAGGGGCTCCAGCTGGGATATCACAGCATCCACTCAGCCTGAAACAAAATTCTGAAAAAGAAGAGTCAGAAACTAAAGAGACTGTTATTCCCCATTACTAACTCAAGAGGATAAGATGATATGAATATGGGTGAACAACTGGTCAACACTAGTAATTGAGAATTATTCCAAAGTGGAACAGGCTGACACACTAGTGTCTAGCAGCTCTTTTATCCATATTTGTCTCCATAATTTAGAAAACCAATGTAGAGTCCCATTCATGACACTATTTTTTCATAGATTGCATATGACTTTTTCCTAATTCTGATCCTTCTGTCTGCCAATCTATCTCCCATTTCTGTTCTCGATACAGTGATAATATTTAGCACTCAGTTCTATTTTCCAGCTACAAATATAAGTTTCCTTTCCTTTTCACTGTTCAAGTGTCAAGCAGAAAAAAGATAGACATTTCTAAAACTGCTAATGTATGAATTAAGACATTACAAATGTAGAAATACATAATTAAAAATGACCATTCCTCTTGAGCAAATTTTCCATTTAAGTAAATTAATAATGAGGTAAAATTTTATCATAAAGAACTGTAAATCAATCTAGATAATAATTCTTGTTTGGAATATAAAAGACACTGGATTAACAATTTTGATACATTGTTTATTTGACAAAATGAGATTCTACAAAGTAATTAAACAACAGTGCCTATCAAACAGTGCAATGACTTTTGATATTTGTCAGTGTTATATGTGACATTTAATACCATTTTGAATATGGTGTCTTTGGAATTTCTAAGGAGGAAATTCAATTGTTCAACAAATTATGCAATTGTTATGCAGTTGTTATGCAATTGTTCAACAAATAATAGTGTTGGTTTTTTTTTTTAAAGATTTATTTATTTATTTATTTATACATGCACTGGGTACAGTCAGAAGTGCGGGAGGGTGAGAGAATTCACCAGAGCCAGAGCGGGGAACAGAACAGGCAGACTGATGAAATACACTGCTGAGGAGAGCAGTGGGCACGGCAGGAGAGGTCTGCACACCATGTGGGACCCTCGCCAGCGGCCGGGGATCAAACCGGCACTGCAGAGGCTGTGGACAGCTTCGCAGCCCAGCACTCAACTGCTGCACCACCAGGGGAGGCCCGAAATATTTGAGTGTTTTATGGACCAGAAACTATTCTAGACACTGGAGATAAAGAAGAACCAAACAAATACTCTGCTCTAATGAATTTATATTCTAATGATGGAAATGAAAATAGGTAATTATGAATAAGAGGTTATATAACCAAGTATACCAACAAATCTATCAATTATGAGACAGTGACACGTGCCTTGTAGAGAATCTAAGAGGTATGCTGTTTTAGCTGGGGAAGTCTGGGAAAATCTTTTGGCAGGGTTATTTCTAAACAGAATGACCAGAAGACATCAGCCCCTTTGTGATCAGAGAGAATATTCTAGGCATAAAGAACAAGTAAGTTACAAAGGGCTTAAGGCAGGAATAAATTTAGCATGCTCAGAACTCAGAAAGCTAGCATGTTTGGAGCTTAGCGAACAAGGATCAGAGTGAGAAGCAGTGAAAAGGGAGAGAAAAGCCAGGGTCAGGTCATTGAAGGTTTTGCAAACCAGGATAAGTGGAAGAAAGGGGGGTGGGGATAATAGGAGATAAAGAAAGAAAAAAGAGTAAATAGATGTGAGAAGACAATGAGAAGGGGGGGAGGGGAAAAGGCAGCAAGACAGACATTTTGGGGGCAATAAAATACCATTGTATCAGAAAGCATAAAATGTAGTAAAAGAGATAAACTTTGATGTAACAAAATGGGTAAAAATGATAATAGAATTCCAAGGGAGAACTAAGACAGACTGGGGTGGGGTACTACTCACTTGACTGGAACATTTAAAAGAGTCCCATGACCACAGTGCAGTTCTGGCTAGATAACATAAAAAGAGAAAGCCAGGAACTGTCCAAAGAAACCAATCTTAAATCGAGTTACTAGAACTACAAGATTTTTATTAAAATGGAGTTTTTTGTTTCTGGGAGCCTAAAGTATAGAAACTAGTTTTGAGCTAAACTCTCATTATATTATAGACCCAAAAAAAGAAACAGATATAGGGTCATGAAAGTGCAAGAGGTCCCACAAGAGGAAAAAACAAACAAAAGAAACCTTTTTGGTTTGGAGACAAAAGAAATGATTTTCAGAGAAGGTGAGTGCACTATTAAACAGAAGAAAGTACTTTAGTCAAGTCTTATAGAGGTTAAAAATAAACACAATAAAAGAAGAGATTTCACTGAGAACTTGCTTAGTCTCAGTGTTTACTGCACAAGTTATAATGAAGTAATTGTTAGAGTCACAAAACATATTACTTTCATTGAGTTGAGATTCACTATCCAACTCTGACAATATGTAAAAACTTTTATTATTTATTAATTGTTTCTGTTAACTATCTTTGGAATTGTGCTCCATCTCTCTCCTCTCTGGTTAGGCAGCTTGGTGCTTTAGAAAGACTACTTGGTTAAGAATCAAAAGGCCTGCTTTCACAATTGTAGTACTTTTTTGGCAGTGGATAAAACAGTAATTTCTATCAAGGCAGAAGCCATGTCTGTTTTATTAACACAAAATTTTCATCGTCTATCAAGGACATGAACTGTGGAAGCTATGTCAGAACTCTTTATTGTATGATTAAACAAGAAAGTTGATATTTGTATCCTGTGTATCTTGATATGGATTTAGAAGTTCCAGAAAATTTTAGCTCACATACAAGAAAATTATTTTCATTATAAGAAGTTCTAAAATTCAAACTCAGATACTTTTGATACACAGAATATTGATCTATTTCACAATGTATCTCTGTCAGTCTCTTAATTGATATTTCTGGTTAGTCAAAGAAAAAAAAACAGCAGCAACATTTTGAAAGGATTTTTGTTTCCTCTTCATCATTTATGTTACTAGAATAGAGCAAAGACATGAATAATTTCAATTGTATATAACATAACAATGATAATGTTCTTGGCATTGATATATGTTTTTGTACTTTTATTTGAATGAAGGGAAGTCTGGTGTTCAGATTGTTGAGCAAAAACAAAATAATAATGCCATAGTGACAGTATCGGGTTTAAGATTTTCTCATCTTAAGGTTCCTCAACTTACTTACACAGACTGACATTGCATTGGTTCTGTATCACCTTTTCCTCCCTTGAATGAAGGAATTCATTTATTTAATAAAAGTCAATGGAATACCTATGGGGTCACGACATGGGATAAAGAAATGAAAAAGATCAACACAGTTGAATGGGATAAACAGACACAGATAATACCACACTACAATGTCATGATAGGGTAGAGCCTCTCACCCATTCCCCTTCTATAGAGATAAACTTGCCTCCAGTGACCTAGAACATTGGAAGATATCAGGTAGGAAAATAGAGCCTGTTCTTTTCTTCTTCAACTTGTAGAACAGAAGATATTTGCATGCTATTCTATAGAATAATTTAAGCAACAAAAATTTTTAACAAAAAGAAAACATCTTTCATTTTTCAATAAAAAGAAATCTCCTTTCAACTACCTTCACACTTGAGGAATGTACCTAGGCAAAACTACTCATCAAGATGATTTTTACATTGACTACTTAACTCTGTAATACAGTTCCGAACTTTTTCAGTGCTTAATCCTGACAACTTTCTCACTGAGTAGTAAGGGTTAGCTGCCTAAGATCCTACACAATGCAATAGAAAATCTCAGGAGACTAAGAGTATATGGTGTACTAAAATTTTGGCAGTACTCAGAATAGACCAAGGTATTAAATGAAAATATAATCAATAAGTAATAAAGGGACATCTACCACATTTATCCACTCGCTCAACCTACTAGATTTTCCAAGCAGAAATTGGTTACATTAACCACCTACTCTAGTTAAATCTGCCATCAACATATATGGTGGCCTAACTAATTAATCTAAAAAGAATTTTCTATTTCTGGTTTATGTTTTGGTGGTGGAAGGTTACTTGGTTTTGGATTTGGTTTTTGATATGGGTCAATCTCAATGGTGCAAGTTGGTATCTTATTGTGGTTTTGATTTGCATTTCCCTGGTAATATGTGATAAGAAACATTTTTTTTCATGTCCCTTTTGATCATTTCTATGTCTTCTTTGAGGAAGTGTCTACTTAGCTCTTCTGCACATTTTTTGATTGGGATATTAGCAGCAACAACCAAAAACAGACAAACACAAACCTCACTTTATGAAGTAAACTTAAATAGCAATGTAGTAATAGTTGCTTAATTTTTGAATGCTAAAATCGTATGTAGCAAAAGTGAATTTATAATAACACAAAATATTCACTCACCACTATTTTTTTTAAATGTAGACTGTCATGCATCATATTGATCACATTATTTGTTACAAGAAACATGAACACATGGAGACATACATGGCATAGACATATAGAAACTTAGCAAATCTGTTTTTGGATGTTTTTCCATAAGTAGAATGGGATATACTGATGTTTTTAAGGTCAAATTTAAATGAAATTAAGCTAGTGCATCTTTAATCAGGCTAGCATTAAAGAATAGAGAATATTTAATGCCCATTACTAGATTTTGAATTTTTGTCTTTTAAACCTGTGCCTGATATCTAATACTTCTGTATTCTACTCTGGAAATGAAAATAAACACCCATAATTCTTAAACCAAATTATGATTCTAAAATTACTCCATTTGGGTATTTCTTTTATGACAATGAAAGAAAGACCATAATAAAAATATTCTAGAACATTTAGTCATAACCAAAGCAGAAACAAGAAATGATCACAGGCAAACATTCCTCAGGGATAATTTAATAACATTACTAAAAGTGTGGGAATCCATATGTCACTTAGATGATTAGGAAGGGGGTTATTAGCTAAGCCATTGTCTGAAACCCACTGAATCACTGATCCCTTTGTAAAATGATTGGTCCTTCTTTTCTAAAGTTGGGTTTTAAAAATCAAGAGAAAGTCCAGGCAGCAGAGCTGCAAGATAAAAAGAACACAGATTTTGCATAAGTCTATATTTCTCTTCATAAGCAAAGGAGTCAGGTAAGATATTAAATCTTTGTTTTCATAATTCTAAGAACCAAAATCAGCCAACTCTGCAAGGCAGACTACCTAGTCCCCTACATGTTTGTAATAGGTCAGTGATTTGATCTAAGGCAGGAATTTTCATATTTGGAGAACAAGAGATAACATACTTCCACAGGTTTTCATGATAAGAAATTACAGTCTAATTTTATAATCTTTTCCCTAAACTAGAAAAATATTTTCTTGGTTGCATAGTTTTAATATATTTTGATGTTATCAGACTTTAAATGAAAAGGACCTGATAGTGAACCATTATTGTCAGATCTATATTGTAGTATTTTTACTGCTACATTAAGCAGACATTAAAATTGCTTTGTAACAAAGATTCAGTTTGCTGGCCCAGGTCATGGGCTGCCTATGATCCGAAGAAACATGTGTTTCAGAGTAGAACACCATAAGGGATGAAGTCATTTTGTTCATTAACTGATTAGATACATCATATGACTCAAAAAACAAATTACTTGGCCATTGCTAAAAAACAAGTGAACAATTGTGGTGTTCATAAACAGATACTCTAAGAGAGAAAATGAGTTCTGTTATAAATAAAGTATCTTTTTAAAATGTTAAATACTAAAATGTAAGTAAACAGTATTCACCTACATACGTAAGAGATTGAATAATACTGAGAAATTATTGGTATTATGATTTTATATAGCAAATGATTTTAAAGATAACTTCTCAATTAATGTTCTAGATATTTCATCTGAAAATGAAAATTATAATTCTCTTGGGGCTTCTGGGTGCCACAATGTCAGCTCCGGTAAGTGATTTCACGGTATAACTGACCTCATTGCCTAAAACTTATAACAAATCCTTCTTTAACCATGACTGTTTTTTGGGGGTCTTTTTTTGATTTGTTTCAGCTTGCTCCACAGCACCTTATGTCTGCCAGCAACAGCAATGAGGTTAGTTTAAATACTTAATCTACCTTCATTATGGAAGAGATGAAAACCTTCCCCTCATTTATCCTGCATTCCTATCTATTTTGTCATATATTCAAATGCATTTCCAGTGTTCATATCTGTTTTACACACCAGGCCTCTGCTCGAATATTATTTTGTCTTCTTTGTTTGATTATAAATTTCTTCAAAGGCAGAAACAGTATCTTCTATACATTTTGTTCTAACAGCCCCTAACTCTAAAGTGTATAAAATCACTAAATTACTGGAGAGGGCTAAAAGTATACAAACTTTTACATAGCAGGGGAGAGGTAGTTAAATCTCAACCTCTAATCACTGTAATTTAGTATAAACTTAGTGAGACATCTTACCTCTGACAGGAATAATGATTAGTGAGATTGACGTATGTTATATACACTGTAAACATTATTCCTAATAGTTTTAGCAGCTATGGTAATCTTGTTTTCATATCATCTTTCTTTTTCTAGTTACTTCTAAATCTTCGTAATGGTCAACTTCTGCCACTACAGTTTCAGGTACCTCTACCTCAATGGTTATTTTAGGAATATTTTTCTACAGCTTATTTCTTATCCTACTTAATGAGCAAAAATGTTTTCTGATTCCATTTCTGAAATATCAATTTATAAAGTTATTAATTAGCCTAATATTATATATTGACCATTTGTATAGAGAATAAAGCAAAATCTAATTAACAAGTTTATGGTGAATTTGGTATATGGCCGGCATGAATTCTCATAACTATGAGGTAGTTTAATTAATTATTTTATACAAAGTTATTCTTAGCTGACTAGAAAGAGGAAGGAGAAGAAGGAGGAAGAGGTAGGGGGAATAGGGACTGGGAGAGGAGAAGAGATGAAAAAGGAGAAGGCAATGCAGTATTGAAACCAACCTGACAACTGCAAAAACAACCCTTTTATCTACCTCATTCTACCCCATATTTCTCATGACCATATTTCTCATGATCATTGAGAATTTATCATCATTCATGCACTTTGCATGGTTTATTATATGACAAGACACTGTCCTTTCTTAAATGCAGCAGCAGAAAGATAGAATTGTTCACATTTTGTTGCTTTCTTACTTAGGACTGATTTTAAGTTCTTTTTAACAATGAAAGAGAAATGCTTCCTTTATTTTTTGCTTTCCCAGGTTCCATTTAATTCATGGATTTCTCCTATATCTGGGATTCCCCAACAGCAGCTGCAGACTCAAATACCTAGTCTCTCCCAATTCTCTTTATCAACTATAGACCAATTTGCTAGACTGTTCCCAAATCATGTACCATTCCCAGGACAAATCAGTTTTGCCCATGGAACCCAAGTGAGCCAGTTGGAACCCTCACAGCCTCAAACACCATCACAAACTCAACAGGGCCCTAACCATGTAAGTTGTGCCTCTATCATGTGTGAGAAGAGACAGATGCATGTTGAATATAAAAATGAGTACAAGTCAGCTTTGAAATAGTACAGGAGTTCTATCATCTCTGAAAGTACTTCCTTATCTTTTCTGATCTCCAGCAAGGAAAAATACAATTCCAGTCAACAATTCCAGGATTACAGTTATAAATCAGAATGTTAAAGCATATCTTGGAAAAGATAATTAGGGGAAAGTCATTTTCCAATAAGGATATTTGCTAAGTGAAATAAGTCAAAAGAAAAAGATAAATACTGATGGTGTCACTTTTATGGAGAAGATAGAGAAACAAAACAAAAGAGCCAGATAAAGCCAACCCAATAACAAACCCTAGAAATCTGACTGTAGAACTGAAGCTAGTAGAGGGGACAGAGGGGAAAGCAAAGCAGGGAATACAATGGACTATAGTGGAGGACTATGGGTGTCTTGATGGTGGATGTGGTGTGGTAACAACATTTGAAGGGAGATATCCTATACCTCTAAGTCAGCTAATACAAACCATAAATTTATGTAGCTAGGTCTAAAAGAAATAGCTCAGGAATTTTAATTAAAAAGTCAAGTATAATTTTCTGTTTCCTTTCTTGGCAGGTTATGCCCTATGTATTCCCCTTCAAAATGCCTCAAGAGCAAAGACAGGTAACCGAATAAAATCATCATCACTGATCTATCTTATAGAGAGATGGCTACATACACTCTCCACTGAATGCTTTTCTATCTTTTTATAGCTCTGATTCCCATAGCAGTGCTAGAAAAAACCATGCAATGAAATCACCAGCTGGATACCCCCATTACTGGATTGGTATCAGTTTTTTATTGCTAGGTGCATTTAGCAGCTCTTGAAGAAAAAATAGCTAATGAGAGTTCTGCATTTCCAGGGCATTACTGTGTTGGGAGCAAAGAAATTCACTGAGCCCTAGATCATGTCCTTTCTACATCTAACATGCTGGCATTTGGGCCCAACTCAAGAGAAATACTATGTGTTGACTTTGTTCAACCTCCCATTTTGTTTCAGAGCTGGAGGCATTAAAAATATAAAATGGGGTATGAGACACAAATAAAAACTTGACCACATTACTTGGCAGTTATGAAATTCCGCTCAAAACATTCCCAGGTTCTTATTTATTTTCAATTTAACTCTATATTATAGTCAAATGACAATATGGTGATTTCCATTAAATAAGGTAATTATTAAAAAAATGAACACATTATAGTAATATAGAAAACCCTGACTTTAGACTAATTAATTTTATAATACTTTGGACTTAAAGAAACAGGGACATAGATAACTTTGAAGTAAGAAATCAACAGAGTATTGACCATCTCATAAAAAGTTACACCACTTGTTCTACTGTAATCATACTGATATAATTGTGTCCATCCCGCCATTCCTACTACAAAGCAAAACTTAACTTCTAGACATTATCTCAGTCATAGTCATAAGTATTTAGAGAGTTAGAAACATCACAAGTGGAATTACTTCACTTTAAGGGTCAGGAGACTAAATCTAAATGAGAATAAATTTCTGGTCCTAATAAAAATAAATAGCTGAGTTGAAACTAATTCTTTACCCTTCCTTTAATCCTAAACCAGTGACTCTCCATGCTGGCTTTGCAGTAGAAACTCTGATGGTAATTTTTTTAATTATAAATATCTGAACCCTTTCCATACCTAATGAATTAAGAACTTATGCATTAATCCCAAATATGATTATCTGCTAAAATGCTCAATAGATTATTTTGATACTTATCCAGGATTGAGAACTACTATACAAAATATAGTTCTTCTCAAACTGTAACTGTTGTTTTTAACTTTTTATGAAAAACATAGTGTCCTATTTAACTATGCAAGTAAACAAAAACAGCTTACAAAACTACGTTTTGTATGTATTATGTATTATGTATCCCCCTTTTCCACAAACACACATATATGTAGACACATATGAACACATAAATGAGAGCCAATACCTGATGATGTTGTCGTTTTTTGGAGTCTGTTGGTTTGGAGTGCGGGGTCCTTGGGTTCACTCTGGGAAAGCTTTCACCAGAGGTCCCCTTTCAGAGGCATATGGCAGGCTTCCCAGCAAGTTTCTCCGTGACAGAGATGGTAATTATTATTTAAAAGGCAGGTTTATTAGGGAAGGGATAAAACAGTTAAAGACACTTGCATAGACACAAGTGGGCATCAAGAGCTGCCCCAGAAGGGACAGGTTTGCTGAAAGGCCTGCCTAGTTGCAGGCAGGCAGCCTTGATAGGTCAAGGGCAGGCACGAGGCTGCTGCCCTGCAGAGGGAGAGAGCTGGTGAAAAGAGGCACCTGCATAGTCACAGGTGGGCAGTAGGAATGCTACCCTGAGCCGGTGCAGAGACTGCAGGATATAGTCTTCTTCTGTTTGGGAGGGGTGACTCTTTGTGAGCTGTCAGTTGGTTGCTAATTTTGGATAACTATATAGAATTTGAAATGGATCTGAGATTCTACAATGGGCTCAATCTCCCTATCTTTACATTTTGGGTCTGTTGGTCTCAATCTCCATATCTTTACCCTTGGGCCTGTGCTCTAGCCAGCAGTCTGATACCTTCTTGGATACTATGCTTTGTAATCTAGGCATCCCTCCTAAGGATACTAGTCTGCGCCTAAGGATACTAGTTTCTGCAACTGTGTACTCTGAGGCTAAGGATCTTAGTTTCCATAACTGTGAAGGATCTTGGTTTCCATAGCTGTGTCCATGGCTATGTTAATCTCTTCTACCCCCACCTCCTTGTGAAAGCCAGGTTTCTGGTATTGTGGCGCACCTCCTTTTCAGTTTTTTTTTTTTCTATTCTTGTTCTCCATCAATAATGTAGGTGGTAAAGGTACAGGTGTTACTAATCATTCCTTGTCTATTTCTGCATTTTCCAAATACTTTTCAATGAATGTGGGTTACTGCAATAAAATGGCAAGTATTAAAGTCAATATATTATTGATATTTCACTTATTATAGTACAACTTCTAAATACCATGTCCTACCCCAAATGACAATGCCCCAAAAATATAAGGAAAATGTTACATAGGCTAGGATATTCTTAGATATTCACAAAGTAATTTGTATATCAAGTTCATATATAAAGCAGCAAATTTCTTTATAAAATTTAATATGTTCTTTTAATGAAGACTTTTATTTCATTGAATCCATTACTTCCTAAATCTGTTTGACCAAGCAACTTTGAAACAAGGTCCAGTGTCATATGCAATAAACATTGTTCCTAAAGTTTGAAACAGACTGCTTTATGCATTCATTTATTCATGAAATTGCTGGTTGTAAACCAGCTTTAAAGTAATATTGACTTTAGAATATTTTCAGAAACTATGCTGATCAAAGAGAACTTCATGTATTTTTCTTTTTACAAATAGATGCTTCAGTACTATCCAGTTTACATGCTCGTACCCTGGGAAGATCATCAACAAACAGTCACAGAGTCACCTTCACAAACATCTCCACAAGCAGGGCAGCAGCAATTTGAAGAGCAGGTACTACTAATGTTTGATTTTTACTATGACTAGCTCCATCTTAAAACAGAGAGGCTACAGCTAATTTTCAGAAAAAGAATACCAGCATACATAAAGTACAGAAAAATTACTAGCCAAAAAGGTATAATACTGATGCATCATTACTTTGGAAATGATTCCAGGCTGCACTTTAAAAGAATAAAACCCAAGGCCAAAATGTAAATGATCTTGGAAAAGGAAGTTTTCTAACCAGCAATCCTCCTGCCATATATATATTATATATATAATATATATATTTTACACATGATTTTTATTTAAAAATGAAAAATGTAAGTATAAAAGCTATTTAAATAAATATAAGTATAAATACAAGTATAAATAAGGTAAATGAAAGATACCTATGATAACTAGATCTTGATATATAATTTGGTAACATTAAATTTCATGAACCTGCAATAAACTTTTAGAATTCTAAGTTTATTGACTCATACATTATTAAAATTCTTTCTGTTAGAATGGAAAATAACATAAGTTTAATCATTTGAAAACTTGCCAAACCAGGTTAGAAAAACCTGAAAATTATACATTAAATAACTGGTAGTAGTGGTTCTAAATCATGTTAATTTAATAAGAGAGAATTTTACCTAGAAATCGTATGATATCGAAAAGATCTGGTGTCTCAACAATAATTTTTGCCACCCAGAACATATGAATTTTCAAAAAGGCATTCAGCACAATATAAAATGTACATCATTTTAAGTAATCAATTATAACAAAAATAATCAGAACAAATTTAATGCATTTTTCACAAATTGACAGATGCCATTCTATACTCAATTTGGATATATTCCTCAACAAGCAGAATCGGTAAGTAAATGCTTACTTTTCTGCCTTTCTTTAATTTTTGAAACAACTTGCTATATAATTTATTAAATCTCAATGTCTTGCAGCTAAAGACCACCAGAAACACTGTGAGGAGCAGTAGGGTGTCTTAATGGGAAGGCATTGGAATGACTTCTCATTTCAGTAGAGTCTGGGCTTGCATTAGGTGATTCTGGAAGAAGTTGAAGGAGTAGTGATTAAGAATTGAGGGTTCTCAAGTAATGTGGGTGGTAATTCAGTGACTGGGTAATTTAAGGATTCTTACCTAAGAGGAAAGAATAACAGCAAGGCAAAGGCTGTAAGTGGAAAAGCAGCAAAATTCCTCACTTTAGCTAGGAACAAGGAGGCCTTCATCTTTGTGGCTTGACAGTGATCTTGCTTTAGATAAGATTACAAAGTGGTCTTATGTGCTTTTTTTGTTAATGTCTCTCTTTCATCTTTTTTTTTTTTTTTTTACATCATTGTTTTCTGTCTCACTTCACTGGGCTCAGAGGCCCTGCCCTCTACTCCCTCCAGTTACCCTGCAGGGCAACCCCCCCCCCCCCATAACTCCTGCTCTTGGAATCCTTCCAAACCTCTGAGAGCTGCTCACCCCAGCCTAGATCCTGTCTTTCACACTCACACATGCATGGTCACACATGTCCCAGGCATAGACAACAGGGCACAGTGCATCCTCACACACACACATACATTCTCCAACACTCAAACACATGCTCACACACACAAAACTAACTCATGCATGCACACACGACACACACATGTTCACACACACACAGTGTGGCAGTCCTCAGTGCACCACAATGAGTCCAGTTTTCGACTTTGTCTTGGTGTCACTTGTCTGATGTTGGTGTTCTGCAGGATTGTTAATGCCCTACAGGAAAACATCAGGGCCTAGCAGAGAATCACAGGAAAATTCCTGACAATACTGGAGCAGAGCTGCTGTGTGTCAGGCCAGTTTGCTGACATCAGGAACAGCTTTTCTTTTTTCAAATCTAAATTCTTACTCCAGTTTTTAAGGAACTGATTTAAAAGGTTGGGAAATATATAACCACATTAGGTGCAAAACAATCTATTTTATAGATATGTAATTTA
This sequence comes from Talpa europaea, assembly GCF_964194135.1. Lineage (NCBI taxonomy): Eukaryota > Metazoa > Chordata > Mammalia > Eulipotyphla > Talpidae > Talpa > Talpa europaea. The sequence goes on along the minus strand of NC_140071.1, from coordinate 103,897,033 downwards.
GGCTTTTTAAACTGTTTCAATTTTTCAGGTTATGCCAAGAGGACAGCAGCAAGCAGCCTTTGAGCCTTTCATAGGCACAGCACCTGAAACTGCTGTTATGGTAAGATTCGATACTATATTTTGCTAGCTACTGGAAGTCAGCCACTGATAGCATACAGATTCTGGTATTCTATGGGTCATTTTAATAAAAACTTTATCATGATTCCATCAATAATTATTACTTCTTCCTTCTCTAATCTTTTATCAGTCATGATTCAATTCACTTGATTCATCAAATATTTATTGAGAATATATGCCAGACACTCTCCTAGGTACACTTACTTTAAATCAGGCACTAAGAAACATCCATATTTGTAGACATATATTAAGTCTTTCTAAAAGATAGATTATAATCTAGAAAATGAATAGAGGCATTTACTTTTTAAATAAACACTTTGCCTTGCATCTCAATCCTGTTATTTATATTCTTCCCAATTTTGATTTTGTGCTTAAACCTGTAACCACTTTTCCTTTCTCATTCTGTATAGCCAGCAGGAGGAGTGATACCACATTTACAGAAAAAAACGACATACTTTAAGCATACTAGTACAGGAATTTTCATTCCTTCAACTTCACAAAAACCTACCACAACAAATTTTGCTTCTGCTCTAGACCCAACTCTTACCCCAGAACTCATGGAAGAGAAGGTAGAGTAATCAAAAACTCATTTTACAATATGTAAGATAGTGTTGTCTAATAGAAATATAGAGTGTCAATTTACAGAACTTAATCATAGAAACAAGATAATTAATGATATAATAGAATATATAATCTTAACCTTGAATACAGAGGCCAAAAATTGCTTACCGATGATCAAAACCAACCAGAGTATAATTTAATTTTCATTTACCCAGTTTCTTATTAATGCCCTTTTCTCATTAGGCCAAGACTGATAGCCTAAAGGAACCATAAGACCTTGTTCTAGTCATTCAGAGTTTTTGGTAGGTATTTACCAAGAGGTATGCATGAAGCACTATGAAAAATCTTAAAAGATGGGGGAAAAAACCTATCAGGGAAACTAATTAAGATATCTAACCAGAACAAAAAAATAAGTCAGTGCTTATATAATCCTAAAAGCTAATGATAATTAAGAATTTTACAATTTTTTAAATATCAAAACAAATTTTAAAGAACCAAGCCAATCTATGTATTAAACTTGATATAAAATGTGAAAACAAAAAACAGTAAATATGTTATACATCCATATAAAAGTCATGCTACAGACATGATATACAGAAACAGTTTGTCACTTCACTTCACAAACAACAAGTTGTAAAATGCCAATATATCTATATTAGTTTGGAATAAAAAAAGTCTCAAAGTGATTTTTAAAAATACACAATCACATGGAAGTTTAAAATTCCATGACCTTTTGCTCCAAATGTAACCTTATTCTAATGGACTTGGTTGGCTGTGTGGCCAGTGCGTGTCTGATAGGCAGGCAGGCTACAATGGTATCACAAAGTAAAAATATTCACTGACAAGCAAACAATTTGGTCTGAAAGGAAGACTAATAAGCAATGATTTTTGAAATCTCCTTCCTGCTGCCTATGAGTCTCTCCTGATTCCTCCTTTTATAAAAATGATAGTTGGCATTCTTCAAATGAAAATAAAATATAAAAATAAAGTATAAAAATTAGCCAGAAATGAATAGTATTATCACTTCTTTTAAAAATCCTATAGCATTTTGTACAATGTAACTCATTTCAAATTATTTGATTGGAAATATTAAAGGAATTTCAATATAATGTGCCCCTGACTGTATAGCGTAAATGCTAGCAGAAGTGAAGTTTTCTGTTTCTTTAGAAAATATCTAGGAAAATAGACACAAAACAGTCTAATGGGTGTTGAAATGTTTTTCTATCTTATTTTTCAGAGAAAAAGATGTGACAGTACCTTGGATATCATCTTGGGCTATTTGTTTCCTCAATGCTAGTATCAGTTATTTGAAAAATATATATATATAAATGCCTTGGCTCTTCTCCTGAATATCTTTTTATTTACAACTATGATAAACTCTTTTAAATAAATCATAGAAAAATAATACAATTGCTTAATAGGTTCTGTCTTTACAAAATTATATTTCTTTTCAAATATCCTTGTGGAATCAAGCATAAGTATTCTTAGCCATTGCTTTGTCATTTTGTGTGTAACTGCCATCTTAGAATTTTAGGTTTTGCCGTCCCAGGAAAGACTGCATTCCAAAGAAGGTTTTGACCCCCACCCCACTCTGGTCTTATCTCGGATGGCCAGCCACAGCGGAGCTGAGTAATGGGTCTAACTAGCCATAAAATAGAGCCGAGCAATTTGGGCCACTAATGGGGTCAAACTAGCCATAAAGTAGAGCTGCATCTCGATGTGACCAATCAGCTCAAAAACTGAAACTGTGTACCCACCGTTGTTAAGAAATGCACCTGTATAACAAATGAATGATTGCCAACATGATTTAATTTTTAGGAATCTACTTGTAACCCTTTATAAGATCCCTGTTCCCTTTGTTTAGGGTTCTCGATACCTGCCACTCCATTGGTAGGTGGTGCCGTGAGCCCAGACTCGAGTCTGTAATAAACTCCCTTTTGTGTTTGCATCGGCTGTCTTTGGGTTCTTGGAGGCTATGCTCGCTGAGTCTGCTGACCTTGGGTACAATAATCCTATCATATGTAATCTGTAAAGTGAGAGATAAAAGTGAAAATAAAGCTAGTATCACTGAACCAACTGGATAATTGCATTAATAACAGAGGACCCTAGAAAAGTATGTCTTCCATCTATTAGAATAAAAATATACCATCATTGGATTTATGTGTGATAATTGGATTTATTTGTGATAATTGGAACTGATAAACTAATGCACTTAATTTTGACATCATCTATTGTTTCCCCCAACGTCACACCCCAACTAAAATCAAAGTTATGTGGTGGCAATTATTATGAGACAAATGGCTCTTCTAATCCAAAAGGATAGAATCTCAAAGAATATGCACAGTTTAGAGAGAGATAGCATCTTGTATAGAAAAGGGTTTAGATTTTGTATTTCATCATATTGTTGTGGTTTTTGGAGTCAGTGGGTTTGGAGTGCCGGCTCCTTGGGTTCACTCTGGGAAAGGTTTCACCAGAGCTCCCTTTCAGCAACATGCAGCAAGCTTCTCAGGGAGTTACTCCATGACAGAGATGTTAGTTATATTTAAAGGGCAGGTTTATTAGAGAAAGGGATAAAACAGTTAAAGACACTTGCATAGACACAAGCGGAAAAGCAGCCCCAAAAGGGACAGGTTTGCTGAAAGAGACCTGCATGGTTGCAGGTGGGCGGCCTTGACCTGTCACAGTCAGGCAGGAAGGCAGCTGCCCTGCAGAGGGAAAGAGTTGGTAAAAAAGAGGCACCTACATAGTCACAGGTGGGCAGTGGGATTGCTGCCTGAGCCAGTGCAGAGACTGCAATATCTCTCTGATTTTGAACCTTTAGCAAGTCGCTTGTCTTTCAGTTTTCTCAGAAACAGAGATATCAATACTTATATTTTAGATTTTCTGAAATAACTAATATATGAAACAGCACATTAAGAGACCTGGTTCATACAAAGTACTACAAAATGTTAATTTTACCAATTCATTTGTGACTATGGAATTATTTTTTACTTATTTTCTCAGTTTTAGCCCTTCAGCTGAAACACTTTAAATATCTGTATATAGATATGTGTTGTGCATGTGCATGTATAAAAATGAAAAAGAGTAAGAACATAAATAAATGAATGATTGAATGAATATATATGGATGGTATTTGAGACAGGGCCACAAGCTAGGAAATGTTCTCTTTGTTTTTCCAATACAAAGCCTTACCCTGGGGTGCTTGCTCTTGCTGTTAAGATCCATATGCTTAACCTCTGCTTAAAGAAAGAGCTCAGTTTTCTTGGTTTTATCTCTGAGGCAGTTATTTTAAATACTATAGCCTCAGGCTACAAACAATTTCCTTATCTATGAGGAGACACAGGTGGTCTGACCTGGTTTTCTGCAATATGCCCCCCCATCCCCCCCCCCCTGCCAATTTGGGTTCCAGCTGCTCTTGATTAGGAGATTCAGTGTCAAGTCAGTAATTATCATTCTGTGCCATTTTAATGATAAATAAATCTGCAGCTAAAGGTTAAGAGACTTGTCCAAGTAAGTGGAGAGACATCACTCAGACCCTGGACACATGGCTCTGCACGTCATGCAAATAACCGCCTCACCAGGAATATGCACTGGGAAAAATACCAACTCAGGAGGAAGCACAGGACTTGTCTAGAGAGCTCTGTGAAACCCAAAGAGGATACAAGTGCTGTAAACAATGTTTTACACCAAAATATTTAGGTTCTATTCAAATGTTTTAGGAAAAAAAATGCAATAATGCATAGAAAGAGGTCATTAACTTTTTTAAAGTTTTGCATTTAAACCAATATTTGTTCTGATTAACCCTTGCAAGCTGAACAGAGATCTGAGACATCCAGAGGGAAAGAAGAGAATGAGAAGAGACAGGGGTGCTACTGGAATTGTAGGTTTTCAGGCCTAGTCTCCCATCCAGGAACAGATCCCAGGCTGCAGTGGCAGCACTGAGTCCCAGCTGCTAGACCACCATGGGTTGGTGTCTCAGGAAGTTCCACAACAGGAACTTTGCTGATGCTCAGGCAAGCAAGCAAACAAAAAGGCAGATTTATTTAGAGAAAAAAAAGGTTTATTGAGGAGAAAAGGAACAAAAATAAAGTGGGATTCCCAGGCCTGTGGAACCAGGCCAGGGAGGGACAAGGGAGCAGGAAGGAGAGTCCTGCCTCAGGGAATATACACCTTCTTTCCCTAATTATTCTAAAGCTCCACCAGTCTTGGCTACTTAGTTAGATTGGTTAGTTCTGGGTGGCTTCACTCACTGCCTAAATATCACTGTGCCCAGAACTAAGTCTCTATGTTCCAGCCCTTATCTTTTTTCTTCATTGCCCTCCATTTGGAACGTCTTGTTGACCCTAAGCTCATAAAGTAAGTCCCTAATGTCATAAGTCCTGGGGTGTTTGATTAGTCCCCTTTGGAATTTGTTGCCCTTATCTCTGGAGCCTTCCTTAACTCTCCTGAATTCCCTGCACTGTCCCTGAGGCTGCCTAATTATCCCTAACTTGCCCTAGGATTCATTTCCCCCATCTACAGATGGTGCCCCTAACTGCTGTTAGGACAAAGGATGTCCATCTGATCAATGACTGCTTCCTGCTGAAAGTGGGCAACGTGGGGAGGCAGTCAGGGCTCTACCGCAGGGCGACGATCTAAGGGACCTTGGAAGAAGGATGGTGGGGGCTTCATAGTGGGTTACATCTGTAGGGTCCTATGGAGCTTGATGGTCTCCAGGAGAGAGATGATCTCCATGAGGGCACTGAGGATGCAGGGCCCAAGCAAGAGAAAAATTTAAAAAAAAAAAAAAAAGTTTTAGTTTAAGAGCAAGGGAATGAAAAACGGGAACAACCAGGACAGGAATGAGTTTTTCTTTTAAGGATTTAAAAGTAAGGAGGGCACAAACTCCTGACTAACAGTAAGTTTTATTAAGGAGGGCACAAACTCCTGAGTAAGCCCAGGACTTTATGATGTAACATAACCACCGAGACTAGGGAATTTAAGGAGCATTGTGGGGCTTTGGCTTAAGGGATATTGTGGTTCCATCAGGAAGACAGGAGATTTTTATAACTGCACCCTAACAGGGGTGGCAAAGATATCTCAGCCTGGCACTGTAGTACCCCAAACACCTGGAGGTGCTGTAGCCAAAATGACAGAATCAGTGAGAATTAGGGCTTTAGTGTCATTTTTACCTTTTGTAGCAGCAGCTAGGAGAGCCAATAGTGGCTGTGGAGGCTGCTAGTTTGGAATTTAGTTGTAACTTTCTGTCCTAATAGAGGAAGTTAGGAAAACAATACTAAAAATTAATGTGTAAACATGTAGCCTTGTAGCGAGCAAGGTAGCAGGGCTATAAAGTGTCCTTGCTCAGGCTGGCCATCTGTAATAGTGAGGGGGACAATCAACCAGTAGGTCAGTCCAAAGAATTAAAGTAAGGCAAAATAAGTGTCCCTTTATTTATCAAAAAGGTGATCTTTTTGTCTGCCACTTGTAGGGTTACCCAAGGCCTATCCATAGAAACAGTAAACAGGGAAGCCTGTCTCACCTCTGGGCTTCTTCAGAGAAGGTCTTTTCCTGTACTGAGTTCTTCATAGGCAGAGACAGCTGACGGTCAAGCCTATCCTCTCATCCTGGCCTGTGGTTTGAGCTGGTCCTTCCCTCTCCAGAGAGGGGGACAGTCTCTTTTTTCAGTGGCCTGTGCGATAGCACTCAGGGCATGGCCCTGGGGACAGCTTCTTGTGGCTAAGGTATCCTGGTTGCTGGCAGTGGAAGCAAGCTGGCAGCCCATTAAGAGGTTGAGATCCCGAATGCCATGTGGCCCATGAGGCCATGGGTGAGTCTGGGGTGGTAGGGCACTGACAATGGCAACTGCCCTATACTGGGCCCTTCTCTTCCCTTTCTCCCTTTCTTTTTTAGTCTAGCTAGTCCCCTCCATGTTACTGTAGGCCTTGAAGGCCATGTCCAAAAGGGTTAAAAGGATCTTAGGCCCCTGATTTATTTTCTGGAGCCTGCACCTCATGTCAGAGCAAGGCTACCTAATGAAGGAGACTGCTAAAATGTTTGTCTTTTCCTGGGTCTAAATTAATATACCTTTTTACAGCCTCAGCACATTTAGTCTGAAATGACGTGGAATATTTGGGCTTTTGAGTAACTTTTTTCAGCCCTTTTATAATTGACTGGCTTATTAGGTTTTAACAAATCTTATCTATTTTAGAATAATCTCATTAGTTTACAATTATATTGAAAAAATGTAACAATCCTATGAGAATACGTTCTATGAGGTATCAATATACTCAAATTGACTCAGTTTGCTTACACAATAAAAAAAAATTTATATATAAAAAGGACGAAAGGGAGCGTGTTCCTGCATCGCCATTTTGCAGCAGGGACCTTTCTTGCTGGAGACTGTGTGAACCCAGCAGAAGGCTCACCGAGGAGCCAGAGGTAAGCTGGGAGGCTTGCGCATGCCGGGCGCCTTCTAGCCTGCAGTTCCAGCCCAGAGGGGAGCAGCACCCACCACTGGGGCAGACCAGCATGCAGGGAAGCACGTTCCCGCATCGCCATTTTGCAGCAGGGACCTTTCTTTGCTGGAGACTTGTGAACCCAGCAGAAGTTCCCCAGAGGAGCCAATGGTGAGCTGGGAAGGTCGTCCAAGATGCCGGCCAGTACCAGCAACACAGTGTCACAAGGAATACGGCAAATTAGAAAACAGGCAGTAGGGAGTAGAAAAACCACATGCAACCCAGCAACTCCTCAGCAAAAAAGCACACCGCAAAAAGAAAACCATCACCAGATTGCAACGACAGTAACTTGGAAGAACTTCTGAGCCTTCGAGATAGAGAATTTAAAATTGCTGTGATTAAAAAACTGACAGAAGTCATAAAGGAAAACAATGATAAGGGGAAAATAATTAACGACCAGAAGAATGAAATTGAGTCCCTAAAGAGGGAAGTAAAAGAAATGCAGGAGATCAAAGAATTAATGGAGAGGCTAAAGAACTCTGGGAAAAGCAATGAAAGCAGAATACATAAAATGGAAGAACGAATAAGTACTCTTGAAGACACAGAAATAAAAAGAACTAAAACAGAAAAGGAAGGAGAAGTATGAAGGAAAAAGACCGAAGAAAGACTTCGGGAACTATCTGACTCCATGAGGAAAGGAAATATAAGAGTTATAGGAATCCCAGAAGGAGAGGAGAGAGATGTAGGAACAGAGAAAATATTCATGGATATAATTGAAGAGAACTTCCCAAACGTGAAGAAGGAGCTGAAAATTGATATACAAGAAGCAAGAAGAACACCAAACTTCCATGACGAAAGGAAAAATACAGCAAGACACATAATAGTAAAGCTCCCAAGAATCCAAGACAAGGAAAAAATAATGAAACTAACAAGAGGGAAGAAACAGATAACATTCAAAGGGAAACCAATCAGACTGACATCAGACTTCTCTGAAGAAACACTACGGGCAAGGAGAGAGTGGAGGGACATAGTCAACAGACTCCAAGAAAACAGATGCCAACCAAGAATACTCTATCCCGCAAAGCTCTCATTCCTCTTTGAAGAAAGAATAAGGACCTTCCCAGACAAACAGAAACTCTGGAATTTTATTACGACTAAACCCCCACTCCAAAAAATACTACAAGGAGTCCTAAAGCCAGAACCTCAGAGGGACGAATAACAACAAAAGAAGGCCAAATAAAGTTATTAAAAGAATAAATAAATAAAATCAAAGGAAAGGCAAACACAATGGCAAATACAGATGCTAACATATCAGTACTAACTCTAAATGTAAATGGACTAAACTCTTCAATAAAAAGACACAGAGTTGCAGGCTGGATTAAGAAACAAAACCCAACTTTTGCTGTCTCCAGGAAACACATTTAGCTGCAAAAGATAAAAATAGACTCAACATTAAAGGATGGAAAACAATTCTACAAGCAAATGGACCAAAAAAGAAGGCAGGAACAGCTATACTCATATCAGATAAAAGAGATTTCAAACTTAAAAAGATAAAAAGAGACCCCAGTGGTCATTACATTATGATCAAGGGGACAATACTTCAAGAAGAAATAACACTCATTAACATATATTCACCAAACGAAGGAGCACCAAAATATATCAGACAACTATTGTCATCTCTGAAAACAGACATCAGAGAAAACACATACGTAGTGGGAGACTTCACACACCACTATCAACAATGGATAAATCAACAAGGCAAAAAATAAGTAAAGACTCTAAAGCTCTAAATAAGGATCTAGAGTGCTTGGGCTTAACAGACATATATAGAACACTAAACCCAAAATAATCTGAGTATACATTTTTCTCAAGCGCACACGTATCATTCTCTAGGATCGATCATATACTGGGGCACAAGACGAACATCAACAGATACACCAAGATTGAAATCATACTAACCATCTTTTCTGACCATGAAGGCATCAAGCTAGAAATAAACCATAAAAAGAAGGCAAGGTAATCTCCTACCTCGTGGAGATTGAAAACCACACTACTAGAAGTCCACTGGACTAACGAGGAGATCAAAGAAGAAATTAAAAAATTCTTTGAATTGAATGACAAGGAGGACACCAATTTCCTAAATGTATGGGATGCAGCAAAAGCAGTAATAAGAGGAAAATATATAGCAATAGATGCTCACATCAAGAAATAAGAAAGAGGGCCTCCCTGGTGGCGCAGCGGTTGAGCGCAGGGTTGCGAAGCTGCCCGCGGCCTCTGCGGCGCCGGTTCTATTCCCGGCTGCTCCCCGGCCAACTGAGGAGGGTCCCACATGGCGCGCAGACCTTTCCTGCCGCCCGCTGCTCCCCTTAGCAGTGTACTTTGGTCCTTCTGCCTGCTCTGCTCCCTGCTCTGGCTCTGGTGAATTCTCTCACCCTCCCGCACTTCTGACTGTACCCAGTGCTTGTATAAACAAAACAAACAAACAAACAAACAAACAAATAAATAAAACATGCCTCTATAAAAAAAATAATAAATAAATAAAAATATTTAAAAAAAAGTTTAAAAAAAAAAAAAAAGAAACAAGAAAGAACTCAAAGAAACAACCTAATCTCGAAGCTCAAAGATCTAGAAAAAGAACAACAAAAAAAACCCAAAACCAGTAGAAGAAAAGAAATAATAAAAACCAAAGCAGAAATAAATGAAATCGAAACTAAAAAAACAATCCAAAAGATCAATGAAACCAAGAGCTGGTTCTTCGAAAAAATAAATAAAATAGATAAACCCCTAGCCAGGCTCACAAGGGCAAAAAGGGAGAAAGCACAAATAAACAGGATCATCAATGAAAGAGGAGAAATCACAACGGACACAGCAGAAATCAAAAGAATAATCAGTAACTACTATGAACAGTTATATGGAAACAAGTTCAACAATCTATAGGAGATTGACAAATTCCTACAACTCTACAATCACCCAAAGCTAGATAAAGAAGAAATAGAACACCTAAACAGACCAATTACAATTAGCAAAATTGAAATGGTAATCAAAAACCTCCCCAAAAACAAAAGCCCAGGACCTGATGGATTTACAAATGAATTCTACCAAACATTCAGAGACGAATTGGTGCCTATCCTTCACAAACTCTCCAAAAAATTGAGAAGGAAGGTGTAATACCTAACACGTTCTATGAAGCCAACATTACACTAATACCAAAACTGAACAAGGACAACACAAAAAAAGAAAACTATAGGCCAATCTCCCTAATGAACACTGATGAAAAAATCCTCAATAAAATTTTAGCTATCAGAATCCAACAGTGTATCCATAAGGTAATTCACCACGACCAAGTAGGATTCATTCCAGGGACACAAGGATGGTTCAACATCTGAAAATCAATCAACGTTATCCAACACATCAACAAAAAGAAATATGAAAACCATATGATAATATCAATAGATGCCGAGAAAGCTTTCGACAAAGTGCAACACCCATTCATGATAAAAGCCCTTGAAATTCTTGGGATACAAGGAACATACCTCAACATCATAAAGGCCATATGTGACAAGCAAACAGCCAGTATCATTCTCAATGGTGAAAAGCTGAAAGCAATTCCAGTAAGATCTGGAACAAGACAAGGATGTCCACTCTCACCACTGCTTTTCAATATAATACTGGAAGTCTTAGCCAGAGCAATAAGACAAGAGAAAGACATACAAGGAATCCAAATAGGAAAAGAAGAAGTCAAACTATCACTATTTGCAGATGATATGATAATATACATAGAGAACCCCAAAAACTCCATAGAAAAACTAATTGAACTCATCAATCAGTTCAGCAAAGTGGCAGGATACAAAATCAACATGCAAAAGTCAGAAGCCTTCCTATACACTAACAATAAATCTGAAGAAGAAGAAATGAAAAAAACCATCCCCTTTATTATCGAAACAAAAAAAATCAAATACTTGGGAATAAATCTAACAAAAGAGGTAAAGGACCTATACAAAGAAAACTATAAAACACTGTTAAAAGAAATAGAAGAAGATACAAATAAATGGAAAGACATCCCCTGCTCATGGACTGGAAGAATAAACATTATTAAAATGGCCATCCTACCAAAAGCAAGATACCGATTCAATGCTATTCCAATAAAAATTTCAATGTTATTCTTCAAAGAAATAGAACAATTATTGATGAAATTCATATAGAATCACCAAAAACCCCGAATAGCCAAAGCTCTCCTGAAAAAAAAAGAAGGGAATGGAGGCATCACACTCCCAGACTTCAAACTATACTACAAAGCCATAATCATCAAAACTGCATGGTATTGGAACAAGAACAGACACACAGACCAATGGAATCGAATAGAAAATCCAGAAATAAACCCACAGATTAATGGTCAACTAATATTTGACAAAGGAGCAAAGAATATGCATTGGAGCAAAGAAAGTCTGTTCAATAAATGGTGCTGGGAAAACTGGGCCGCTACATGCAAAAGAATGAAGCTTGACTACTACCTCACACCATACACAAAAAACAACTCAAAATGGATTAAAGAACTAAGACATAAAACCTGAAACCATAAAAATCATAGAAGGAAATATAGGAGAAACACTACGTGATTTGCACATCAAAGACATCTTTACAGACACATCACCCAAAGCAGTGATAGTGAAGGCAAAGATCAACAGCTGGGACTACATCAAATTAAAGAGCTTCTGCACAGCAAAAGAGACAATAACAAAAACAAAGAGAAACCCCACCGACTGGGAGAACATTTTTGCACCCAACACTAATGATAAAGGACTGTTCACAAAAATCTGCAAAGAGCTGATGAGACTCAACAACAACAAAGAAAATAGTCCCATCAAAAAATGGGCAGAAGAGCTAAAAAGAAACTTCACCCAAGAGGAAATGCAAATGGTCAACAGGCATATGAAAAAATGTTCAACATCACTTGTAATCAGGGAAATGCAAATCAAAACTACCATGAGATACCATCTCACACCAGTGAGAATGGCACATATTAAAAAAACTAGCAACAGCAAATGTTGGTGAGGGTGTGGAGAAAAAGGGACTCTTCTGCTCTGTTGGTGGGAGTGCAAACTGGTACAACCACTATGGAGAGCTGTGTGGAGATTTCTGGACCTACTAAACATAGAGCTTCCATATGATCCAGCAATTCCACTCCTCGGTATTTACCCAAAGGACACAGAAACATGAATTCCAAAGAACACCTGCACCCCTATGTTTATAGCAGCACTATTTACAACAGCTTAGCTTTGGAAACAACCCAAATGCCCAAAAATAGATGACTGGATCAAGAAGATGTGGTACATATACACCATGGAATATTACTCAGCATTCAAAAAAGATAAACACATGCAATTTGCAGCAACATGAATGGCGCTGGAAGGGATCATGCTCAGCGAAATAAGCCAGAAAGAAAAAGAAAAATACCGGATGGTCTCACTTATAGCAGGAATCTAGAAAACTTAAATAAGGGACCAGGAAAATGAATAACTATAAGAAAGTGAAAATCAAAATCAACAAAAAACTATGAATCAGAGACACTTTTGGGGGGGGGGTGGAGGGAGGGGAGGGATTGGGGTCAAAATGGGGGGGTTGAAATTGTATGGGGAATATAAAAATAAAATTTATTATAAAAAAAATAAATAAATAATAAATAAATAAAAAGGACGAAAGGCTGGTGTCACACAGGGGCACCACTGACATTTAAGTTAACCAAAATATTTTATAGCAAGTAATTTGAGCACACAAAATGTTTTACCAAAAATCCCTCTTCTTTAACACTTTTTTTGCTTTTTCACTTTTCAATACCATATCATTTTAAAGATACCCATCTTACTTTAAATAATTTTAAGAACCTTCAGAATATCCATTTTTAATACATTTTTTTCTTTGTAAACTCACACACACCTCACTTTACTTGTATTTAGAGTTATTATAGCCTAGTTTTTAATCTCTACATTGTAAGGCATTGTAATAGTTGTTACACTATCATCTCTTTGGACTGGACAACATACACAAACATATTTTTTAACCTTTTTAGTTGAAATGACATTAAACTTTAGTTTCCTTACAATAGGGAGCAAAATGTAAACAAGAAAGTTTAGAAAATGATTAACAAATTTTTATTATTAAACTTAGCAAAACCTTAGCTTAGCTTTAGTTTTTCTTAGAACTGGAATTTTAAATCAACTGTAGAGTTGCCACTGTAACAATTTTATATACCAAGTTTTTTCTTAGGCAAGCACTAGATAGACTGACAAAAGCAAGAAAAAAATTAGAGACCTAATGCCATATACATGTTTTAGTAACTTGTCCATATGGCTTTAGATGTCACCTTGAATTTTTTGTAAAGAAGTCTAGTCATTTACTGGGAGAAAAGTATTGTTTTCTCCAAGGGGAAAAGATAAGTGGATAAGTCCTCCTGGAAAGAGACCTTATTAAGAGAAGTTTTTTTTTTTTTAAAGATTTATTTATTTATACAAGAACCGGGGTACAGGCTAGATGCACGGTTGGGTGAGAGGATTCGCCAGAGACAGAGCAGGGAACAGAACAGGCAGACTGATGAAATACACTGCTGAGGGGAGTAGTGGGCAAGACAGGAGAGGTCTGCTTTGCCATGTGGGATTCTCGCCGGCTGGCCGGGATCTAACCCACACTACAGAGGCTGTGGACAGCTTCACAGAGCGGTGCTCAACCACCTGAGCCACCAGGGAGGCCCCAAGAGAAGTTTAGATAAAAGCCTAGAAGTTTGTTAGCATAGACCAGGTTAATTATTATTTCCTTTGTACAGCATGAGTAAACACATTGAAACAGAGTAAAGTATTAATACCCAACACTAAAATCTTAAGGTATGTATGCTTTAAACCATTAAATTTTGAATTAGTTTTTGTTTACCACAATTTTAGATCACAATCTCAAAATTCAGGACTTTCTATAGGTGCCATTTATAATTAATTCTCCAGAGGCAAAAAGCAAGAACAAAGATATTTCTGGGTTTTCATTGTAAAATTTTTGGCCATGTGCACTAATTTTAAGAAACAGTTATTTTACCAATATTTGCAAAGATACTGAGAAACTACAATTTAGTAAATTTCAGTTTTTTAGTAACAACTTTTTTCAGTTTGACACATTCATTTATACAAGTTTTTAATATCCTTTTTATACCAAGCAGTTTCCAATAAGATAGAAGCCAGAATTTTTAACCTAGAACAAGCACCCAGATTTATCCCTTACTTAAAACCTAGGGTCCAAGACCACAACAATTTTAAAGTCAAGCAGTTTCTACTAACTTTTTTAGATAAGAAAAACATTTTGAGTTTGTATTTCTAAGTAATTATCATTTGGCTTTACATTGTTTTAGTTTTGTCTTGCTGAGACCAAGCACATTTTTAAGACAAAAGACATTTTTTTTATTTTTATTTTTTGGGGGAACCATGTATAGGGAGGACAGGAGAAGAGGTAGATTAAGATCTTCCTTTATAGTTTGCCTGTTTTTTGACTCTTTTTTGGAAATCTGAGGTTTGGAATACAGCTCAAAGAAAGTTGTATTTGTACTTTATAGTTTTTACCATATTAATTAGACTTAATAAGAAACTAAAATTTACAGGCCCAATAAGCAATTTAGAAGTTTTTACTCAACCAAAAAGCATTTTGTATAGTTTGTTAGTAAGTCCAAAGTAACTCAGCAGTTTTTACCTTAAACAATTTAGACTTCAAGATTAGAAAAACACAGGGAAATTGAATTTTTTTCCTAGAATGAACCAAAATAATATCTCAAAGTGGACAAAGGGAGAGTCCAATTCCCCCACAGCTAGAAGGCAGCAGAGACATACCAATGATCTCAACACTGGAGAAAAAGTCCAAGCAGCTGCTTGCTGAGACCAGAGGCAGCCCCCAACCAGCTAGTTGTAGTAGGTCCCTAACTGTAGTCCCCAGCATTTCATCTTTTGCCTCAGCTGTGGCAAAAGAGGTTTAGCTAGAGAAGAGTGTTATAGCTAAGAAGTAATTTATGGGCTAGATGTTTGTACTGGGGCCAGTCAATATTTAAAGAAACACTAGGTGCCTTTTTTTTTTTTTACAGCCTGGGTCAAATTGAGCTAGTTTTTACAAATGAGGCTCAAGGGCATGTTCCATGGAATTGAGATAGAGCATTTTATGATCTCTGCAGCAATAAAAGTACCCACAAGAATGGTGTAGAGACAAAGCAGGGGCATCCCTGCAGTTAAGTCAGAGGCCCTCCCACCCCACCAGAACCATGTACCATGGCCTCTTGACCGGCTATGTCAAGACTTGGGTCTAAGTGACTTACTAAGAGAAGCAACTGGTGAGATAGGAAGAGACTACACCTGAAAATTGGTCTCAACTCGAGGATGAAGGAGAGAGGCGTGCCCCTTTGCAAGGCTGACAAGGAAGCTCCCATCCACAAGAAGGCATGTGTCCAACACCAGCTTCTTTCACTGGAGGCGTCTCTCCATTTAACCTTGGAGCTCTAACTGTGAGTGATTAACATTCTCCTCACATAGAGTCTACTGGAATTAATCATTCCCTTACCAGCGTGACCCGATCATAAGCCTATCTGTCTCCCACCAAACAGAAGGTGAGGGGTGCCAGTCTTTTGGGGGACCCTACTGGTGACCCCTGCACAGTCTCTTTGCAATGGGCACCCAGTTCAAGTGTCTAGAGAGCTTATAGTAAGCCACTCTCCTCATCTGATGAAAGAGACTCTGAACACACCTAAATAGTAAACACTCAACACAAGCCACAGACTGGGTCCTGGGACCAAATTTCTAATGATGCCCATTTGCCAGACAACAAAACTGATTTTTTTTTAAGTCATAGCCCTTGAACCAGCAGTAGGCCAGGGCCTGATATTTACTTGTCTTGAACTCCCTTTTGCAAAACTGTCATGAGACAAATTTACTATACCAAAAGTGTAATCAATTAGCTGGACTTAGGATGAGGCAAACCTGTACATACATCCCTGTCATAATATGAAACTCAACCTCTTCTGCCTGTGCCAACTGGCAGGATCAAAGCAGACACCATGGAAAAGGCTCCCGGGGTGTCCCAAGATTTTTATAAGACCATTTTGTATCTTATGACATACAAGTTGCCTTGATAGAAGTTGAAAGAAGTCTGTCCTATGGGGGAGGGACCAAGAAGGTAAGAGTCCTTTTTTAGATAATCAGGCCTCCATGACTCTCGCCTAGGTGCTTGCCTAGCAGAATGCCTTGTCTACACCATCAGATCTCCTGGATGTCCAGGGTTCCAAGGGCCATAGCTCAGTCATCCTGAGCACCTGCAGAGTCCAAGGATGATAGAGAAAAGCAAGGAATCCATGACAAGAGAATCCCAACATTCCCACTCAGCAAGTGGGGGATCAGGAAGCCTTGCCAACTGAGAAACCTGTCACCTGAGACTTTAAGAATGGCGGCCTCACGCTAGTTGCCTTTACCGGGCCAATGGGTGTCCATTAATTTTGCAGCCAAATAAAGGAAAAGAAGTTTGTGAAATGTCTACAGCTTGTCTGAAGCTCCATGGGTAACAGAGAAGAAAATCAGTTGCTCTTTAAGAGAGGAAAGAATGGGGAGAAGAGAGAAAGGGAGCAAGGAAAGGTAAGGGGAGTCATTTAAATAATCCTAACAGGGATCTGAGACCAGGGTGGGGTTCTGTGTCAGATCCTGTGTAGTGCTTAGTGAGAAATGACTTTCCCAATGGTCACATTGGGACCATTCATTCTCTACTGGGTCTCGGCAACTCCTCCTCTGCTGAGGGCAGGGGAGGATGGCCCGAGCTGCTGGGAGATCAGCCCCTTATGTGCAGCCAGCTGGACGGCCTCTAGATGATGCATGTGCCTAGCTCTTCAGAGACAGTAGCCCCTCATACGATGACGACCAGACTTCTATTTTTCCAACTGGCAGATGGGCTAGTCCCCTTATTTGGTCTGGTCACCAGTTTTCTTCCCACAGGAGTCTTTAAGGTAGCCGCCCTTTGGCATTTACTGACTGTCCTGTGCCCTTTTTGTGGCTTCATTGATGGCTCCGAAAAAAAGAAAATGTCTAGTAAGAGGAACATAGGACAAGATGAGGATAGAGAAAATTTGTGCCTCTTGGCTCACTTACCTTAAATCTTATGAGATCCTGGATGAGTCCCCAAAATGATACTGGAATTATAGGTTTTGAGGCCTATAAAGGAACCCAGCCAGGAAAGGACCCCAGGCTTCAGGGGCAGCGCTGAGCCCCAGCCACTTTGCAGATGCTCAGGAAAGCAAGCGAGAAGAGGCAGGTTTGTTTAGAGAAAGAAAAAGTTTATTGAGGAGAAAGGAACAGAAATAAAGTGGGACTCCCAGGCCATGGAACCAGGCCAGGGAGAGGCAAGGAAGCCGAAGTGGAGTCATGTCTCAGAAAATACATACCATTTTTCCCTAATTATTCTAAAGCTCCACCAGGCTCTTTGTGATTGGTTAGTTCTCAGTGGTCTCACTCACTGCCTAAATGTCTCTGTGTCCCAGGCCTTATTTTTTTTTTCATTGCCCTCTATTTGGAATATCTTGTTGACCCTAAGCTCATAAAGTAAGTCCCTAATGTCCTAAGTCCTGGGGTGTTTGATTAGTCCCCTTTGGAATTTGTTGTCCTTATCTTTGGAGCCTTCCTTAACTCTCCAGAAGTCCCTGCACTGTCCTTGAGGGTGCCTAATTATCCCTAACTTGCCCCAGGATTCAGGGGGAGGGATGAAAATCAAATGGGGTGAGATCACAATGGCTATATTGGAGGATTATGGGTGCTTTGATGGTGGGAGACCTGCAGTGACACACCTGTGGGGAGAAATCCTGTAATGCTAAAATTTTAACAAGAATGTAAAACAATGATACTTCATTAAATATTTATTTTGAGAAAATTAATTTTACATTTTGCAGAACAAAAGGGAAGTTTTGGAAAGGGCCAAAAGAACTATTTGTAATACATGTCAAAATCAAATATGGCAAATCCCATCATATGAACAATATAAAATACCAAATTATTAATAGAATTCAGTATAATATTCACATTATACTGATAAAATAATGTCTCATGGGTATGGGGACAGTTACCAAGTGAGGCTTCTCAGACATTGACCTTTGGGCTTCAAGCTATAGTATAAATGATAAACATCAACAGGAAATATTCAAAGCAATTTCTGAAGGGCTTAATTTTTTCACTAGGTAAGTTATTTATTAAGTATTTAGTGCCAAGACAGACAATTTCAGCCAAGAGTATGGTGGGTATGGAATTGTGTGACCAGGTCTTTGGCACTTACTGATGCTGACTATGAGAATTTTATGAACACTTTCCTTTTTAACAAATGGATGTCAAGTGTGCTACTGGGGCTATGGAATTGACAACCATTCAGATTCTACAACACTGACACATAGGATTCTAATTATTTTGCAGGAATCCAGTACCACTAAGGTCTAATTGAATATGTAACATTTAAAGAGACCTTGAAGAGAATTCAGTGATCTATTTGTCTGCATCCATTCCTTTAGAGAAAAGACATTACAGACTTCCTTACGTAAAATTTCCTCCTTAGTAGTGACATGTATGCAGGCTTGTTAAAGGTTAGATCATCCCTCAGAGTTTTCAATTCACCAAAAAAATGAATAATGCCTAAAGAATGTGTACGTATTCAATACCTACAAATTCTGTTAGTCATAAGCTGTGGAACAAAATATTTCTGCCTTCTTACTGAATTAACAGTGAGTTAATCCACTGGTAAGGATGTTCTCATAGAGTGGCATAAAAAATGTGTATTTTCCTACCAATAATTCTAATCCTTTAATAAGGATAAGATGCTAAACTTTTTATTTCTTTAATTGTTAAACCTGTTCTGGGAGGTACTCTCATCTCTGTTTCCCACTTCACTTCTGTGTGAATAAAACAACTGTAATATCCCAGGGACAATACATTTACCATTTCTTATAACAGCATCTGAGAGAAGGAACTGACTGGAAATTCTGAGATAAGAAAGAGTTTTAAATATAATCATAAACTGAGATAGATAGATTCTATAAAATGTCAAAATTAAAGTTACTGAGACTGTCTTATGATTCTTGAATTTCTAGACAATAATTAGATAAACATTTTGGGTATAACTCTTTAAAAAATTTCTCATAGTAAGTGCATATTTTTTAATGACCAGAAATAAATCTTTATGGTGGTAGAGTACTGATGGAGGCATACTGAGACTGTTAACAGAACTTTAGATTCATCATTTCAAACTTAGTTGGCCTTGAGTCAGCAAACAGAGGGTATAAGTACCACCTAGGAGTGTCTAAAGTCTAAACAAGTGCCCATTTATTTGAAACCCCCATTTTAGTTTAAATATTTGCCATGTTTACAATCATTCAATAACATACCAAGTTGATTTTAATATACAAATTACTTAAGTCTTTTCTTATAAATCATTGAATGAAATTGATGTACTAAGAAGATGCATCTAATTTATTCAGAGACATCAAATTTCCCAGCACACAGTATTATATTGCATATATACCACAGTTTGAGAAGTAAAAAAATAAAATGTGGTAATTGGCAACTGCGCTATGTCCTGACTATAAGACACATTGTGGAAGAGTCTATGATGAGATTTAACTCTTTGCTTAACACAGATTTGAATAATCCTTGAAACCAGTTTATCTTCCTGTTGCAAATGTCCAACTTGCATTCTGTCCTGTGGAAAACTATTTCCTTGATTTGTCTTTTTCTCCCATACATTCTTGATATTTTGTAATTTCTCTATATAAACTTTATTATACTTTGTCTTATATTATAAAAATAACTGTATTTGTTTTTCCTTACTAGCTGCTGGATGACAGAAATCATGCTTTATCATTATATCCATGAAGCAACAAGGATAATGCTTTGCATATAGAAGTTTTGCTAGGTGTGTATATATATGTGTCTATAGGAGTATACATATATATCAAAAATTTTTATTTTTGAATAACATTTTTATTGTTAATTGCCACTATTTCTAGTATGGCTATAGAATTCAGAACTTGAGAGAAACTTTAAAATTTTAAACTACTCTTCTGTCAAAATGATATCATCTGATTTTTTTTTAATCCTAATTTTGACCAATATGATAGAAAATAGTTAAAGTTTTGAGTACACTTTTTTTTTATTTCAATCTTCTGTCTCACAAATACAAGGAAAACTTGAACAAGTTTCCTAGCAAACCCCTTCTTTCCAACTTGATTGCCTTTCTCAAATACCCACTATATATCCTCCAGCAGCAACTGTATCTACACTGACAAAGAAGAGTGCTAAAAACTAATGATACTATCAAATAGGGAAAGCAGATTTCCATTTTTTGAAATCAAGTAATACATACATCTATATTCAGTGACAAAATATTTTTAATGCAGGTTTCTATGCCTTATCTACTTTCTATTATGTAATAGGATCACAGATTAAATGTTTAATTTAGCTCAGTTATTAGTAACTAATATTGATACATTATTAAAATGTGTATCAAAATGCTTAGGAAATGTCCTTTCCCAAAAGCCAGACAGGTTCCTCTAAACAGCATGGAAATTGGGAGCAGGAGGTACTTGGACCCATTGCAAATAATTCTGTCCCCTAAATTATTTTCACAGTCATTATATGAGACAGTTTTAAACTTTCTGAGATCACTAACTAACTGCTTAACTCACACTACATTTATAAGCCACACTCTGTATTTATATATATACACACATACTCTACACGAATTGAGGCTGTGTTTCATTCCAGAAACTTTACTTTTATTACCATGTGAAAAAAGTACTATTGTTAAATATGTGAATGTCTATTTTTTAAATAATTGGCCTAATATAGTTGTAAAATTGCAAAGCACATTTGATTTGACCTAAAAATCCATTTTTCCCATTAACAAACAGATTGATTCCCAAAGACTGTTAAGTGACTTGCTCAGTGTCAAAGAGCACTAGTATCATAATCTGTATAACAATTGGATCTTCTGAATTTGTTAACATTAGTTTTCCAGTAAGTATCCATTTTACATTCCAGAATATTTATGTATTTTTTGTTTTAATCCATTTTTTAAAGATTTATTTATTTATGCACACAAGAACTGGGGTACAGGCCAGAGGTGTAGGGGGTGAGAGGATTCACCAGAGACAGAGTGGGTATCAGAACAGGCAGATTGAAACACACTGCTGAGGGGAGCAGCCGGCAAGTCAGGAGAAGTCTGCTGCGCCATGAGGGCAGGCCGGCCAGGGATCAAACTCATGCTGCAGTGGCTGCGAACAGCTTCACAGGTTGCACCTTAACCCCTTGCACCACCAGAGAGGCCCTTGTTTTAATCCATTTTAAGAATTATTTTTCCTCCGTACACTATAGCCATATGTGCAACTCTGCTTTAACATTATATTTTAGAAACTACTATAAGCCATATATTTTTCAGTGCATAGTTCAATTCCACACAGTCTTAGTGCAGTGATGAACTTGAGGCATTAAGAATACATATTAACACTACTCAAGAAAATAATTTCTACAATATTTTCTGTAAACTCAAATTCTAGATTTAAACAATAATACTATGAAACAATGTTGGGTAGCTTATAGTCAAATTCTTATCGTCAAACGTGTGTGTATATCTATCTATCTATCTATCTATCTATCTATCTATCTATCTATCTATCTATCAGTTTATGTGTTTCATCCACATATACTGAATTAAAGTCACTGTTTGAACTTTAGGTCTCTCAAGACTAGGTGAGAAACAAAGTGTAAGTTCTATTTCCTCTTCTTAACATGTGAAATATCCACAACTGTGGGTAAAAACATTACTTTATCCAAGCTTCTCAAATTCTAAAGAAATCTTTAAAGAATGTGGGTATTAGCATTAAGACTTCAGGAATTTGATCTCTACTTATATAAGGGAAATATCTCAGCATCTCATGTTAACAGTGAGACTAGAATTGAAACTTGAATCATTCTGAGAAAAACTGGGCTATATTTTTAGTAAAATCATCTAGCCTATTAAAGACTTAACTGTTCATGCCTCCACTTTGCTTTAACTTAACAAAGCCCATGCCAGCAAGGGCAAAATATATACAATTAAAATATATATAATTAAAAATTAAGAACTGGAAATGTGGTCCAACTTGGATGATCCCAGTAGTACTAAATTCACTGAAGAAATGGGCAATAAGATGGGAAACATAGGCTATGCTGTTAATGCAGCAGGACAAGGTAGCCTCCTCCCCACCTTTGTTATTTTTATAAATTTTAACAATACATTTTATTTCACCAAATATACTGAAAATAACATTTTAAGATGGTCTCCACATCAAAATTATTAATATTTCACATTGAAAAAAAATAAATTCACTACAGGATTATTTTAGTCTGAACAGTTAACCTAAAATATTTAAGAAAATATATAATTAAATTTGAAAAGGAAGGGTCTTGTTTAGGGATTTGTATGTATATATAGAAATCTTATTATCTGATAATGAAGCATAATTTTCAGGCCAAAACTATAAACAGAGTGTTAAAAGGATACAGAAATTGTTAGACTAAGGTTAGGAGAGAGAAAAGGAGAGAAGAGGAGAAGAGATGAAGAGGATATTAACACCTGATCTGGGTAAAGAGCTTATAAAAAGGCAAAGGGAGAAATTTGATATTCTTTTCTCAACCCTCTCCCCCGCAATCTTTTAGCTACAGAAGTGATTATCGGGCCTCCCCTGGTGGCACAGGCAGTTGAGCGCAGGTCTGTGAAGCTGCCAGCAGCCTCTGCAGCACTGGTTCGACCATGGCCTGCAGGTGAGGGTCCCACATGGAGCTGCAAACCTCTCCTGTCACACCTGCTGCTCCCCTCAGCAGTGTATTTCGTCAGTCTGCCTGTTCTGCTCCCCGCTGTCTCTGGTGAATCCTCTCACCGTCCCATGAATCTGTCCTGTACCCTGGTTCTTGTATAAATAAATAAATCTTTTTTTTTTTAAAAAAAGAAGTGATTATCAGGAAAATTTGAATATTAGTAGAAAGGTATAAACTTGCTTATCTCTCAGTAATTCCTTGAAGTAATGCAAATTAATCAAATAGTTGTTCATAGCACATCCAGAAAAGGTACATGATTTTAAAGTTTGCAAAGAGTAAAGCCAAACTTTTACATTTCTTTCTTTCAATAGTTCCGTTGGAGCAATGTATCACCTTCACAGTTTTATGTGCCCCATTACAAATATCCATTTAGATTATATTCAACACTTTTTAATAAAGGATATCCATGGTTTGGATATTATTACCTTCCTATTCCAATACCTGTGCCCATCCTTAACACCTAGTCCTCTTGGTGAAGAGCTAACAAGAAAGAAGAATCCCAGTGCAATATAAGGTGAAAAAGGTCATAAGTATACACAACACAAAGCACTTGTTTTTTAGATTTGTTATCATCCCATGAAAAAATACAAATTTATTTTTGTTATTTGTTAAAATAATGTTACCTTAACAACAAAAAATATTTCTGTCGAGCCCCATTAAGTTACAATATGTTTCAAGCTTTTTGATTAGGGATCTACTAAAATATGTACAAAAGTATCCTTCATGATTCAACCAGCATAGCAGTTTCATTTGCCATGATGAAATAGAAACAAAGTTTCTCTTATTAAGATGTTTCTTCAAAATGTTTTTAACATTTCCTACTGTTATCAACAACTGTGAATTTGGGGGCTGAATTAGGGTTAAAGAAGACAAATCTGTAACATAAGTGGAAATCACAATAAATTAACTTGTAGATCTAGAGTCTAAGGTAGATTTCACCCTATGCTTAGGAGATCATGTCTTTTCCTAATTAATTATAAAGTAATTGTCACATTATAACAATACTCTAAAGGCTAAATATTCTACTTACAGTAGAAGTCTTTATCATCTCTTTATATCAAAAACACACTTGATGGTATGTCAATTACCAGGTGAACTGAGTGGATGTAGCCCGTACTAAAGTTTACATTAGGACTCTGAGGCTGTTCCAGAATATAAAAATGTTCAGGTAATACTTATCCCTAAAGGCTCTGCCTTCTTTCCTATTTCTGTTCAGGCTTCTGAACAGAAAGTTACCCAGTCCTTGAATTAGATATACTTTTGAGATAATATTTATAATTAAAAAATAAAAGACATGGAAGTTCATGAACAAATGACCTATTTGGAATTAATAACTATATGCCTATCATTTTCAGGTCACTATAAAATTGAATGAGAGCAATTTCCTTGAAGAATCAATATTCTTGTTAATTAAAGATAAATTTAATTGAAGTAACATACAGTATTGACTCATCACTATCTTTAGTAGTCCCCCTTGGTAAGCATAAAAGAAGAGCTCTTAGTTTCTTATTTTCTAAATGTGTGTTACTGTTAGGAATGCAAAATAAGCTTTTAATATTTTCACATTCATTTTTTATGACTATCACTGTAGAAAAAGTATGGGAACCTGATTGTGGGTGTGGTGTGGTAACATACTTTCAAGGAGTGTTATCCTAGACCTATGATACTAATGTTACCTTAACAACCAAAAAAAAGCTTATATAAATAAAGGTTGATAATATTTTACAAAAATAAAATCATCACAAGACACACAAAAAAGAAAAATTATGGGAAGTGGAGGTGATGAAAATTAACAAGCTCTGGACTTAGATTGAATGAAAGTCTACTCAGCAGCATATGCTATATAATTGGCCTAATTGTATTACTAAGAGCCAAAGGCTGGTTTAATTTGTTAAAAATTTTAGTAATTGGTCTCAATATTCAAGTACTCAACTGAGTCTATAATTATAAATGGTAGGAGATATCAAAAAAATCAAGTACTTTCTCCAACTTAAAAAAACTGATAAGTAGATACTAAAATGTCATTTTTATATCATTCTTTTAAATTATCAAGTGCTTTTCAAATCATCACCAAGTCTTCACATAATCTCTCCATAATGTTCACATTAAACATGTGAGGTAACTGAAGATGATGAAATTTCTGGGGACCTAAACAGTCATAGACCCAGCATATGGCAGAAAATTAATACAAACCAGGCCTATCCAAACTCTTTTATTTCAGCAGAATATCTACTACAATAAATTCTGAGCCAGGATGACACCAAGATGGCAGTACCAAAAACTAGCTCATGCTGATAAGAATAACTGCCATCTCTTCATCTGCTACTGTGACACCACAAAAGAGCTCTCTTAGAACATACCTTGGCTTGTACTTTTGACCTGTTCAAATGCCCTTTCAAAGTCCCAATTGCAATATTTTGACTTTCACCAAAAACTTTCTCCTCTTTTTCTTAATGGAATGAGTTACTCATCACTTTGACCCTCTCTCACTGCCTTTTATTTCCATTAGTTTTTAATGAACTTTATCCTTTATCTCTAACAAAATAACTCATTTACATTTGTCTCCTTCTTCAGGAGATATTAAGCTCTTGAGTATAACAAAATACATTATTCTCCAGTGCCTGGCATAATAGAAGGTACTCAGTGATGTCTGACAAATGAAATATAATAATGAAATATTCAAGTTCCTAATTTTCAAAAATATAACATCCTTTTCATATCACTGATCTATATCAAACATATCATTTAGCTAAATGTTCCTTCTTATGAGAGGGGTGAAAAATCTTAAAATAAATATTTAAATACTAACAGTACTCAATTACAAAATTAGCACAAATTGTTAACTTTGTGATTACCTATACTCTGCTATAGAAATTGTAAGTCCCATAAAATGTCAAGATGAATAAAATTATTTGTGTAAAGACAATGTATCATATATATTATATATATGCAACATATATATGTGGATGAAATATATTAACATATAATTAAGTCCTTTAAGACATGTCTAAGTATACATGATATACTATAAAATATATAAATAAATATTTCACATATGTCTTAAAGGAGTTAATATTTGTGTCAGGTATTGAAAAAGCAAGTTCAGAGGCTTTTATTTTACCAACTACATATTATCTTCCATACAAATATATTCACTAGCAAAGGTTTTATGAACCTTATTGAGGAATGATCTGTCCTAAACATCAGTTCCCATAAATCCCATAATGAACACTCTAGAAACAATCCCTTGAAGGAGAAAAAGGTAGCAGGTGGTTATGAAAATAAACTTTCTTGCAGTACAGGACAGAAGTCATCCAAGACTCTGCTTGCACAATGAGTCTTTCACTGTGTCATAATGGCAGCCTTTGTCCTTGCAGGTAAATGATCAGGAAACTAGGAAAATTCTCTTTGAAGAAAGATTACATTTCTCCACCCTAGGTTTAAATTGTTCATAGCTGCGACCCTTTCAATGAAGGAAATTCTGCCATGACCCATAAACTGGCTATAAATCAAGGCCAACCTAATGAGCCTCTTGGCATGGCTTGACCTGGTAAATTACTGTCTCCTTTGACATTTTCAGGTATTAGATATGTCAAACTTTAAATATACATTCTTTGGCATTAAAGTCAGTGATCCCAATTAAAAGCAGGAGAGAGGATGCAATAGAACTAAACCATCCTCAATAAAATTTGGTGAAAATACATAATTTTAACAAAGTATTCCAACAACATATTCACAGAGCTTTTTGTTTTTTAAAGCTCTACCTAAACAGATTAGGAAAGGCCCACTAGTGACTTTAAACTGCAACTTAATGAGTAAATATTCACAAGAAGATAATCACAAATGAGATGTTAAACATATATTTACAGATGGATAAACTCTACACTAAAATTGGTACATTGTTTCATTGGGCAAAGTGAAAAAGAGCAAAAGAGGGGAATAAAATTCTGACTCAGTACTGTGGGGTGAGGCAGTAGCTTAAAAATGCAGTCCAGATAATGAATATTTGTGCAACAAACACTGTCTATTATATGTCAGTCTATGCACTAGACAGCTTATCTTCAAATGGAAGACAGAGAATAGAAAACGAATATACAGCAATTTAAAAATCATTTCAGGTTGCAATATGGAGGAAATAAAAAGGTAAAATATAGTAATGAAAGGGAAGGAAATGACTAGAAAAGGTACTCCAGAGAGTGTCTCTTAGAAGATATTTGATCTAAAATCTGAATGAAAATAAAGACACTAATAAGAAAAACTTAGATAATAACATTTCAGAAATTATGACCACAAATGAAAAATTCCTGATCTAAGAGGTTGTTCCTTTCTTCTAGGAAAAGAAATTTCACTGAAGGTAGTGCATACTGAGAGGGAAAAAAAAAGATACAGGATAAAGTAATAGGGGGAGAGAGAGAGAGAGAGAGAGAGAGTAAATCATGTAGAAATTAATAGGCCCTGATAAAGTACTTGGAATTTATGCTAAGTGCTATCAATACGAAGTCATTGAAAAATTTTAAGTAGGAGGATAATCATATCATATGTATGTCCAAAAAAAAGTAACATTTTTATAAACAGTGTGAAGAATGACAGTAAGACAAAAATGAAAGTAATAAACCAGAACTGGAACTATTGGAATGGTCAAATGTTAGCTGTTAGTAGCTGGAACTGAGTAGGGCAATAATCATATGACTAGAAAGCATGGAAGGTACAATGTATATTATTAATATAAGACATATTCTTCTAATGGGTTGTTGGGGAGGAGAGAGGTAAAATATGACTGATGGGCTTTTCTCTTGAGCCCTGTAAGTACCACATTGTCATTAATCAAAGAGGAAAAGACTAGGAGAGGATTTGCCTGAGGAAAAGGATGGGTTTGAAAATCATATAGTAATTTTTGTGATTAGTTGGGGTGTATATTTCACATACAAGTGGAGATGTCAAAACAACTATAGGATACCTGAATCTTAGTTCAGTGAACAGAATGTAGATGATAATCAAGGCTATAGGAATGAAGTAGGTCAACTATAATGATACTAAAGGTGGTTGGGGGAGTGGGTAGAGTGATTCAAGAATCCTTGACAGTTTTCCCAAAAGTAGAGTGCGTTGAAAATAAGTAGAAACTAAGAGCCACCAATGATTTGATAGGGAAAAAAGAAATTATTGCAATTCAGGAAAGCCAATCACTATGCCAAAGGCTCCTGAAGTTGATTAGAGAAATATCTAAACATTAGCATTGAATTTGACCATTGGAGATAACAGTTGACCTGGCTTTTTATTTTGAATGATATAAAAAAAATAAAATTTATTGAAATAAATTTCCAACAAAGTTCTGGAGGGTCCTAGGATCATAATAGATAACATTTTACTCATTAGACATTTCTTTAACTACCCCTTGAATTTTTTAGCTGTGTCATAATAGTGGATCCAGACATACTGGTATCGTAAAAGTTACTAAACCATGAATTTGTGTATGTACTATTTATAAAGTCATGATGACACCCATTTTGGGCTCCAGATCAAAGTTGTCCTCACAAACCTAAGGGGTCTCCTTAGCAATATCCACCAAAAAGTATTATCATCTCTTTCTGTATTTCCTACAAGCAGATGGTGACTATTTACTATATTCTCCAAAGTGATTTTCTTTTAATAAGAACTGTATAGATGTGTACTGTTTTTTTAATTGAATTAGTTACAGGAAAGTTAAATTGTGATATTGTATTTTGCTAGTGTTAAAAAAACTTAAGAACATTTTATACTATTTTCCCTTATTTTCAAATATCATACCAATGGTTTCTGAAGCATACTAATTTCTACATTAAAGTGTTAATTTTATGATGCCTTAGAAATTAATCTATATGCATTAGTCATTTACATTGTAACTGCTGTCACAAGCATCATTGTACTTCAAGTACACAATATTGAGGTCAGCCAGTACTAATGAAAGAGCTGAGAAATAAAATGAAAAAGAAATAAATAAAACCACTGAAAGAAGAGAAAACATATAAAGTACATACAGAATATAAAAATAGTAACAGAGGACCTCCCCGGTGGCACAGCTGTTGAGCGCTGGGTTGCGAAGATGCCCACAGCCTCTGCAGCGTCGGTTTGATCCCCGGCTGCTCCCCGGCCACGGGAGGAGGGTCCCGCATGGCGCGCAGACCTCTCCTGCCGCCCGCTGCTCCCCTCAGCAGTGTACTTCGGTCCTTCTGCCTGCTCTGCTCCCTGCTCTGGCTCTGGTGAATTTTCTCACTCTCCCACGCTTCTGATTGTACCCAGTGCTTATATAAATAAATGAATGAAAATAAATAAATCTTTAAAAAAAATTTTTTAATTAAAAAAAATAGTAACAGAAAAATAAGTTGTTACTAGCAAAAGAATGCAGATGAGTCAATAATCATCATTTCACTTAATCACAAAATATTTCATCATGCTTGACATGTGAAGTCATGAACCCACAAAACCCAGCTTGAGGAGCTATATAAATAGATACTGTTTATTAGGATCTAAACATACAAAAAGCTGTAACTTGACTGAAAAGTTCTGCTGGTCTTCCTTCCATACTACAGAGATGTTTCAAGAATAGTTCATGACTGCTAACATGAATATGAGACTAGAGCAAGACTGGTGTTATCAGTTCTGAATCATAAACACTCTAAACTTGGACTTTGTTCAGCACCATGCCAACTTCCAGGTAGATTTCATATCATGGGAGCTCTGAAGCTCCTATTGCTTTTCTTTAGAAAATAACAAGGTATCTGAATGGCTCTTCTGTAGAGTTCATCTTGTTGGTCTACAATAGTCACTCAAAACTCTAGCTCTCTTAGATTGGCTTAGGTCAATACATATAGGGAATGTTCACTAGTATTCAAATAAATATTAGGTTATAAGTTCCATATGGAGAGGATCGTTGGCTAATTCTGGTTAATCTCCAGTGCCTGGAATAGTACTTGGAATAATGTGTCCAAAGTGTGCAAATTGTATACAATTTGCAAAGCCCCCCACAAGAGCCAGATTAGTATTTAAAATGGATGGATGACTTTCCAACTACAGAAATGTATTTTTCTTTTGATAGGAAGGACTCTGGGCATTCCCAGGTGAACTTGAAATATATTTCCCACTAAAACTAAAAGTTATTACAGGCTTCTGAGGTTTTGGAACTTGTTCATTAAACACATAAAGACTCAACTGAGAATCAGTATCATTCTGTGGCTCTAAGGGATGAGAAACTATGACGTGAAAGAGAATACCTTCATAATGTAGGACTTGACCAGACCATAATCTTCCAACTATCACTTGACCCTGACAGCCAAAGGAAAATGGTGTGGTTAAACAATCCAGATAGAATGACTGGTCTTGTTATTTCAGCAGTTTGTTTTAAGTTTTGAAACTCTGCCATTTTTCTTTGAACAACAGAAGCCAAATATTCTGAGAAATAGAAAATGTCAGCTTACTCTGTACAAACTGAATAAGCATTCAAGGATTCTGAACAGTGTTCCTAAATTTCTAAGACATGAAATAGTTCTAAGAAATAGTTCAGGTGTAATGCCAATATTGTTCCATATTGATATTCTGATAGTACATTGAGTCCTGTAAATCCCTCAGTCTGGCCAGGCCTTCACAGCTAAAGTAAAATAATAGTCAACATATTTCCCAGATAAATGCGAGCAAAAAAAAATATTTTTTCCTGATTTATCAGACAAACTTTTGGGTAGCTCTATTTTTTTATATTTTTTTAATGATATATATTCTCTAAGTCAGAATAAGCTGCCCTTAAAACAAAACAATGATCCCCCATTCAATAATTTAATTTTGTATATTCAGAATTTTTCACATGTATTATTAAATTTCAAAAATCTAAAAACACTCTTTGAGTCATAAGAGCTTATTTAATAAACAAGTATGTGTTGAGTACACGTATAGCATGAGCTTACTGAAAAAATGTATTTGCAGCTCAAATGCCAATGTCTCCCTACTGTATATTAAAAAGGTATTTCATGTTTGGATTTAACTTATAAAAAGTTACTCCTGAGTATCTAAGAAATTGTCAGTTTTCTAATTAAAACTGCAAAATTTACAATTGTGAAAGGAAGAAGACCAACCAACCATAATTTATAAGATATGTATGGTCACTTGATATCCAGGTTCTTAAACTACAAAAGTCATTTAAAATATATAAGTGACCCCAAACCAATAATACAACTTACAAATATGACTGCAGAATTGAGACTTCAAGAGTGGTATAAAAAGGGGGGAGAGCTAAGTAGGGAAGGGGCACAATAGCCTATAGTGGCAGATTTTTAGTGTCTTAGTGGTGGGTATGGTATGATAACCTATATCTGAAGGGTATGATCCTATACCTCTAAATCATATACAGTGTTATAAACCAGTGTTACTTCAATAAAAACATAAAAGTGTTTTCACTGGTTATTTTTTATTTTAACAATGACCCAAAGATGACCTTGCTATTAGCAAATCTTTCCCTTTTGTCATCTTCTTATTGGGTAAAACATACAAGGAAAATAAATCATGTGACACAATGCATTAATATACTTTAATTAGTCTCCAGTTATTTACCTTGGGTCTTCTCTACAGTTGAAAGGCCAAGTCAGCCTACTGCCAAGCAAGACCTGACAAGCATAAGGAAAGGTAATTATATTGAAATGTTTAGAGAGAATAATTCTTTTTCATGGCAGTTAGTAATAATACAAACAATGTTATTTTAGTAGCACCTTTTCTTCCTTTCAGCTTTTGTTCCTAAGCCTGAGTATGTCTTGGCACCATTTTAATATTAATTTCTAACATAAGCCTTAAATTGGATGGTGTTCTGATCAAATTCATTTTTAATTTTGTTTTGGGTTAAAGTCAAGGTACAATATTAACTATTAAAAAAATACAAATTCGAAAGAAGAAGGTATTAAAGACAATGGATTGATTCCTTAAGACAAATGTAGAATTCTCAGGAAGATGAACATGTAATAACAACTCAGATTGATCCCTAAGTTAAAATTTAATTACTATACAAAGGTTATAATTTTGTTATAGTATAACTATTGTCTTAAAGCATGCATTTCAAACAATCATGAAAAGTTAGTAGCTCTACTGTTTCACAAAATTATTTCTGACTTACTCAGTGATGGAGGCAAATGCGAACACTCATTGCTTTAAGTAACTGTTAAGTATGGTCTCATCTCTCTGGTTTGTTTATATTAAAAAATTATTATCATTTTATAGAATGTGTGGTATGTGTTTATATCATTTTGTGTGAACTGAAAAGGAGTCTGGGATTCGCCGTAGAAATAAATGTACTGTCTATAATCTAAAAATTTAACTCATAATTATTATACAACAGTCAGTGCTGTCTATATTCACTATACTATATTATAATCATTAAATTTCCTAAGAAGTTAGATATTACATACTCCAACCATAAAAAAGAAATAATAGTATGTGAAATAAGAGAGTACTAATTTCCACTAAAATGGCAATCATATTATTTAAATTTATTAAATCAACATTTATACCTTAAATTTATACAATGTTAATGTCAACTTATTTCAATAAAAGTTAACTAAAAAAAGAAATAATAAGAAATTTTATTAGCATAATAAAACTTGAGTTTGCTGGAGATTGTTCAAAATTCCATTACACACAAGTTTTTGCCATCCAATGATATCCTATCAGCAGTTCTGAAGTCAGTTTATTAAATAGCCATCCTAGTCATTATTACCTGAGAATGCAAAGCAAATGAAGTTTGATGTGCTCCCCATAAGTATGTGGCCCTCTTTGTAAAACTCAGTTTGTAGGAATCAAGTTTATATAAGATGGCAATAATAATGACTACAAAAATTGCAGTTAGTATTTACTTTACAAATATGTACTTAAATATTAAAAGTTTGAAGTGTTACAAGTCTTTCTAAAAAGAGGATTTATTATAAAACAATCCAATAAGCTAGTATGACAGCAATGTAGTTCTTTAAAAGGTAAGGCTAATTTATTGTTTAAATATTTCAATTAACAGCACTACAGTTGTTAAGATTTATATTTCTTATTGAAACAATTAAGTTAATCATGTAATCATGTAATTTCTGATTACCAGAGAATTTCAGGACACGTCCCTCCATTATATATGTTCCTGATAGACTGATCTTGAAATTACAGAAATTTTAGAAATCACTTAGTTCAAACCTTCATTTCATAGGTAATAAAGGTAAGGTTCAGACAATAACAATTAATCACACAAGTAGCCTTAGACGCTAGACTAGAACTCAGTCCTCCAAAGGAGTGTGTATCACATCTAGTTCGAAACCTTTCAACTGTTTTTTTTGCTATTTACTTGTTTTTTATTTGTTTTCCAATTACATTTCTTGAAGTAAAGTTGATTCACATTATTGTGTTCATTTTAGAGGTTAGAGGTTCAAACCTCTACAAATACATGTGTCCACACCATGTCCACCTCTAAAGTCCCAATAAGCCATTGGGACCTACCAAGCTCCATTCAGCCTGACCTGGCCTGAATCCCAGTGATACCCTCCCCTTCTTCACATCAATCAGATGTGAAGGTTTTGTTACTGGTATGGTTTTGTCTGATCTTTTGTTTCTCTATATTCCACATAGAAGTGAAACCATCTGATATTTGTCTTTTTTTCTTCTGTCTTACTTCATTTTCTGTCTTACTTACTTTATATACTAAGTGATTTCATTTAGCATTATCCTCTCCAGTTTTTTCCACATTGTTACAAAGGTCTAGAATTCATCTTTTATATAGCTGAGTAGTATTCCATTGCAAATAAATACCACATTTTTCTGATCTGCTGTCCTTGGGCACTTAGTTTGTTTTCACAATTTGTCTGTTGTAAATAGGCCTGCAATAAACAGGAATATGTGTGTGCGTATGTGTATCTCCCTTTGAATTAATGTTTTTGCATTCATTTGGTAAATACCTAGAAGTAGAGTTGTTGGGTCATATATCTATTTTCAATATTTTATAAAACCTCCATACTGTCTTCCATAGGGGGCTAGGAAAGTCTACATTGGGTGCAGCAGGTTGAGCACAGTGCTATGAAGCTTTCCACAGCCTCTGCTCAGCAGACCTCTCCTGTCTCCCCCACTGCTCCCCTCAGCAGTGTTTTCTGTCTCTCTGCCTGTTCTGCTCCCTGCTCTGTCTCTGGTGAATTTTCACCACCCTCCCGTGCCTCTGGCCTGTACCCCAGTTCTTGTATAAATAAAAAATAAATCTTTAAAATAAACAGTGCTCCATACCCTAGGTAACAACAATTGTTTCTGGTCTTTTTGATATGAGCCATTCTCCTGGGCGTTAGATTGTATTTTATTGTGGTTTTGATTTGTATTTCCCCGATAAATGATGAGAATTTTTTTCATGCATATACTGGCTATCTGAACATCTTCTTTGGAGAAGTGTCTAATTAGCTCTTCTACCCATTTTTTGATTGGGTTGTTTTCCTTCTGTTCAGTTGCATTAGTTCTTTATATATTTGGACATCAGTCCTTTGCCAGATACAACTGTTTTTTGCTATTTACAAAACCATGCCTAACTCTTTAACCTGGCATTCAATAATTTTTTTCTGCCCTAAACTTTCTTTCCAACTATATCACTCCCTTACCATAAAACTCTATTCAAAATGTTCATGGAGGGGTCTCCCTGGTGGCGCAAGGGGTTAAGACACAACCTATGAAGCTATCCGCAGCCACCACAGCACAAGTTCAATCCCCGGCCAGGAAGCAACCCACATGGTGCAGCTGACCTCTCCTGACTCGCCCGCTGCTCCCCTCAGCAGTGTGTTTCAGTCAATCTGCCTGTTTTGTTACCTACTCTGCCTCTGGTAATCCTCTCACCCCCCACACCTCCGGCCTGTACCCCAGTTTTTGTATGAATAAATAAAATAAATCTTCAAAATGTTCATGGATATCTACAAGGTTTTCATCTCCACTTGAAAATTTTCTCTCCCTATTATTTTCTGCAGTGGCAAGTCCCATCTATGCACCATCTACACAAATACTTCGCTGATCTCTTAATTTAAATCTATCTGTAGAAAATCATTTTTTGTGGCATTTTCCACTTTCTTTCCTCTTACAGTAAGTTGTGTGTGTTATAACTTCTTAAAATTGATGCTGCTTGTTGGCAAGAACAATTCATCACCACTTGGCATGTGAATAAATTATCACCCTTGCTATGATCCTTTCAATAATACTGCTGAAAGTTAAAATTGATGCTGCTTGTTGGCAAGAACAATTCATCACCACTTGGCATGTGAATAAATTATCACCCTTGCTATGATCCTTTCAATAATACTGCTGAAAGTTAAATTCAAAAATTTTATACTCTGCTTGATTTTACTAAAACTTGTAATAAAGTAGGTTTTCCATACTGGCTAAGTTTCACTTGTTTCCCTTAAAGCAAGAAAAGCACTGTTCCAAATCAATTAAAAAATTTTCATGAATAGATCCTTTTGTTTTTAATCTTTATTTTTAGGTGCAATGATGAAGACTTCTTTCCTAGTTTTGAATATCCTGGCATTAACCCTGCCTTTCTTGGTAAGTTAATTATCTAGTCAATTTGCATTATGGCTTTAAGATTTTCTTTGAAAGCTCTAATTATGCAAATTTCTAAATACAGTTATACATCATAGAACAAAATAGCTGCACATTATATATTTTCTTGAAACTAATTTATTTTTATATTTATTTCTCATAAACTTAAAGCCATCTTCTTCTGGATATGTTTTCTGTTCCCAGGAATTAAGAAATCATATGTTTATCATATTTGGAAAATATTTAAATTCTCACATTATAGTAAAAATAAATTGAGGGAAAATCAATATTGAAAACATTTGTATATTATGTTATAGAAATAATGAAATGCAAATAAAGGAATCATAGTCTAGGGTCAGAAATGTCCTTAATTCCTATATTATGTGGACTCCAATCTCTTTGGGTACTAAATCCTTAAAGTATTAGGAACTTGATTAAGCTTTTTCACCAGTGTCAAACACACTGGCATATGTATGTTACAGTGTCTTTTGAGCACTCTTTCCATTATGCCAACTCACTGACTCCTCCCTAGGGATCACATTCATAAACAGCTCTATGGCTTTCAGGTCTTTTGTCCTGTTATGTCTAAGACTTTCACACCAAGAAAAGATGTTATTCTTTTAATTTAACTTGCATTATTGATGATTTGGTTATTTTTGCTCTTTTTTTATTTCCAAGTTAATATGGGGGGTTCCAGGCAATTAATTCTCAACAGCAAGAATGTGAAGCAAACATAAAAAGTTATATAACCTCTTTTTAGATGGCAAAATTTTAGAAGGTAATAGTGCTTGATTCAGATTTCATTTATTATTAAGTAGAACTTTTTTTTAAGTTAGTGCCCATTATTCTATTAGACAAATTCCTGAAGTCAAAATAACTTTTCAAAAATCTGAATTATACGGCTTTTACATTTATCTCTTCATTTGTTCTTTGATTTGCATTTTATTGCAAACACCTATACATTTAGACCTTGGGTTTTGCTTTTGAATGGTAAGAATTAGTCAGTAAACCATCCACAGCTGCCTGCTCTATAGCAATTTCTTGAGCTACCTGAACTCGCTATATTGACCAAACACTCCTTCCCTTTTCACAAAGGCTTTCATCCCCAGGAACATAAATAAATAATTTAAAAGAAAAATGACACTATAGATTTTATCATTCCATTTTATGAGTAGTCAAATTTATGCAAATTAAAACTGTGATAGAATATCTTATTTATAAATGTACCTTTTATCTCCCCAATAAAAATAACTACAATAGTATTTATAAGTAGCAATTATGTATTGAACTACACAATCGCAGAGCTTACCAGTGTCATTGCAAGTTGGCTTAATTTCCTGTACAGCTATTTAATCATTCCTATCAAATAACTTTGCCCCAATCACATGTTTGAAAAACTATCTGAAGGAGTTAAACTATTTTTAAAACATAGCATATACAGATGTTATACATCTTATTATAATAAAAATTTTGAAAGAAGGCTTGTTAACAACTACATAAGAACAAACATTTCACAATATGATTGATCATCTATTTTTCTACTAAAAATATGCCAATGTGAAACTGAGGTAATGGAAAAATAAGAAATCACACTTCTTGAAATTAAAGATACTAAAACACTTATTAGGAATATAGAAATATTGGTCAACACTAAGGTGTTTAAACTTTCAGAATTTTAAGAGTAAACAAACTTTCTACAATTATCAAATTACTTTTAAATTTGTTGTTTAATATATTTAAAACAAATTATCTTACATCTCAGTACATCCTGAATTTCACCACTTGTAGCAAACTTCTGATTTTTTTATAACTATACTTTCCAAAGACTTCCGGAGTCTTTTTATTTCCAAAGGATATATATGAAACTAGAACTATCACTTTTAAAACATATAATATTATTACCTCATCTCAAAATTTTATAAAAACTTTGAGTTTTTTAATTGAAGTAGCATTGCATTATAAAACTTTAAAAATTTGCAAAAAATTTTTTTAAAGATTTTTATTTATTTATACAAGAACAGGGTACAGGCCAGAGGCACGGGAGGGTAAGAGGATTCACCAGAGACAGTGGGGAACAGAACAGGCAGATTGACAAAATACACCACTGAAGGGAGCAGCAGTTGAGACAGGAAAGTTATGCCGCACCATGTGGGATCCTCACCCGTCGTCTGGCTGGGAGGGAACCAGTGCTGCAGAGACTGCAGACAGCTTCAGAGCTTGGCGCTCAACTGTCTGCGCCACCATGGGAGGTCAAAAATTTGCAAATTTTTAAAGCTTTGCATATACATGTTAAAAGAAATTGTTTTCTCACTCCTAATTCCCTATTAATGTTGAAATCCATAATCAAGAAATACACTATAAAACAAATGAAAGTTGATTTAAAACACTATTATTTGTATAATATTTATATACTAACATAATGCTAAAGGAAATATTTTAAATCTAAGGAAATCTCATTAATCTTTTTAGTAGGAAAGCCAAAAAAGAAAAATATGCTTAGCTCTTCCCTTAATATTAACAAAGTGCATATAATACAAACTGAACACAGATTATCCATATTTTTAATTTGAGCAAAGATGTATATTTACTGGCACATGAGTGAGATGATCATGTATTTGAATCAACCTTGAATGTTTTTTCGTAGGCAGTGATTTTTTTTTATTTTTTAAAGATTTATTTATTCATGCATACAAGAACTGGGGTACAGGCCAGAGGTGTGGAGGGGTGAGAGGAATCACCAGAGATAGGGTGAGAACAGAACAGGCGGAATGACTGAAATGCACTGTTGAGGGGAGCAGAGGACGAATCAGAAGAGGTCTGCTGATCACTTCCCTGGCCTGGGATCCAGCTTGTTCTGCAGTGGCTTCTGATAGCTTCATAATGCTGAGTGTTAACCCCTTGAGCCATCAGGGAGGTCTTGACGGTGATTTTTAAAGGTAACTTAGCCATGAGTTCATGATTACTATTCAATTAGCATATTGCTGTTGCTTTACCAACCTTAGAGACTAAATATTAAAAATGCTTTACGATATTAAAATAAAAACAAAGAAAATATGTTTTGTCTTTAATACAAATGATTTTTAAAACCACAAAGAAAAAAATCTAGACCCTGCTTTCTTTTGTCCTTTAACTTCTTATTTCTTGCTCTTTTTTCTAAAACCCACCAGGGTGCAGAGGTGCAAAACCAGGAACAACCAACAGTAAGTTTATTTTTATCAGAGATATCAACTCCAAAGAATTTTTTCTGTAAACTTCAATGATAATAAAATGTCTCCTCTCTGAGGACTAAATACTTAACTCCATAAGATAATCTGAAAAAAAAAAAATCACTGCAACAAGCAATCATATGAATTAACTTTAATGTTCATTTGAAATTCTTGGTTTTATAGTCCAAATCATCTGTTTTTGGTTTTTGTATCTATTTAGCAATGTAACAGAACTTCCTCAGGATTTAATATGGGAATAAATGAAAACAAGGGTAAAGTTTAATGTATCTTCTGCTGACTTTTTAAGACTTGGGTCAAGATTCCTCTGGAATCCATCTTTGAATACTTCTCAGACACTTTTATTTACTTTCTTCTTTTGTTTCCCAAATATGTTTAAAGGAATATATTTAAATGTCTTCTTTTCATGAATAATCCTTGCTTTGTGGTATAATTTTGTTGATGTGTTTCTATTCATATGGAAATAACCAATAACAGTTTTTTTATAATTGCACATAATCAATCAAACAGATGCAAATAAAAATAGAAAATTCTCTAACTGATCTTTAATGGATAAAATTAAACCGAAAAAAATCAAAGTATAAATCCAGGAGTCCTTCCACATCCTGTTATTTTACTCTTTTTTTTTTAAATGTGACCTCAGCCTAATCTCTAGATAAAAAATTTATAAGCTATAAATATGTAGTGCAAACACACATTTCTCTGTGTGTGTCATATTTGTACACATTATGGCAAAAAGCTCTATGAGATATTTTGAGCTATTATACTTAATTCTAATGCTCAATAATTACTGAGTTGTTTCCATATATGCCAAGCCCAGGGCAATATGGCTTATATTATGTATTACCTCTTTTGATTTATTTGAAACTAGTATTATTTTTAATATTTGTTGAAAATCAAGAAGTAATATGGTTGTTAGTTTCACTGCTTCCAATACTGTACTTACTAAACATCAAACACTACATATTATTTCAAAAATTCTCAGTTAAGATATCTCCACATTACACCCTACAGTAATACCACTCTGTATGATTTATTCTTTTACAGTGCCATGAGAATGATGAAAGATTTTCCAATAAGAAAACAATCCAATATATCCCAATTCATTATGTGCTGTATAGTCATCCTTACAATCAACCCACTTACTATCAATATAAACCAGCTGCACCAATTAATAATCAATATATGCCTTTCCTATATGTAAAACCAGTTGCAGTTAAACCACATACCCAAATTCATCAATGGGCCCAGTCAAATGGCCACCAGCCTACTAAAGTACATCACCCCTTCTTATATCCATCAATTATTACCATTCCCCCAAAGAAAATTCAGGAAAAAGTAGTTATCCCTCCTGTCAACACCATGGCTACTGTTGAGCCTACACTTCCTCCTACAACTGAACCAACAGTGAAAACTGTCATCACTCCAGAAGCGACCTCAGAATCCATCATCACAGGCACAGCTGAGACTACCACAGTTCCAGTTACTTCACCCATGGTCTAAAAACTTCAAGGAAGCGTCAAAGAAGATAACACAGGTAAATGAGCAAAAGACAAAATGAATAATAAGAATAATAAGACAAGATTTCATGTATTTATCAATACAATCACAAACTCTAGAACATACAAATGGAACAGGCAAACTGTGAACAGTCACATGGACTAACTATAATTTGATTTGGTGGTGCTATAGCACTGATACTCTAGATTTCATTCCAAAATGAAGGACAACATTACTTTACAAAAAATGGGTAAGCAGTGGATATTTTATTAGCAAACTTTTTTCAATAATTGCAACACTCTTAGAATTTATTAGTTATATTTCATTCCCATTCCACACAAACACAGTGGAGCAAAAGACTATGTTCAAATTTCATGGTGTTTCTTATTCCAACAATGAGTTTTCTTAGAACAATTTACATAGAAAATGATTTAAAATACATTTTAATAATTTAACAGTGCTGCACTCTTAATTTGGTATGAATAAAATGAAAGGAAATTATGTTTCTCATACATTCCTTTGTTTCAGACATCATTTCTGAAAGGCCCATGAAGTTAAGCACCTGAAATTTTCTCTAAGATAAACCTGTGGAAGAATTTTTAGCCTTAACTCAAAAAGCACATATATTATAATAGAATACTTCAGGAATCTTTAAGTATTGTGCAAAATGTTTCTATTTATTGTCGGTAGGTAATGACAGATTAAAATAATTTCATACTTTATAAGAAGAGGTTAAATAAAGAGAATGATAATAAAATAGAAAATGACAAGAGTGTCAAATAATTTGGGGAGCAAGTTAAAAATATTTGAGTCTTTGCAACAATTATTTCACAATATATATTTTCACTGTATTTCTCTGTCTACACTTTGATCTAAAATACAGCACAGTAATTTGTGATATAACAGGGATAGCATCAGAAAATTGCTTTTTCCATCAGTAATAACTTAGACAAGTCATTACTCTGAACTTCAAATTCCTCATTGTTTTGGTTGCCATGAGGCTCAAGTAGTAATGTATATTGTAAAAGAATTGTACAAAAATGATCAATCTGTAAAGTATAATGCACTCAGGTAAAGTAAAATTAATAAAAATTACTTTTAATTAGCATCTCATCTTTAAACCTTTCATAATTATTTCAGTGTATTACTATTATATCCATATATAAGAGATTATATTACTATCTTAAATTCACAAGTGGATTAAAAAAACAGACCTAAGGATGCTTAGTAAATTACTATAGCTATAAATTTCAAATCTGGGAACCAAAACCACATCTATTTGATGTCAGATAGTGAGTCTTAGTTACCAGGCTATTTAGATCCATATGCATTTATTTTCATTTAAAAAAACCACATAGTGTTTTATAGTTTTTTTAAAAAAAAAACATAGTGTTTATAAATCACATGTGTAAACTGCATTATGTAGTAGGTATTTAACATATCATTCGGTAGGAAAAAAGAAGGTAATAGGTTGTTTAAACTTTTGGCATGAAAATTTAGAAAAACATGATGGTAATTTAGTAATTAGTTACATATTTTGGTGTTTCAAAATAAATTATTACATTACATATTTATTAGAATAACCATTATTTTAATAGTTATATTTGTTCAAAACTCATGCACCTAAATTTCTAAGTTAAAGCCCCTATAAAATATCACTTCAGAGAAGGATGTAAAGGACAAAGCCTTTTTATAAATGTTAGGTGAAGTCAATTCTTTTAGTTCATTATATGCCAAATTTAAATATTCAATTTGAAAACCTCCTTGAATATAGACATGAGTCAAATCTTGGAAGCAAAATTAAGGACTACAGATGAGGACTGTTAACACATTATGAACTAAATTCCTAAACTGTCATTTTTTTTTTTTTAAGGTCTTACTGAAACAAAATGACTACTTCAAACTCTCTTTTGGCCACATGTCTATGATTTTCAAGAATTTTGCTCCTTTCTCTTCTCCTTAAATTCATGCCGTATTTAACTCTTTGGTTCTTGCACAATAAAACCAATGAAAGCAAATGGTTCTCTTAACTTTTGAGAAGAGTCCGTGGATGTACTCCAAGATCTTTGAAACCTAGATCTCCAACGCAAATTTTGTATGGGTTTGAGTATATAAGCATATCTGGGGACAAATTTCATAATTTCCTCTGATTCTAAAAGGGATTCTTGCTCTAAGACTGATTAAGACATTTTCTCCAAGATGACACTGGAACATCTGAACTTATAGCTAACTTCCTGAGACTACAGAGGAGCTAAGTCAAAGTGTTCCAATTCAAAGGACTGCACAGTGATTCTTGGGGGCCACACGGGAACACTAAAATAAGCATTACATTTACATGCTCAAATGTAATGTGAATTTTAGTGTTGATCATTCCCAAAAGTGAAGCCTGGGCACAAGCAGACTACATAGGACCACAGCTATAAATACAGATACATAGCAAAGTAACAGGAGTTATCTCGGACTCTTGACCTGAATGATGAGTTTCCTCCAGAATGAAAGCTATAATCTCATATCTGTATTTACACATGTACACAAGTCACACACACACACACTCCAGGAGTTCTGGAACTGATGACTTCCAGCCTACAAAAAATAGATGAATACTCAAGGTCCAAAAATAAGACAGCTTTTCCTTGAACTATTATAAGGAAAATGAGTGGGTTATTTATATATTTGTTATACATTTAACATATCACGTCAGGAAAAACAAAATTATTCAACTCTTACACACCCCATTGGTGAGCCATCTAATTTTTTGCAGAAACCCTCAACAGATATATTATTAGTAGTTGTTTACAGGCTACCACATGCTTTCTCACATAAATGCTAAACTCTGGAAATAAAGTGCAGTCAGGTACATAATTTACTATCACCATTAGTAACATTATTTTTTTTTAAATTAACTTTTATTTTTTTAAGATTTATTTAATTATTTATACAAGCACTGGGTACAGTCAGAAGGGCTGGAGGATGAGAGAATTCACCAGAGCCAGAGCGCGGAGCAGAACAGGCAGAAGGACTGAAGTACACTGCTGAGGGGAGCAGCGGGCTGCAGGAGAGGTCTGTACACCATGTGGGACCCT
Organism: Talpa europaea; assembly: GCF_964194135.1. Classification (NCBI taxonomy): domain Eukaryota; kingdom Metazoa; phylum Chordata; class Mammalia; order Eulipotyphla; family Talpidae; genus Talpa; species Talpa europaea. Next base: position 103,853,672 of record NC_140071.1, on the reverse strand, counting down.
CACCCGGTGGCCGGGGATCCAACCGGCACTGCAGAGGCTGCCGGCAGCTTCGCAACCCAGCGCTCAACTGCTGCGCCACTGGGGAGGCCCATTAATAACATTATTAATTTCTTGAGAAACAAAATTAAAATGTAGAACAAGAATTTCATTAATTGAAAAAAAAACACTTCCTTTATATAAGGTAAAATAAGGCATTGTGGAATACAAAATAGTAATAATATTTAATAATAATAACCAAACAACAATCATACAGTACATACTATATAGACTAGCCAAACTTTCTTTTGTTTACATGTATTTATTCATTCAATATTTACTCATGAGGGCTTGCCTCCCTGGTGGTATAGGCGGTTGAGCGCAGCTCTGTGAAACTGTCCGCAGTCTCTGCAGCGCTGGTTTGATCCCGGCAGGCTGGCGAGAATTCCACATGGTGCGACAGACCTCTCCTGTCTCACCCGCTGCTCCCCTCAGCAGTGTATTTCAGTCAATCTGCCTGTTCTGCTGCCCGCTCTGGTGAATCCTCTCACCCTCCCGCGCATCTGGCCTGTACCCTGGTTCTTGTATGCATGAATAAATAAATCTTTAAAAAATATATATTTTCTCATGAACTACATATATTTGTTGTAGTTGTTAATAGAAATGAACTAATTTTCCCTAAGTAGAGATGGTATTTGAACCCAGATGGTTTTGCTTTAAAGGCCATGTTTTTAATCATGTGTGTTACTATAACAGCATTTCCAATCTAGTAGGTAAAATAAAATCTGAAACAAGTAAAACAGTTCTTAAGTACTAATGTTAACTCTTATTGATATAATTAAATAAAATTAATAGTACAAGTTCTTATATCTCCCTGATGATACCTCATCTTTTTTACCAACTGGACTAACTATTTGGGAGTATTTTATGTACTTAATATTGCACAGTAAATCCTTCAACTACAACTTATATGTTAAGACACTGATTGCAGATTATTTTGGGTTTGAATAAATGAGCTTCAAATGCAATGGTCCATCTATGGAGGTGGTTTGCTCCTAATGAGAAATTGAGTCTTCAGCACAGAAAAGAAATCTGATCTGTAAATTTATATATAAGCATTCATTCATCAACTTTTTGCCAAATGCCCACTATGTAGATACAACATGTTTCTTTTCTACCTCTTGGACTTTATAGACTAATGAATTTAGAAAAAAAACTTTTTATTATGCAATCCTGTAACAGCTGTCTGAAAGTTCTCAGATTTTCCAAAATACAGTGGCAAGTTGTACCAATAAGCTTTCTATATCACTTTAAGATTCATAAATCACTTTCACAAATATCAACCTCTAAAATTTATCAATAAGTTGTTGAAATAACTTTTGATCCTAATTTTGCATGTGTGAAAACAACTTCAAAATTACAAAACATAATATATATGGGTTTTAAATGGATAGAATTGCACTAAATTTTTAGCTCAACATTTAACATAACGTTGATTATGATTTGGGCAATAAATTGAATG